>NW_023270717.1:1508850-1601454 GCF_011800145.1 Mirounga leonina
CGAGTGTGTGTGTCCGTGTGTGCACGTGTGTGAGTGTGCGTGTGTGTAAACTGGCACACTGAATATGGAGCTTACTCACGTGTGTGCACTGAGAGTAGACAGAGCTCCAAGATTCCTCTCTCACACAGCACACAGATGTGTGATGCAGGCTCATCAGGCACATCAATGACATACAGGGACCAAGAAACGTAACTGGAAGTGTAGAAAAAATTTGGGTGACGACGTCATGACAGTGGAGCGGGAACTTTCCCAGCCACAGCCCAATAAGCCTGCGTCACACAGAAGATGGTCGATGGGTGGGATTATAAGCATGTGCGGCACTGAGGGGTGAAGACGCCAGGAAGAAAGGGAAGACGTACACCTCTGGCTGCAGGTGTTATCCGCAGCACCCCAAACCAGAAGATGCTGGTCTGAATATAAAAAGGAACTCCTGGGGATTAGTGAGAAGAGACTGAGCACGCTCGGAACGTGACCGAATGCAGGCCCGGGGAATTCACCGAGAGGCACCCAGCGTGGCCGGTCAGTAGGGAGGGAGACGCGTGCTTGTCCCGGGGAGATGCGGGGCTGGATGGCGCCTGGCCGGGGCGGGCTTGCAGAGCGACTGGGGCTGTGCTGGTCTGAGCGCTCTGCAGGGTCCCTGGGCCACATCTCATGGAGCAAAGCTGTGGAGCGCTGCCTATGCTCTGGATTCAGAACACTGTGTACTCTCCCTCGAGAAGCACCCAGGTAAGTTGCCCCCCAGGTGCGAAGCACGGCAGACAGTGGACACCACCCAGCAGCCCTCACTGAGAAGCGCAAGAGGGAGTTGGGTAGCTCGGGCAGCAGATAATGAATCCTGTGGAAACGACGATGCTAGATATACACGTGTTCACAGCAGTGACGTTCAAAGCAATAATCCGGAGTGATAAAAAAGAAGAAAAAAGTCACAGATGATTAAATATGATAATCTGCAAATGATGTAAATGTCTTAAATGCAGACCTAGCTGCAGACTCGATATGACCTACGTGGGCTACGTGGGGGCGATCAACACCCCCCCACAGCAGGTGCCCCTCCCGAGAAGGCAGGGGTGGGGGCTGCAGCGGGAGCCGGACCAGGACGGCACTAAAGCAAATATGCCAAATATTAGCACAGGCCTAATCTCTATGTGTGTACTTAGGTCCCACTACATTGTTTTCTGAGTTTTCCTGCATGCTTTAATATTTCATAATTAAAATAATGTTTTTGAAGATTAGTATTTAATAATGTCCATACACACTGACTGGCCAAAGCACCCCATTTCTAGCCCTTGGGACACATGGGCACGTTTACTGTTCTGCTGAAACATCACCCATCCCCCCGCGGTGCTGTCCCTAGCCACGTGGAGCTGCACTGGCCACTGACCGTGTCTCTTACCACGCTGGAGTCCACGCCATTTGTGTATTTATTTGTTGTTCATTATTTGTGGCCCTGTCAACAAACACAAGCCCCAGCCACGGCAGAGCAGGGGTGCGGGCCTCCCTGGGCTGCCGGGGTAGCGCATGGCCCAGTGGGCACCCCTGCCCCACCTGCGGTCGGGGAGAAAGGCGGCAGATCACGGGCACCCCGTGACCTCCGGGTCAGGTTTAGGCCACAAGCAGCCACAGGCCCCACCCGCCAATGCTATTCCCGTGAGTGAAGACCAGGCTGCGTATTCGAGTGGGTCTGCCGAGCGTCCACAAGGCGGGACAAGCCGCTGCCCGGTCCTCGGTGGTTGCTCAGAAGGAGGTCAGGACCGGCTTCCTAAATGGGGACATTCAGCCCCACCCAAAGTACTTGAAACGCTGAGAGCAGGTCACACTCGGGCTTGCGCCTGGCTGTCCCGCGGGGCCCTTGCCTCTGTGGCTTCGCTGCCCACCGATCTCTCCCTGTGCTGATGGATCACAGACATGGAAACACCCTCTTTGATCTAAACTCTCTCATCTCTCTTCTGACGAGGACGGTGTCCGTGGCCTGCGACAGCCCCGGGGGCCCTGGGCCCAGCAGTACGTGCGTCCTGGTTGTCACGTCACTGAGACGTTTGAAATTACTTCTGGGCACAGAGCGCTCCTCGCCTTGGAGGCAGCTCTGAGACCCGACCGCATCTTAAACGCTGGAGGTGCCGGTGGCCTTCCTCCTGGCGTCCGCTTCGCAGGATCAGCCCATCCTCCTGACGCCTGCTCGGGACGACACTGTCTCTAGAGTTTTTGCTTTTGGGTCAAATGCTCGTGTATGTTCTGAAAACCAGCTTTCGCTGTGACCATTTTGGAGGGAGATGTTCCCGTAGTCACGGAAGCGCCAGCCTGTGGCTTCTGCAGAGTATCTGCCCCGCTACGACGACGGGCCTGCCCACTGGACGCACGCTCGTGGGTTTTGGAGTCTGACGACCTGAGTCCCCATGTGAGGAACATGCTGGGCGGGTGATTACAGCCACTCACTCACTCCCAGTGGCGGGAGGATGAGGGCCAGGCCGTCTCGTGGGCGCCGGGGACAGGCTGCGTGGCCCCTACTGCCACGTCCCGAATACTGATCGGGGCTGACAGGCTCTGCCCCCAAGCCGGGCCTGGGCTGTATGGAAAGCACAAGAAACCACCAGCCACGTCCCTAGGCTGGGCATCGGGACAAGCCACACAGCCCAGACAGCGATGCCACGGGGGACTAAGAGCCACGTGGGAAATCCCAGGGCCAGACCGGCCGGGGACATGACTGAGACGCTGCACCACCACCAGGTCGTAGAAGAGAAACAGAGGGGAAAATAAAACACTGTACAAGTCCCTGTGGCAGTTCAAGATCCACGGGGTGAGTTCTCTGCTGCCCCCCGTAGATCGTGGGGACCTGACGCCCTCCAGCCCCGTGGACACAGAGGGAGCTGTGGCTGCTCCAGGGAAGGGGAGGCAGCTCGCCAGCGGCCGAGGGGCCCCAACTCAGAGTCCGGGTGGCTGGCAAGGACCCCAAGGCGGCCACGTGGACAGCAAGCCCAGCCACACCCTAGGCCACGTGCCGGGGAGCTCAGCTGGGCTCCCGCCACCCAGAAAGGGTGGATGGATCGCCTAACAGTGAAAAAGCAAAGGCTTTATGACTTAAGAATGTGTGAAGGTTTCTTACGCTCAATCTGAAAAATAAAAACTGATGAAAACGCGCACGTTGAGAGTCAGGCTCCTGCATGCACGCCCTGCGGACGGAGAGCGCAGCCTCCCTGGAGAGACGCCAGCAACACACTTCCCTCCGAACGTGCAGTGGAGCCCTGGAAATTGTGCAGCAGGAACCTGAGGGTCTAGGGGCTGACCACTGCAGGGAAGGAGCCGCAGACCTGGCCACAAGGCATGCTCAGCCTGGCTCTCAGACGGGGACATTAAAACTATGAAAACATGCGTGTCACTCCCTGCGATTAGCGAGAGGCACGGGCTCGCGGCGGCAGAGCAGGGAAAGCTGGGTGCTGTGCAGGCCGGCGCGGCCGGAAGCCTTGCGGAAACACGTGGACCGTATCCCTCCCCCGTGGATAAGACGACCTGCCCCGGAGGGTTCCCGCGGAGCCGGTTGTCACCAAGAAAAGAGAAACCAGTCCGAATGTGTTTTTTTCTGCAAATGGAGAATTACATCGAACTTAACGCAAATGACCTGCAAGAACGTGTAACAGATTTGATAAATCTCAGGGGCAGGTTGGACTTTTTAAAAAGCAAAGCGTAGCACAGGATGTACAAGACAAAGCGCTTTATCTGTTTTGAACACACGCCATACCTCCCTCCACCCGCTGAGGGGCGCACCGCATGTGCGAAAACTTGAACTCAGGCAGGGGCGAGGGCGCACCTCTGGGGGTCTCGAGGCTGCAGGCAGGGCGCGGGGGCTCTCCGGGAGCTGCACAAGGACTCGATGGCATCGTGAGGGCTTTCTTAGGAAAGTAAAGCAAATATTTTACAAATGACTAAACCTGAGTGGTGGGAAATGACTGACTGGTATATTATTTTTCTCTAGGCCTGAAATACTCCATTTTTTAAAAAAGTCAAATGAAACACTGCTTCTGTACTAACTAGAGACCCCTGGTGCCTCCATCAGAACGTGATAGGGTTGCCTGCCGCGGCCCAGCCTGGCCTGAGGGCAGCGAGCCTGGCGCACAGAACTGAGACCAGATCTGGAAGACTCACTGGCTCACGCTTTATTGCAGTGTATGCACTGTGCATGTGTGTATGTGTGCATGCATGCACGCACACGTATGTACACACGTGTGCATGCACATGAGCGTGTGCATGCATTCGTGTGCACGTGCGTGTTTGTCATACATGTGTGTGCATGTTTGTGTGCGTGTGAGCGTACATTTGCGTGTGCATTGCGTGTGCACATACAGGTGTGAGTGTGTTGCATACATGTGAGTGTGTGCATGGCATGTGCACACGTGTGTGCGCGTGTGTGTGCACGTGAGCAGCAATGATTAATTTTTTGTGTCAAATGAACTGGGCCTGGGTCCCCGATACCTGGTGAATCACTGTTTCTGAGCATGTCTGTGGGGCGTTTCTGGGTGGGATGAGCACGTGGACAGGGCACTGAGTAAAGCAGGTCACCGTCCCCATGAGGCGACCTCACCCGACCCCATGAGGCCTGAAAGGAGCGAATAGAGGAGGAGGACTTGCTCTCTGCCTGGCCTGGAACCCACAGCCCCACTGGCCAGTGTGCCCACCTGGACTCATCATCTACTCTGGGTTCTCCTGGGTCTCAGGACTTCAGGGCCCAATGGGAACTGCTGTCGGCTCTCCTGGGTGCCCCACACGCAGATGACACTGTCTCGTCACCTGTCCTGGGGCAGCCGCCCCTCTCACGCTGCTTGAATCCCAGCCCAGGTATATGCTCCCCACACCTGCTCACCTCCTCACCCACTTCACTTTCGCTCCTGGCCCACCCTCCTCCCCACCCACACTCCACACACTTGCTAAGTCGTCTCCACCTGGGCCCCTTTCTGGACACGAGTCTGACTGTCTAAGGCAGGTGTCCAGGACTCACTCCTCGGAGCCTGGAGCAGCGCCGACCCTTGGCGGGTGCTCTGCAGTGCATGCGTGTGAGCGTGCCTACACGAAAACCGGCAAGCGTGTGCTCGCTTGGCCTGGCCTTTGCAGCCAGGCTTCCGGACCTGCATCTTGTGACCAGAATTTCCTGGAGACCCTCGAGAGTCGCATGATCTGTCTGGTGCCGAGCCACCAGCCTCCAGCACGCCCTCACGGTGTGCTCTCGGGACACGTGGGCGTTCCTGGGGCGCCCGGCCCATGTGCAAGGCCAGGAGGCCAGGATTGGTCCTGCGAGGGCGCCCGCGGCTGCTAACACGTGTCCTGCCTTCCGGTCCCAGGCTCCCGGCAGGTGTGTCTGCCAACGAGCTCCGCTCGGAACAGCAGAGTCTCAGAGTGAAGCACAACGTCCACGTGACAGAGGGGCAGGGCCCTCGGGGTGTCGGTGGGACCTCACATAACTGATGATATTCGAAGTCTGGAGCCTTCCGACAAGGACATTAATTAGGCCGAGGTGGCACGTGCAGTGGCATCTTGAGTGAGGCTTAGCAAGCCGGCAGGAGCACAGAGACACAGACGGGACGGGGGCATTAGCAATGCAGAGCGATGAGCGGATAGCTGGGCGGTAACGAAAGGCGGACACCGGTCAGCTGCGTATCAGGGCGCCGAGGAGACGCCGGATAGATCTGTGCATCCGCAGAGGCCCCACCCTTTCCGAAAGATGTTCCACCCTCGTGGGAGATCACGGACGGACGAGGCAGAAGCTGTTTTAAAGGGAACAGCACGGGGCTCAGAGGGAACAGAAAGACCGGTGGGTGGGAGCCCGTTGCGTCTCCTGGCCCTGCTGCTCCCTTTCCCTGGAAGCGTGAGCCCCATGCCTCTCCGGGCCGGCCTGGCGGCTGGGAGGCTTGGAGGCAGAGGCAGGGTGCAGCCCACGTCCCCCCAGCCCGTGAACAGACTGCGACTATCCGGAGCTGAACACACTGCAGTCACAAGGCTCTGCGGGTTCTCGGGCGGCTGCCGAAAACCATGGAGACCAAGAGCTTCGGGCAAAAGACTAGAGGTCCCGAGTTATAAGGCCACTGAAGCAGTGGGACATCTACCTGAACACCTCAGGAATCCCCACTGGGCTCCGGCTCATTCTGAGGATCATGACGAGCCCGCACAGAGCCGGTGGCCAAAGAGGATTTGTCTACATTGTGCCGAGCTTCAGGGCAGGCGGGCAAACGAACCCACCTCCAGGTGCCTGGCACAGCGCCTGTCTGCCTGTTCCGCACACTGCAAGACCGCCTCACGCAGACGCCCACGTTGGACAGAGGTGCTTTGTGCAAAATAAGCACCGTGACCATGGGAGGCTTTGTACATTAGGTTATTTCAGTATTTAATTTGCTAAATGTATGCATGGCTGCTCAGGATAAAAAATGGGGTTCACTGTCATTCAATTAAAAATGTATGTATTGTTCAACTACTGCGGACCTTTGCCATGGACTGAATGTTTGCATCCCCCCAAATCCCTGTGTTAAAGGCAGACTCCCAGCGGGATGGTGTTTGGAGGAGGAGCCTTCGGGAGGTGAGTGGGTCCTGAGGGTGGAGCCCCATGAATGGGATTAGCACCCCTATAAAAGAGACCCCGGGGAGCTCCGTCTCCACGCCTGCCATGGGAGGACACAGCAAGAAGGCGCCATCATTGAGGCAGGTCTGAACCAGACACCGAATCTGCCGGCACCTGGACCTTGGACTTCAGCCTCCAGAACGGACTTACAAGCCCCCCAGCTGGGTGTTCTCTTAGAGAAGTGCACTGAGACACCAACCTCCTGTAATCCAGAGCTGGGTGGGGTGACCATGCTTCCGGCCTCAGCAGTGACAACCCACTATGTCCATTCACTCGCTCACTGTCCCCGTAAGTCCCCATGGGCCCCATTCTTCGTGTCAAGAGCAGCAGGTTGTTAGGGGCTAATCATGAGAGCTGCGCCAGGAAGGGTGTGGGGCGGCCGGGTCTCGTCCACCTGGAGGGCTCCCGGAGGGGTATGCCGTGGGCCTCAGTGACCGAAGAAAGCACCCTGGGAGAGATGCTGATTTGGAGCAGATGGTCTGACTGGGTGCATGGGAGCCAGGCTGGGAGTGGGAGCCAGGAGCCCATCTCAAGGTTGGGAGAGGTGGGAGAGTTGGAAGGGACTCCATCACAGCAGAAAGGGCGGGGAGACCAGAGTCACTGGTCAGACAGGAACCGGGGGCCAGCCGCTGTCTGGGGAGGGGTCCTGGCTGGAGGCATTGGAACAACTCCAGGTTTCTTCTCTGGCCGCTGGGCGGATGGTGGTGCTCAGAGGTTGATGAGGACCCCGGGGCAGGTTCTGCATGGTAGGAAGGAGGAAAAGAGCTTAATTCCATCATTAGGTTCCACTTGAGGGTAGGTCACAGGTCTCCCTAAATATGTCAGTGGCTCCCTAGTGCCTTCTGGATCCCCTTGCCTGGTCCTGCACCCCAGGGAAGCCCCCTTGCACACACGCCTCAC
The DNA here is from genome assembly GCF_011800145.1 of Mirounga leonina. NCBI lineage: Eukaryota > Metazoa > Chordata > Mammalia > Carnivora > Phocidae > Mirounga > Mirounga leonina. The sequence continues at coordinate 1,516,349 of NW_023270717.1, forward strand.
CTCGGGACATTTGCAGGTGCTGTGTTTCCCCCTTCAACCTGCCCTCCACTCCTTCTCCCCAAGTGCCTGCTCAGAGGTCTGCACTTGGATGAAAGGCTCCAGATGCCGACTGGGAGCCCCTGGTCGATGCTCAGCCCTCACGCGGTGCAGCCGTCTGTCCATGTGTCTTGCTGGCCTGAGTGGTCCCGAGGGCAGAGCCTGCCGGCCACCTGTCCCGCTGCTGGGCCAAGCATCTTGCAGGAGCTCAGTGCCTCCTACATCTTTACGGATGGGCCACGGCTTCCCTCATGCCAGGAAGCCTGTTGTTCAAGCCTTGGCCTCGCCTCTGGGGGCTCTGCCCTGAGCTTGTTCGAAGAACCATTGTCCAGGGCACGATTGGCCACAGGGCCTTGACCAGAGGGTGTGGTGCTGGCTCGGGACACAGGAGAGGGCTTGGCGCATCCCGTACTGACTGCATCCTCCATCTCAACGCCATGTTCTTCCCCAGTCTCGGGGTCGCGTGTCCCTGCTGGTGGCCAGGGCACGCACGGGCCTGCGTTCAGCATCCTGCTCCCGGTCCAGAGGGCAACGCCAGAGCCCTCCTCTCTCTCCAGGACATGGGTGGCCTCTGTGGAAGGTGGGAAATAGAACAGAGTTCTAAGAGAAGTTTATTTTTATAGCTCTTAAATTTATTTATATTTATCAAATATGTCTCTTTGGAGGGTTTTCGTGTCAAGAGCAGCAGGTTGTTAGGGGCTAATCACGATAGCTGCACCAGGAAGGGTGTGGGGCGGCCGGGTCTCTAAAATCTCTTTGGAGGGTTTTCAAAAATTAAAGAACTGCATCTAAAAATACTGACCTTAATATTCAGTGTGCGTGGATAACTCCCCAGTCCCAGAGACAAGAGGACTAAGATGTGGCAGGCGCCAGTGGGCTGGGGACGCCGGGAGGAGGTGTCTCTCCATCGCTTCCCCGCGGGCCCAAAATAGTCCCGACGACGGGCCGGATGTGATCACGCCAGACGCGGTAGGTGCAGCCGGAGAATCTGAGATTTGTTCATTTCCTTCGTTTGTTCATTTGTTGGTTCATTCAGCGTGCCCGGCATGAGTGCGTGCAGTCAACAATCATCCAGAGCTGGCTCTCGGGCGAACCCCACACTCTGCCCCCGCTGCTCGGACCCACGTCCAGCGCGATGGCCTGTCCGGAGGACTGGAAACCTCCCTTTGTGGTGACAGCTGAGAAGAGATGCTCCGGCACTTGCTCCCATGGGGAATCCCTCCAGGAAGCTCGAGTCGCGACGGCGCTGGGCTGGGTGCTGGGACGGCAGAGCAGACACGAACCTGTCCTCGCTGCAGAGCAGACTGGGTACAGGACAGTGTGCTGGCCGTCGGCCCGGGTGCTTCTCCAGCCAGAGCTCGTGCAGCTACTCGGCGTGCGCCCCAGACGGCAGCCGGCCGGGCTTCCCGGGGGCCGGAGCACCTGACCCTGGGAGAGGAGAGGCCCGGCTCCAGAAGCTCAAACCTGTGCCTGGGGGTCCTCGGGGCTGGCCTCGCTGCCCTCACCCCCAGACTCAGTGTGGGGAGACTGCCCTGCAGACGGGAGGGGAGGAAGTAGGCCGCGCCTCGGCCCGGGAGAGGACACACGAGTCCCCAGGGTCCTGGCCAGGAGGAAGCAGGGACTCTGCAGCAGGTGCCCGAGGAGGGCTGACCTGTCCTTCCAGGAGGGGGAGGAGATAAGGTTCCTCATGCCTCACCCCTACCCTGCACCCCTGGAGGTCAGGATGCTCAGGGCAGGGGGCGGCTTTCCTGGGGCCCCTGGAGGGGGCTTTACCATCCCCTGTGTGCCCAGCAGAGGACCGGCCACCGCAGAGTCTGGAAAAGTGGGCTGAACCCCACAGGGCGCCTCAGGGCAAACCCGACATTTGCTCAGTGAGTCCCCTCAGGGTGGTGACCTGTGGGGGGGTGCCCAAGAGGGACGAGAGGGGCTCCCCAAAGTGGAAACACCATGTCATTGTTGAAATCGATCCCGACTCCTGTCGAACACAGTGTGCTGGGATCAAGGTGCTCTCCTCATGTAGATGCCAGGGCATCCAAATGACAGAATCGTCCGCTTACCTCTGCCTTACAACGGCCGGCCCCCTGACGAGTTGTCCGTTCACGTTTCCCTCCTCAACCTGGACGGCCACACGCACCACCTCCTGGGTCCCCCAGTGCCTCCACCAAGGGCAAACAGCAGATGCCGGAGCCTCAGGAGGCCCCCAGCCAGCGGGGGCAGGAGGCTTGCAGGGCTGTGGCCTGAGGCCCTTAGACCCCAGAGGAGAGGCCCACCTGGGCAGGAAGGGGACACAGACAGCCTTGGCCACACACCCTGCTTGGCAGCCCCTGGCCCTCTGCCTTCCTAGGCCCGCCTCCGGCACACGCAGAGGGCAGAGTGACCCCAAGTTGGGGCAGAGGGCAGTAATGTGGGGTGGCAGGGCCTCAAGGCAGGACGCAGGTCTCAACCACCCAGCCATATTAGGGTGAAGGTCCTGACATTCCCTCCCAGCCTGTTCCCTCCCAACTAGTCCTGTCCTTCCCAGCCTGTCCTATCCCTCCCAGCCCGTCCTGTCCTGTCCCTCCCAGCTTGTCCTGTCCCTCCCAGCCTGTCCTGTCCCTCCAGTCCTGTCCCTGCCAGCCTATCCTGTCCTGTCCCTCCCAGCCTGTCCCTGCCAGCCTGTCCTGTCCTGTCCCTCCCAGCCTGTCCCTCCCAGCCTGTCCTGTCCCATCCCTCCCAGCCTGTCCTGTCCTGTCCCTCCCAGCCTGTCCCTCTTATCCTGTCCTGTTCCTGCCCATTGGCCTTGGGGCCTGTAGGTGGTCACCAGCCTGTGGCAGGCCTGTGGGCAGGTGCTCGCACTGTGGCCCTCTGCTCCAGCTGCCTTAGAATCAGGAGGCAGCCGGTGCTCACGTCCCAGGCACAGGGGTACCAGGTATAAAGGGCCACGGAGGTGAAGTGTGAGCAGGGCCCAGGGGGATGAAGCAGTGCCCAGAGCCGAGGAGTCCCCGCTGTCCTGTGGGAAAGTCAGGCGAGGTGCTGGAGGGCTGGTCCTCAGGGAGGAGGGAGGAGCAGGGGGCCCGTTCCCAGAATGCCACTATTTTTGTTTTTAAAGATTTTATTTATTTATTTGACAGAGAGAGAGATAGCGAGAGCAGGAACACAAGCAGGGGGAGTGGGAGAGGGAGAAGCAGGCTTCCTGCCGAGCAGGGAGCCCGATGTGGGACTCGATCCCAGGACCCTGCGATCATGACCTGAGCCGAAGGCAGACGCTTAACGACTGAGCCACCCAGGCGCCCTCTATTTTTGTTTCTAAAGTCCTAAAATCTCAGGTGTGTGTGTGCACGTGTGCATGTGCGTGTGGGATTCTGAGCGCCTCTGGCTCTGGGTTGGGCTCCCCTAGACGGTGGGACGGCGCACACACCTCTGCATGTCCAGCCCCGTCCTGCAGCTGACTCTCTGCTTGGAAGGCGTCTTGTCTCCCCTCCCACAGACCGCTCTTCCCCTCCCAGCAACTCGGAGCTCCAAGACCTTGTCCCAGGCCGTCCTCGCTGCCGCCCCCACCCCCGGGCGTGCTCCGTCCCATCACATGCACAGACAGGAGAGGTGCATCCGCTGCTTACGAGCATGCAGGGGCCGCGGCCACCGCCCGCCTCTGCCCTCGCGGGCCACCACCGAGGACATCCCGCCCGTCCTCACAGAACCCTTCCTACTTGTCAGCAGATGGAGGGTTCCGTAGATAATATTCTTCTTAAAAATGTAGTAATTATGTATTTGGTTGCTACCAACCTCGGAGAAAAATATGCATAATTACATAAGAAGCACTTTCTGTCAATTGCATTTTGCTACCATGGACTCTGTCCCCTTCATCTTAAAAAAAATTTCAGAAACAATTACCATGAACACTGAAATGAATCGAGCACCAAGCATCAGGTTAATGTGAAATTAGGGGTTTGTTTGAGCCCACGGACAAGTTCCAGCTCTAGTATCATGGCCCTCATCATGAGGGACCTGGCTTCTCAGCAGAAGGCGGCCCGCGGTCAGGAGGGTCGGGGCCAATGCCGTGCCGCCCGTCTCACGGTCTCTGTGGGGCAGGCAGGACCCCGTACCCCACACAGGTTGTGTAGAAACCCTCCGTCTACCCAATGTTCTTCTTCCTGACCTCACTGCACACAAACAAGCAAAAGAAAGGAAAGTGGAAAACGGTGTAAAGCCCGGCACGGCCAGCTCTCTCTGGGGGCGGCCACGGGAGCCGTCCACACCTGGGAAGTGGCCGTGGCACTCCTGAATCCTCAGAGAAAAGCTCTCAGAAGAAACTGTCAGCTCTTCCCTCTGCCCTTTTCCTTCTTCTACCTGGAAGGATGATGCGATGCCAGAGGGGCAGCGGCCCTTTTGTGCCCATGAGGCAGCCCGGGGCTGGCTAAGCGGAGGCATGAGGAGGCTGTGTCCTGACGGCACCGTGGGGCCGCCACACCATTCTGGACTCTTTCCCCCTCAACCATCTTGGTATTGGAGAAAAACAAGGCCCTCAGGTTGTTTTGACCACCCTTGGGAGAATCCTCCCACTTGCAGATTAACAGAAGGCCAGTAAGCTCTCAGCACAGATGCTGTTATTTCAAGGTGGAAATAATAAAGTCTTAGATGGCCCTTTTCCTTTGTCCTTAGTCCTGAGCCTCTGACTTGTTTTTGGGGGCAAGCCTGTGAGGGCAGAATCAAGCACGGGGGCTGCATCCCAGGATGGGGTCCTCTCCTGCTGCTGAAGCCCAGGGGAGCCCACCAGCCTACAGGCTGCAAACAGGAAGTCCCAGAGCTGAGTTCCCAAAGCTCAGCTCAGGGCCCTGACCAAAACTTCACAGAAACCAGCCACTGCTGTGTGATGTTTAAAAACATGTGGTGCCTCCAGCCCTTTGCAGAGTCTTCCTGCACGCCTCTACACAGATGAGCTGCCCGGGGGCGCACAGGGGGGCACAGGGCTCCTGTCCTTGTCCAGGTGTGGGCTCTGAGGGGCTGTCCTTCCGTCCTGGTTGTGATGTCCCTCCGAGGGGCCCTTCCCTCGTGGTGTTGCTTCTCTCTCAGGGCCCTGGTCAAGGGTGCTGGGGACGTCCTGTCTGTCCAGGCAGCAGACTGGGCCAGGGGCCAGCTCTAGTGGCTGGCAGCCCCTGGTGTGCCGTTTGCCCTAGCAAGCTATGCGGTGTCATCATTCCCATGTTTGCCTGGACTCGGAGCCTCCGCCTGAGCTGGATCCGAGTGCACGGCTTGGCAGGAGCCCAGGCGTGCAGAGGCTGACAGAGCCATGCTCTCTCCACCGGCTCCTCCAGGTCCACGGGCGCATCCCTGAGCACCCACACCCCCTTGCTCCCTTTATTCAGGCTCTGAGTGCCACCCAGGGAGCCTCCCCAGCACAGCGGCCGCTCCACCCCGACGTGGCCCCATTTCTGCCATTGGTCACCCCTGACGGGCTAATTGGCCTCATGTGCTCAGATGCTCAGATGCTCAGATGCACCAGGACAGGGGCATCCTCAGACAGGGATTTGCTCTGCCCTGAACTTGGAAAGCTGCTTGGCACTTAGTTGCTCCTCAGTGTTTGCAGAATGACGGAGGAATGGAGGAATGAGCAACAAATGAGTGAGTGACACTTCTCCATCCCGTTGGCTGGCCCGAGCTCTGTTCCGCAGGCTCCGGACTCACTTGCCCTCCCGGCTGTGGCCCCACACACTGCTCAGACTCGGAGGAAGGCCCATCCCGTTGGCCCACGCGTCCCCAGCCCGGGAAGGCTCACTGCAGGTCCCTGAGGCACCGGGGATGCTGGCCTCCGTGCTGTCCCTCAGCCCTGCACCACGAGATCCCGTTACACCGCCTGGAATCTTGGTGAATGGATCCGTGAGTGATAAGCGAATGGCAAAATTAAAACCAAATTTCCAATTACTTAAAAGTAGAGAAGTTTTTAGAAGAAAATAATCCAACAGCCAAGTTCTGTGTGCAAGAGCCGAAGCCAGGGCCAGAAAAATAAGAAAGAAACAAAGAAATCTGTCCTTTGATTCCTCTGTGCTGGAGGTGAAGTCCCAGGACGCGGCCACCTTTTGCTGGTTAGCCTCCCCGCACCTGCCAGGGGCCTCCGGGCCTCAGCGACACAGCGGGGCTGCTGCTGGCCTGGGTCCCCGGAAGCACGTTCTGGACGCCACCTCCCTCGGCGGAGCCGCTGTGGCTGGCGTCCCCTGATGGCCGGAGCCTCGCAGAGGCTGCCTCCAGCTGCCGCCTGCGGTCTCTCGCCCGGGGGAAAACGGCCCCAGGAGCCCAGGCTGCCGGACGATGCTCCACGCGGCTGTGTTCCGGCTGCTCGAGGCCACAAGGCAGACGTGAACACGGGCCTTCACGGGGCTCTCCGCCTGCGCTGCCCTGGGTCTGCTTGGGCCAGTGGGGTCCGTGCAGCCGGGCGGGGGGCTCGGTGAAGACCACGGACGCGGAGCCCGGGATCCTGGAGCAGGGGGTGTGGGACGCTGGAGGCCGTGGGTATGACTAAAAGCCCCAATGGCACCAAGGCCTGGGGAGCAACCACGTGGTGGGAGGCCGGCGTCTCGGGAGGGAAACGGTGCACCCCTGTTGACCCCAAAGGGGCCTCCGTGTGGCTGGACAAGCTGGCTCCCAAGTGTGGCTCAGCTCCCCAGGGCGGGGGTGAGGCTGAAGCTCCGCGGGCCCTGGCGACAAAGCCGGGGCTTGCAGCGCAGGGCTGCGTGGATGGACCCAGCTGCCTCCTGCCCCGCGGAGCACGAGGGTGTCCCCAAACCTCCCTCGGCGTGGCCATGGGGTGCTCGTCAACATCGCCGGAGGTATGGAAGGCCAGCAATGGCGGGTTGGACATGTCCCCAGGGTCCCCACGAGAGCAGAGGCGGAAGGGTGGCCGGCACTCAGCCCCCGGTCCTGCCCCAAAGGGCGAGTCCAGACACCGGAGTCCTTCTGAGTGAGGCCTCTGGATGCCCACGGCAGCCCATTAGCCCGCCAGCCACTGGTCCCTGCAGGTGGGCATCTAGGCTGGGAGGAGCCCCTGAAGCCAGGGGACGTCAAGAGTGCACTGGCTTTATTCACCGGGTCCAGCCCTCAGCCACACTTGGTGGAGGGCCACTCAGGCTGGGCTGCGTCTTGCTGAGGTCCTGTGACACAGCACACGTCAGCCCTGTGACCACATGGCAGCGTGGTCCACAGGGCTGGTCCAGTCCCTCTGCCCTGTAGCCTTTGGGACTGGCCTTGGAGGGGCTCACACTGCTCAGAACATCCCCATCCCAGCCACCCGTGCCACGGGGACCCTCCAGGTGGCTGCCCCATGCACTGCTGGACAGAGCTCCCAGGTGCAGCCCCCAGGGATGGGCTCCCTGTGGTTCAGCCCGGAGCTCACACGCCCCTTTCCCAGGGCCGGCACCCCCTTCCAGGGCCGGCCCCTCCTGCTGGCAGCAAGACCAGGAGCAGATTCTCTGCCCACCTGGCTCCACTCCGCCCCCCAAGACCTCTCTGCCATCGCTCTGAAGAGCCCAAACCACGGGGAAGGTGGGGTGCAAGCCTGTAAGAGTTGCATGTGCCTTTCTGGTTGGGGTACAGCCCAGCAGGGGGCTGCATTCTTCCCTGGGGAGCGCACCGCAGGGGAAGAAGGGACAGAAATCCACCTTACTGTTTCCATGACTACCCACCTGGAGCACCTGCTGTGTCTGGGAACGTGGCCACGCCCCCACCTGGGCACCTGGAGCTGTGTCCTCCCAGCAGCTGCGGGAACCCTCCTGAGCCCTCTCTGCAGGTGGGAGAGCCCACAGCCACGCAGGCAGGGCAGGGGCGGGCAGGAGCTGTGAGCGCCTCACCTCCTCAACCCTCCCGGGTGCTCGAAAGGCTGTGTGCGTGGCTCTTCAGCCCCTCAGACCCCCTCCGCTCGCTGTATTAAAGCCCACACAGACTCCATACTACGTGTTGGCTCATTCTGTAAGATTCGCGTCTGCCAGGTGAGCGTAACTGGACGCACGCGATCCGACTTTCACGCCCTATACCATTTCTCATCAACGAAGCTTACAAATCAGAAAACGAAGCCCTTGGTTTCAGAAGTTAAAGCCGCCACCGTGGTGGCCGCCCGGGGGGCCTCCTGAATGCCGCCACGCATCAGAGGGCTCCGGAGGGGCAGGCGCCGGGCCACGGCCCCCACGCCATGGCACACCAGCCGAGCAAGCTCCATGCCGGCGCCCTCGGGTGGCGTGTTCGGTCAGAGCGATGAGACTCAGCCTGGAAACGTCCAGGGCTTTCCCCTGTCACCGCGAAGAGTTGATAGCAACGTGCGTGCAGCCCGTGGACCCCTGTGCAGCCTGTGACGACTCTGTGCACGTTCATCGGCTGTGTGTGAATGAGGCACCTTCTCTCTTGCAGGGCGGCGCGCCCGGCCTGGGGAGGTGCTCAGGCTGCAGACTGCATCAGTGGGGTCCTCCTCGGGCAGCACCCTCGGCTGGCCACGCCTGGAGGTTACTGACATTCTGCACTTGGTTACGTGTTTTCCATGCATTTTTAGATTTCCCTCACAAATATATATTTCTGTAAATATTAATTTATTCTGTTTTTAGAATTCTACATTCAAGATACACTGTGTGTGTCATTTGGCAAACATGCCCTTTGCTGCTTGTGTTTGTGCTGCACAGTCTTTGGGACTCACCTTATCTGTGTTGGCACATCGAGTTCACTCTTACTGACGGAGTTACTCCAAACCTGAGTAAACCGCGGTTTGTTCTCGGACAGACCCGCCCCTTCCCCGGGTGCCTGCTGGCCCGCATGAACGCGCCTGCCCAGGGCGCGGGGCCGCCTGCTCTCGCGGGGGGATGTGGGGGCCCAGCGGTGGAGCTAGCCAGTGCACCAGCCACCTCCCGGTTTTCCTGTGGATTTGTCTGGTCCCTGCTGAGTGGGACACCTTTCCACGGGTCTTCTTGTCTGTTCTGTGAACAGATGGCTCATGGTCTCTGCCTGCCTGTCGATGTGCTGTTTATTTCTCATTTACTTGTGCGCGAACTCTCTATGCTTCCATGTTTCCTTTGCTGTGACCCACTCGTCTGTGTCCCCTCCCTTGGTTCGCGCTGTGCATCCTTGTATCTTAGTCTGACTTCTGGCGCAGGGCTCTTCATTCCTTAAGAGAAAAATCACCGTTTCCGGCCTTTGTGATAGCCCGAATTGTTGTCTTGCTGATGTTTTAATTCTTCTCTTTCACATTATTTCTTCCTTTTCTGTTGCATATTTATTTATTTTCTTTTGTACGACTCAGGTTTCATTTGTTCCTTACAATAGTCTAACCGCTTTTCCCATCCTCTTTCTCATCTCCCCTTACGTTCCCGTGTGCGGATGGAGACGCACTTATAGATTCGGTTTCTCGCCGTTGATGTCCATAATAGAAGCGCCCTGTGGCCTCCGTCTCGGGCCTGAGGGGAGACGCGGCGGGCTTTTCTTTCCCACCTCTGCTTCCCTTCTGTTGTGTCAAAATAGCCTGGGATTGTCGAGCTTTTGTTTACTTTTCAAAAGGGCCATTCTCTGGCGTCTGGCAAATCAGTCCCTTCCAGCCGGGCTGATAGCATTACACATAAACACCCAGGCCTGTCGGCGAGAAATCTGAGGGCATTTATTTAGCTTGATTACATACAGGTGTCTGGCAAGAGGAAGATTTATTGAATTTTTAACTGTCAGTTAAAATAGAGAGTATTGAACTTTCTATTTTTGTACCCTTTCTGAGCAAGGTCAATACAGGATGCCTGTCACCTGTCACCTCCAAGCTGATATTCATAATCCAAACAATCTTCTGCCTGTCAGGAGCCCAAAAGAAACAAACAAGGTCCCTCTGCTTCCCCGGTAGCGGGAGGGACAGGGCACACGCCCCGGAGCTCTGGAGAAATCAGAGGGATCGCGCAGCCACGCTTCTGTCCCTGTCCCGAGCCAGAGCCTGGCCCGCCAGGGGGAGCGGCAGACACGTGCCCGCACCCCTCCTGCCCCACAGCCTCCGCTCGTGGAAGCAGGGGAGTCGCAGGGGCCATGAGCCGGGTGGACCTGGTGTGAGGGCCGCCCTGCTCCCTCCCAACCAACTTCAGGCAACGGTGTGTCTCCGCGGGCTTGGGCTCCTCATTCGGGACGTCGAGTTACAGTCATAAGAGCAATTGACACATTGCACAGCGTGTGCTTAAAAAGTACTGATCCTTCCCACCCCCAGATCAACCGGAATGCTGAGGCAGGCATGGAGCCAGGCTTCTGCATCCAAGAAGGTTCCCAGGAGGAGGTGTCTGAGCGGGCCTGCGTGGGATTGGGACGGTGACGGCGGGTGGGGAGCGGAGGAAGGTGTGACCATGTGTGTCCCGAGGCGCCCAGGGGTTGGCCAGTGGGTTGGGCATGAAGAACACTGTCACTTCGGGGTGCAGAGGGCACGTTGGCATGAGGTGAAGCAGGAGGGGCCGGCCTGGGACATGGCCCCACAGGGACAGACACAGGGGCTTTGCTCAGAGAGGGGCGCTGGCTGTGCCCCGGAGTGGGGGACACTGTGCCTTTCCCAGAGGCTTCCTTGAAGGGAGGAGATGGTCCAGAGAGGAGAGGAACTCCTGTGCCCCTTCCTGTCCCTCCACCCTCTGACCCCAGCGCCTACTCCATCCCCTGCGCTTTGGCCGGAAACCCAGGCTCACCCCGGGACAGACGCCAGCCCGATGTCCACCAGCCGCCATGCTGCCCGACCGTCTCGGCCCTTGGGGCCTGGTGACATGGCCCATCCGTCGGGACAGAGAAGGAAGCACCCCTGGGGGGGTGGAACCTGCCGTCGGTCATAGTGGGGCGAGCCTGGGCTCCTGATTCGGCCATCTCTCTGGGAGCCAGCTGAGTCAGAGTGGCTGGGTCATTTACATTTGATTTAAATTAAACGTCAAGCTCTCAGTCCCGGGCCCCAGCGACGGTGGCGCCCTGGTCCCTGCACGGCCCCTGCTCCCTGCAAGCTTGGCCGAACCCGTGGGGGCCTGAGGGCTGGGGGCCTGAGGGCCGGGTGCTGAGGTTGCAGGCACACGGCGGGCAGGGGAGCCTGGGGAGCTTCCCACCTGACACCTGCAGCTCCTGAAAATCAAGGCAGATGTAGAATGAGCTGAAGGACAAGCAGGACACTGCTCCCATGCAGAAGGACGCAGACAGGGCCTGACCGGGGCCGGGTTCCACAGAGAGAACTCAGCTCTGGGCACCTAGCAATGGAGAAAGTTCCAAAAACCAGCAAGGTTGTGCTGAGACAAGCCTCTGCAAGTGCTCAGGAACCCCACCCCCAAACACAAGGGAGGTTTGGGGGCCAGAGCAGCAGACTCCATGGGGGTACGGATTCAAGGCCAATCCTGCACCCAGTGGTCATTCTAGAACCTTCTGCGTGGCTCCCACCCAGCTCACCTTCCGAAATCTGAGCTCACGGAGCGGCTGGAGCTGAGGAGGCCCTCCGGTCGGGAGCAGGCCCCCAGGTGCCCGGGGAAAGGTGGAGTTGGGGTTCCTGGCAGGCGGGTCCCACAGCACCAGCCAACGTAGCCACACGGTGCACACGGGCACGTTCGCACGGCCTCGCCAAGCACTGTAAGCCGGGAAGGCGTGAGGCGGCAGGTGCAGGAAATGGAGCAGGGCTGGGCTGGCCCGGGAGCGGGGCCAAGGAGGCTGGCTGCTAACTCGTGCTGGTGTGTCCCTCCGCGGTCACGAGCCCCGGTCCGCCAGACCCCAGCGCCCTGCAGTTCATGGCCCAAGGTGGGGCCGCTGGGCAGAAGGAGGGGAAGCTAAGGACGGCCCCCGGCATGTTGAGACCCCTCCTCGCGGTCTCCTCAACACGTGGTCTCCGTGCCCTGTGAGGTCTGTGGGTCACGGAGGGCGGCCCCTCACAGCCCCCTGCACCCCGATGCGGCCAGCCTGGGGGTTCAGCCCAGTGCGGTGACCGTCCTGGCCTCCGGCTCTGCCCGTCTTCACAGAGCCTTTGCGTCCCCCAGGCATCTCCCCAGTTGAGATCGACGTTTGGGCGGCTGATCCCGGGGACCCGGTGACGAGGTGTGTGCTCTGCCTCAGGGACACAGGCAGCACCCGTCCCGCATGCCCAGCGGGTCCGCGCAGCCATGACCAGCCTGTGCGGTGAGCCGGCCTCCGTATCTGCTGTCCGGGAGAGGGTTCGGGAGGAGACCCTTTGTTAGCGGAAGGTCACGCGGATGCTATCCCCGCTGTGCACAGAGGGAAAGGCTGTCCTCTGCCAACAGCTGGGACTGAGCCTCCTGGAAAACACAGAGCTGAAGTCACTTACGAGGACAGAGCTGCAGCTTGGCTGCAGGAATCGCTCCGGAAAAGGCCACGGGGCAGGGACGGTCCCGGCAGCAGGGAGACGGGTGCAGAGCCGCACAGAGCCTCCTGCTCCCGCAGAGTCGACCAGCCACTGCCAGCCCAGGCCAGCCGGCCCCGCAAGCTCTCTCTCTCGTGGAGCTCCCCCTTCCTGGAGCAGTGCTGCCTCCACCCTGCCCTCCCAGAGTGCACCCTGGGCCGGTCGGCAGGGAGACCTTGGGGAGGTTGTGCAAAAGCTGCCCTCTCCTCCTGCCCCAGAGCTGCCCGCCCCCCAGGGCCCTGAGCAGTCCATTTCTGCACGTGTCTGCCCTGCTCACGAGGCAGAATGTGACCGGCAGGGGTTGAAACAATGAAATGATGGGGGACGCGCGACAGGGGCCCAAGTGCAAGCCCAGGGCCTGATCTGTCACGAGAGCAGCCCAAATCCAGCATCGCTGCGTCGCGCTGGGCCCAGTGTGCCCCTCCAGCGTGGCTTCCCTGCAGGGGACAGAGTGCCTGCCTGGGGCTTCGCACCTGCAGGGCACAGGTGACCGTGGGTTCCAGGCTCCCCGAAGACGGGGCCTTGGATGCACCTCTGGGAGGAGGAAGGAGTTGGTGGGAGGACAGAGGGGCGGGAGGGAGGACCCGCGCCCAGGATGCCGCGTTCCAGCTGCGCCTGGAGGACGAGGGGCCAGTGTGGACAGGGCTGCCCTCCGACTCAAGTCCAGAGGGTGAGGCAGGCCAGCCGTGGATGGTGGACCCCCACTCAGCCCCCGATGGCATCCTCTCTGGGGTTTCTGAGTCAAAAAGAATTCATCTTTTTAGTATTTATAGATTTCCAGATGCTTCCAAAGGAAGTTCTCATTTTGGCCGTCGACATCAGGAGGGCCTGGTGCCCTGGTCGGGTAGGACGGCTAGTAATATAATCATCAGTAAAATAAAATCGAGCTTGAGCAGCTACTAACATTTTCCCTCCTTTAAACCACCTACTTATTCACACCCTTATTAAAGTCGTGTTATGTGTCTGCTTGCTTTTCGGAGGCCCTGCCCATTTCGGGTGGTTGACCCTCGGGTTTCTGAGCGTGCTCCCAGAGGCTTCCTGCTGCAGGACCCAGATCGGCTCTGGCCCCCGCTTTACGCGGTTTGTCAGCGGCACGTGTTTTCCCGGGCATGTGCGCGTGCATGTGCGTGTGTTCACACAGGCATGCGTGCACGCGCACACAGGAGTGCTGGATGCCTTCCTTTCTATCTCGCACGGTTCAGAGACTCCGGGCCAGAGGCTCTGGGAAAGGTCAGGATCCGCAGAAACCGCATGCAGAACACCCCTTACAGACACATCTCCTGTTTGAGATCGCACAGAGTAAGTGCATTATTCCAGCAAAATGCGATTGTTAGCGCAGCTGGATACAAAGTAAATAAATAGCAATTAGTAGCTTTTTCTGCACTGGCAGCTCGCTGTTCCACACGGACATGGAAAATGTTCTCCTGCTCAAAGATGTCATAGTAACTGAACAAGAAAGGCGTGGACACGGCCCTTTGTCTTCTCTAGGAAAACTCGATATGAAAAAGATGCAGTTTGATCCTTGGGGTTTTACTGCATTTTGCTTTAAATATTTATTGTTTATTGAACTAGTGTATGAATAGAAAACCATCCCAGGCAGAACCAAGGTGGAGTTCACATGGAGGACTAACTAAGTCCTCATCCGAGGATATTCAGAGAGAGGTTAACAGCGAGGGAGCGATCACCTTCCCAGGTCTTGAAGCTCGGCGCCCAGCAGCTAAAATCTGGCCCCAGCATCCATATAGAGACGTGCAGAGCAGAGCAGGGACCACGCACGGCCCCCATGGAAGCCCGGCCCACTGTGGGCTCTGCATTTCATGAAGAAAGAATAGTTTATTGTCTTGGCACCCACCTAAGTGGCTGTCCATTCAGAATAAAAAAGCATTCCTACCTCACGATTATAATAAGTTTAGGATAGATCAACTGTCTGAAAGTAAAACATAAGAACATAGAGGAAACATAGAAGAAAATTTGGAGGAACGTTCACCTAAGTTTCTGCAGATGCAGAAACCAAGAGCCTGTAGGGCCGGGAGAGGCCGTCGTATTGTGTGTAGCTGGTTGCACTTTGCATTGTTGATGGCTCTTAGAGAGATTCCATGAACTTCCATGGCCAACTCAACAGGTCTGGGCCTTGCCCCGAGGAGGCAAGGGGCTCCGTGGCCCCGACCCTGAGCTTTGGCGCTCACGGCCTGCAGGTCACCCAGGCCTGCTCCCCGAGCACCGAGCATCTTGCCTCCAGGGCTCGGCCAGAGCCGGCAAGTCGAAACCGGCCTCTAGGGGGTGGAAGCGATCCGTGTGCCGCAGCCTCGTGTCCCTGGGCTCCCAGCAGCCCCAGCGAACACAGCCACCTGCCCTGGGGCCTCAGTGCACGGGGGTTCCCGCGTCAGACAAATGAGCGGCTCCCGGAGGTGGCCAGCGCCATGCCCGGCAGGGTCAGCGGCTGGGCCTCAGCAGCGTGAGGACGTCAGCAGTGAAGATGGGGTGTCCCCAGGCGTCCCCAGAATCAGCACCTGCCTTTGCCCTGGGAGGCCAGCCCCTCCCTGGACACCCTCGCGGAACCGTGTCCAGCTGGGGCAACTGTGTCTTCAGCAGGAGGGCGGGCGTCTGGCTCCCCCGGACCCCCTCGAGCTGACTGCTGAGCACTGTGCTCGCTGTAAAGCAACAGCCCATGGGTGTTGGGGATTTCTTAAAGGGTAAATAAAATGTATATTTCTTACACTTGGTGAGAACAAAAATCAATATCACACGTGTACTGATGCTAGACATGCAGGGAATTATTAAGAGCTACATGGATCTGCACGCCAGGCAAGGACATTCTGAATACATTAGCGGAGTAACTTATGCTTTCTTTATGGTAATGCTTTTATTTAGGACTTCCTTCTGTGCCAGAATAACACTATTTCTACTTAGCAACGCAGATCAGTATCCATCCTTCCCCAAATATGTAAATAACAGTGAAAGCAGCATTAAGGGGCCCCTGAGGCAGGACACACACCCCTTGGGCCAGCATGATGGATGGTGATGAGCCAGGGATCCCCCCTCTTGGTGGCCCTGCCCCAGGCCCCCCACACCCCATCGGGGATAGGCTGTCCCCAGACTTGGCCCTGGGACGATGGGGTGGGGTCCTGCCTCAGCCCCAGAGAATCACCCTACCCCACGCCCATCTCCCCTCCAGAGAGGAGCCCGCCAAGCCGTGTTCACCATAAAGTTTGCTCATTGCCATTTTGATGTCTTGCTGGGCAATGGGGTCCTGCTCACCAGGCCCTGCCCCCCATCCTCACCCCCCAACGTATGATCCTCATCCTATACAGCATTAGGGGAGACTCTTCCTGGAGAAGACAGCATGGGGGGGACACTTCCTGGAGCAGACAGCATGCGGGGGACACGGTGGTGCCCATCCAATGGACTCCATCAGGCCTCTGCACTCCCAGAGGATGAGACACACATGGGGCCAGGGCAAGCAGCCCTAGTGGCCCCCATGAGACCTGTGACCCCAGACGTGTGAAGGACCCCAGCGGAGATCAGCAGGGCTGCCCGGCAGAGCCCCCAGGGCTGACACTGGCCCTGCAAGGGTCTAATCTCTGTGTCACCACTGGACAGACCAGCGTCTGGGAGTGTCCTCACCCACATCACTGGGCTAATAGGTCCTGAGGCCCCATCTACCTCACTGTCTGCTGAATGAGCCTGAACTTGGAAAGGTGAAAGGTCTTGTCCCCTGCAGGAGGGCGCTGGGTCTCGGCCAGTGAGGGAGAAGCCCTCTGGGGAGTGGGGCCTCCTTGCACCCCATAAGTGTGACTGCACCCCATGAGCGGGCACGGAAAGGTTGTGGGGCAGGGGGGAGGTCCCAGGAACCTGGACCAGTTGGCTACCTAAACCCCAGAAGCAATAGCTGGTGCTTTTGCCTCCACCCTGGGCAGGTGGGTCGGGGTCCGGGCTCCCCACACCAGCTCTACGGAGGGTGAGCGTCTGCCCTGCTGAGGAGGAGGCGGGCAGGGACCTGGTATTTCAGAGCACTTGCCCTCCCCCAGCCCCGACAGCCCCGTCTTTGGAAAGGATGTAAAGCACAGACGACTTCGGGCACAGGTGGGCCCCCCTGCAGCCCTGTGCTGCCCACGCGTGGCGGGTCCTGCCCGTGGGAGCAGGTTGTCCGTCCACCACCCGCCGGCTCCACTGCGGTGCACACGGACACGTCCCTCCCTCTCTGGAGAAGCGTCTCGGCCTCAGGAGGAAGGCCTGGCGTGGGAAAGAGCTGTGAGTCCACAGGTTGGCCGGAGAAGACTGCTTCCGAGCCATCCATCCCCGGGGCGCTGTCTCTGCCCGGGGCCCCCTGCTCTTGCCTTGCAGGGAAGCAGAGTCTGGGGGCCCTAGGTAACAAGGGGGCGTCCACACACCGAAGCCCTGATGAGCCACCAGGGCTGCGTCACCTCTGACCTGAGGGCCGAGTCGCAGGTGGGAGACGGGGCCTGCATGGTGTTCAACACGGTCATCAAATCCATAACAGCTCATATTCATAAAGTGAGCACAATTCACCGCAGTGCGTTGGGACCCTGGCTTTCTGCAGGATTCTGAGCGCCACCGGACTGACCTCTCAGGCCTTGGCTTCAGCTCCGATGTTGCTAGCGACGGGTGGAAGCCAGCGCCAGCCTTCGCCACACGTATCCGCAGCTGCAGGCCCTGAGCACGCACCTCCTGTGGGGCAGGCCGTCCTCAGCCCGAGCAATGGGGCATCTGGGAAACTGGCCCTAATCAGCCCCAGAGGGGCTCTTGAACTCAGCACTTCGGGAGGTAAGAGCCAACCGCACGCTTGGAAATGAGCGGGGTACTCTGCCCCGGGCAGCCCCCGTCGGCCACTGACGCACCGTCCGCCTGGGCTCACCCCGCTCGCTGGTGCCGCCCCGGCTCCCACGGGGCTGGGCAGAGCAGGCTTCCCCTCCGCTCGGGTCCTGGCCAGGGGATGCTGGCTCTCTGCTTGAATCTCCACCCGTGCTCAGCGCGGGCCTTTAACAGGACGTTCTTCTCAGACTTCCACAAAGGACTTGCTCAAATTCACAACCAGAGCCCTGAGCCAGTTCCTGGAGGCTGCTCGCCATCCTCCCCCCGGCCGCCATGGCCCTCACTCTGTGGGTGCAGCCTGCCGGCTCGGCCCAGGGCCCCGTGCCTATCCTTCTGCAGCTTCGAGAGCGCTGGGCATGGCAGGGGTCGCGGGGTCGCATGCGAAGGCAGGTGAGTGCTTCCCAGACATGGGGGCCAATGGGGTGCAGGTCCCTAAGCAGCAGAGACTGGGCCAGAGGAGGGCCAGGTGGCCAGGCATTCTGTCCCCATTCTGCACTTGAGCACCCATATGCACCTGCCCCTCGGCACACCTTCCTGGCTCAGCGGGGAGCACCAGGCTCATGTGGGGCTGTAGCCAGAGCATGACGGAAACAGCCGGCGGCCACCCCAAATCTGCCATTTCAACTATTTCTTGGTGCCAACAGGAGCTGCTTTTTCGTGATGCACCTGGACACAGAGTCAAGATCTGCAGTGATGGGGCCGTCCTGGGGCTGGTGTGGGGCCCAGGGCTGCTTGCCCATGCTGGGGTGGACGGGTCCGTGGTTCTGTTTGTGGAGAGTGCAGTCTGGGAGGGGGTCTCCCTCTCCCACCCATCAAGGAGGGGGCAGCCCATCCACCTCGGACGGGAGACCCAGGAGCAAGGAGGCCCCTGTGCCGAGATGGTGGCCGGCCACGGGTAAAGCCGGGCCCGGGAGGGGCGTCCCTCGTGCGCCACGGAGGCAGGGCTGGGCTGCTGGCGTGGGGACACTTCCCGTTCTGGCAACCCAGCAGCCCTCGGGAATTCTCTGGAGCTCCAGCAGCAAAGACGGAGCATCTCCGCTGGGGAGACTCCCGTGCGCCCCTCCTGGCCTGCCAGGTTCCCCAGTGGCCTGGACATGCTCAGAGCCGCAGAGAGTGAAGGCTGCCAACGGAGGTGCCAACTGGGGCATCTGTCTTCCTGAGATGTCTTTGCAGATTGGCCTTCTTGCTGTTTGCACACACGGAAAGAGCTCTACGCCTCCCACGGGGTGCTGGTCTCTCCTCGTGCACGGACCACAGTAAATATTTGGTTAGCGCCATGATCCCCAGCGCTCCATATGGTGGCGGCCCCACTCCTCCTCCCGGAAAGGAAGAGGCTGCCCCGAATCCCTGGGCCTCCTTTCCCACAAGTGACACTCACCCCAAGGTGAGTGACAGGTTCCCCTAGGCTCCAAGGAACCAGAACCTTGGCCCACTTATAGACTCAAACACCCAGTCCTGGGTGGGGACCCAGGGCCTGCTCCCACCAGCCGGCCCTGAGCCAGGAGGACCATGGCCCTGCCTCTGCCCAGGACCCCTCCTGGGGGTTCTGTGACACAGGGACACCTGCCCTTGGCTTTGAAAGGTCTTCATGAGACGCTCCATGCTCCTGGTCACGCTTTGTCCTACAAGGACCCTGGGGTCCGTCCCCAGAGGGCAGGGGCTGCCTGTTGGGGTGGATGTTCAGCCAGTGGATAAGCAGGAGAGCCCAGGGCCCAGGCAGAACTCTCCGGATGCCTCGGAAGAAGAGCCCACCCTCTGGGGACATGTTTGCTCACTGCTGGTGGTGTGTAGGGTGACATTGGTCAGTTCAGGCCAGGTCATGAGGAGGCCTGAGCTTCCTGGGTATAAAGACATCAACCTGCTTCAGTTTTGTTCTTCGGGAAACGGAGCTGTTGGCCTTCAGAGAACAAGATGATACAGCTGGGGGCTCTCAGGGGTCTGCACTGCACACAAACTCCAAACAGAGCAGCCTATGACATGACATGAGGGTCTTCGGCTGAAGTACATGCATGTGCATGTATGTGCACACGTGTGTGCTGGATGGTATGTGTAGATGTATGTACGCACACATGCACCTAGGTGAGTACATGTGGAAGGTGTGTATGTGCGTGTCCGTGTGGGCACACATGCCTGTGTCTGCCCTGCGGAGTGTTGCATGTGTGTTCATGCATGTGTCTGCACACATGTGCGTGTGATGTGTGTCCCGTGTGCGTGCATGTGCATGTTGGGGACACTGTCACAGCATCATCATTCCCTGTGGAAGCCCTGAGTCCTCGCCCCAGAATCCTGTGCGAGCACAGTGAGGGGCCCTGGGGGCCCTGACACGTGTGTGTGAACCCGGGTGTTCTGACCCGGGGCCTCTCTCCCCTCCCGCAGTGGGGTGGGTCTCGGGCGCCGGGTCAGTCCTGGAAGCTGAAGGAGGAGGACACAGGCATCTGCTCACACGCTGGTCATGGAGCCTCTGACCCCAAGAGGAAAGGGCCTGAGGGGTTGGCACATTCACGGGCAGGGCTCCTACCTTGTTTCAGGATGAGAATTTGCATCATGGTTTTCTGCCTTTGAGGGGAAGACGAAACTGTCATCTTTAAGGATTGAGGGGGATTCTAATGATCTGTCTCCATTCCTCAGTCCGGGGTCCCCAACATCCACATTTTGGATGCAGCAAGGCCAGAAGGCCCCGGCCTGCTGCTCAGTGACCCCCAGCCTGTCTTGCCCACAAGCTCTGGCTCTTTGGGCCTCCCTCCGGGCGGGGTGCTGGGGCTCCGGGCTCTTTCCACTCCATCCTGCTCCTCAGAGGCAAGTAATTTCCATCCTCCCTTTCTTCCATAAAAACGCGCCTACATCACTTTTCCTTGGTTTTCCTTTTGTGGATTATAGATCCGTTGATTTCCTTTCACGGAGAACGATGGTTTCCTTCTCCAGCACCTTCTTCTGCAAACCCAACAACATGCCCACAGAGGGGCTGCACCCCCAGAGCCGGGCCCACCCTCCGTGCCCGCGCCCCATGCACGCACCCTCGGCTGTCGCCTGGCCTGCCGTTCTGGTGAAGGTGGGCTGCCCCCACCTTAGCGTTTCTGGTCTGTACCTGCCCCGCGTGTATCAGAATGCTGGCGGGGGTCCCACCAGCATGGTCAGCACGCGGGGCTCGGGGGTCCCACCCAGGCCGTCTGCCCTGCTTGGTGGGCGGCCCCGCTGTGGGGTCAGCACCCTCCGAGGACACCCCTGAGTATAGGGCAGCATGTCCCGTAGTTTCCTGGGGAAAGTGGGGATGACAGTACGCAGCCTGCACGTCTGTCCTTGGATGTGATGGGCGGCTCCACCAGCTCCAGAAGTCCAGCTGGACACCCCTGCCCCGCATGGCGTGGAAGCCGCGCTCCTTCCCCGTGCCCCAGGGGGGTTGAGGACGCGATGCTGTCCTGACCCTGGGTCTTCTCCACGCTACCTGTTCTCACCTCCTTTCCCCCGACCATGCTCAGTGTCTCCTTCATCTTGGTTGCTCTGAAATCTCACAAGGATGTGTTTCTGGAGTCCGTCTTTCCATCCGTCCGTCCATCCGGGAACTCACCTCTGCACGCGCAGTCTCCGACCCGGGACCTTTATCATCTGTTTGTACCGTCCCCTCCTGGGTTTCCCGCTCTCGTCCCCTTGCCCATCCCCATGTGGGTTGTTCCCTGTTCTGAACGCCGTGTTTCCCCACCGTTGGCTTCTCACATGTGGTTTCTGTGTCTGCTTCCGTATTTCTGTTTTCAGAGTTTGGTTCTTGTTTTCTGCAGGTCCTTCATCTCTGCGTCTCTGTGCTCCGCTGAGACCATCCTCATCGCTCTAGAGCCATGATGTGTGGTTTTGTGTGGCACTTGCTCTCTTTCTCTCTCTGCCCCATGCGGGCCCCTCCAGCACCCCCGAGACCCTTCCCCACATAAGGACGTGGCCCCTGTCTTCATGTTCCTGGTTCCCCCCTATCCGAGGACATGCTGATGGGAAGCTCTGTGGACTTTCCCTGGGCCTGGCAGGTCCTTGGAGAAGGTGTTGGAGAGGAGAGTGTGGATCCAAACGCCTCTCCTTGGGGCCCCATCAGAACAGGGCCGGGGACTGTCCTCCCTACGTCCTCCTCCATGCTGTCCCCCTGATGCCCCCACACTCCATGGTCCATGGTGTCCTGGCCTCCAGGGGAGCCTGTGTCCCCCTTCTGAGAGGGTCACTGCTGGGTATACTTGAGCTGCAGTGAGGACACGGGGTCTGACCCTCCTCAGGAGGGTTTTCCACCAACCTGCACCCTGGCCCGATCCCCACGGGGGCCTTGTGCCTCTGCTGTGGCTCAAGGAGCCTCACTTCTTGCTGGAGCTCCAGCTGCAGATGCTCCTGCTGGCCCCTCAGCATCTGGTCCATGTGCCCCCTCCCAGCTCCTCCCTGTGCTGTTTTGTCTCCAGCTCTCCTTACACGTGTGGGTTTGCGTGCCCCATGTGCTGAGCGGGTGGAAGGACAGATGCCCTGTGTCCAATGGGCCACGAGTCGCTTCCCTGGGCCCATGCCGTCCCCTGATCCCCCAGGCTCTGCTGGCCCCTGCTTACGTGTCAGCGGATCGATGGGGACCCCCGGACCCCCACGGACCCCAGCACAGGTGGCCCCAGGGGTGCCCAGTGTTGGCTTGTCTGAGCCCAGGGCTCTGCAGACCAGGCATCCAGAGAGGTGACCTGAGCTTCCTTCATAGGAAGTCTCTCCCTTCGTCCAGACCTTACTTCATGCTCTCAGGGACGTGTGGTGATCTTGCTCATCTTAGGATAACAATCATCATCAACATCATGATGGCTGATGTGCGCCAGGCGCTGTGCCAACCGCCTTCCTGGGTGCCCCCCTTCCTCTTCCGAGCCCCCGACGAGGCGGGCGTCCCCATCAGCCCCCGAGAGGCTCAGCTGGGATCTGGAGGGACAGGGGCGGCCGAGGCTCGAGCCAGGCATATCTGGTGACAGTGGCCACGTCCCCGTTTCGGGGACACCTGCACTGGCCTGGCCGATGCTCTCTCTGTGGGTCTCCCGGCGCCGGGATCTCGCCCCACGGGCTGAGAGCCACACGGCGGAGATGAACCAAAGTGTGCGTCCACGCGGTAGCTTGACTTCATGCAGAGGAACTGTTTTAAATGAATTTAAAACAGTAATTTGTACCTCATTAGTGGCTAAATCCTCAGGTTGAAAATAACATTAACCCGCTTCTGTAAACAGATGGTTAGTAATCTCGGTATTACGGTTCATACCATGATCCGTTAGCCATTTCTTAATGAGTTCCGTTTCCCTGTGCTGCGCAGGAGGGCGGTCGGCGAGGGAGGGTCCTCACTCAGGAGGGTCCAGGAGTAGCTCCGGGCGGCAGGGAGAAGCGCGGACGGGCACCCGGCCCTGCGGACCCCACGGCTTGTCGCCCCAAAGCAGCGTTCCTCCGTACACGCCCTGGCACCTGCCTGGGCTGAGGGCACGCGGGCGGACACTGGGCGCACCCTGTCTGGAGAACAGCGCGTCCGGGCCGTGGGGCTGTCCACCGCCCACCCGGGCATGGCTGGCGGGCAGTGTTTTCCGACGGTAAGCGTGGTCAGCGGTCACTGGGGCGGCGTGATACTGGCGTAGGATGAGATGACGTAGCAAGTTTGTGACGTTCCTCTTATTCCCCGCACTATACACATGCACGTACAATGTGCATTCGTGTGTGCTGTGTATATATTTTACGCACACACGAGATCCACGTGAAAGGTGACGGGGGCCACCAGACTCTCCCATCGCCAGGGCCCCCGAGCTCCTGCCAGCCACTGCCAGTGGCTACTTTCCTCCCGGGCTCGCGGGACTGGCATTCGGGACCGGCGCCCTTCTCAGCTCCCAACCCCCTTCCGCGAGGAGGGCGTTCCGCTCGCCCACCGGCAGGGCGCTTTCTGGAGCCCACGGTGCTCTGGGTCCTTGGGGCCACGCGGCGCCCTCGGAGGGGCAGTGTGAACTCGGGCGTCCGGCCTCCTGGATGCGTGTTGGCTGACCGCAGCTCTTCCCTCCACAGCTCTTCACATCCCACCTGTGGGCTCGTGCACACACACGTGCACACAATCGTGTCGGGGCCGCGGCACGGCCAGGCCTGCTGGCGGTCTGTTGGCCGGAGCAGGTTGGAATCACCTGCGGGGCAGGGAGCACGCCCGACCCAGGTGTGTGGTCCAGGGACGGTCTGGACCCACCGCCACTGCCCCTCCACGTGCACACATCCAACCTGCAGACGAGGCTTCTTCGGCTCGGGTCCCTCCCCTCGCTAGATGCGCCAGACCACCCCGCACGGTCACTCCGTTGCTTTATGAGCACAAAGAGCAGGTCGCTCAGGTGCAGAGAGCAGGGTTACGCCCCTCGCTTACAGATGGGGACACGGGGACACAGAGGCCACGTCCTGCCTGTGTCACACAGGAGGGGTGGAGGCTGGCCTGTGGGCAGGGGCAAGCCTCCTGCTGGCCCAGGGCTTTGGACGGGGACGGGCACAGGGACACAGCTGAGCCCCCACCCCCATGCCGCCGGGATGCCGGCAGCAGGCACGTCCTCCAGGCTCCCAGGGAGGCCCTGCGTGCCCAGAAGCGGTTCAGGTGACTTTTCCACTCTTTCAACTCCCGAGGAAAGAAGGTGGCATGTGCCCTGAGAACATGTGCCCGCACCCCTCCCCTGGCAGGCCTCCCGAGCACGCACTCTGCCTGGTGGACCGCACGCCACTGAGGGCTGAGCCCACCTGGATCTCCACACCCCCTGCCCCTTCTCCATATGGAGCAGTGAGGGCAGGGGCGCCTGGGGCTCAGGGTTGGTCTTGCTGCCCAGCACTAGCACCTGGTAACCAGTGTCCAGCGCCCGGTGCCCAGTGCCTGGTACCCAGTAACTAGTACCTAAAACCCAGTACCCAGTGCCAAGTACCTGGTACCCAGCACCCAATGCCCAGTGCCTGGTACCCGGCACCTAGTACCCAGTGACTGGTACCCAGCACCCAATGCCCAGTACCCAGTGACTGATACCCAGCACCCAGTACCCAGTGATTGGTATCCAGCACCCAATGCCCAGTGTCTGGTACCCAGCACCCAGCACCCAGAGCCTGGTACCCAGTGCCAAGTACCCAGTGCCCAGTAACCACTACTCAGTACCCAATACTAGTGCCTGGGTGGATCCTTGCCCAGGCCGGCCCAGCACTAAGCTCCCACCCCTCATGCCTGTGCTGCCCCCAGCTCCTCAGCTCAGCTCCTGCCCACTTGTTCTCCCAGGTGCTCAGACCCCTGCTCTCTGGTCAACCGCCTCCATGGGGCCTGGACCTTATTCACGGCCTCCGGTTCCAGTCCACCCTTCTGGATGTCTCTGCCTAGAGCCCCCAGCTCCCCCATCACCCCAGCAGGGTGGACTCCAATGGTCCTGCTCCTTTTGGACCCCTGACTTCCCTCTGGGTCGAAGGATTCTGACAGATCCTTCCCCATTTCTCCCCCGATGGTACGCAGCCAAGCCCACCCCCGGCGAGCATCAGACAGCCATGCCGCTGCCCTTGCCCAGCACTGGGAGCCCGCGGTTACTGTAGCCTATGGTCACCGCCCTGCTGGGCCGAGGGGAATGAGCGGGCCACAGAAGAAGGGAGGAGAGTAACTACCCCGTGCTCTGGACGCCATCTAGACTGGGAACCATAGGAAAAGTACCTTATGCACAATCAGGAGGGAAAAAAGCACCACCATTTCCATCACCTGAAGAGGGGAGAGAGGCAGGCATGCACCCCCTGTGCATTTACCCCAGAGCCACCTGTACCCAGGCCGAGCGGCGAAGGCAGACCGCCCTGAGGAGGGCCACAGAGTCACTCTGCACAAGGCACTGGCTAGTTCCTCGCACCCCACATTCTCCAGGGCTGCCGTGGCACGTGGCACCAGCCATTCCCTGGTCCCAATAAACCGCCCACTGTCATCTGTCCACGGCAGTCCCCTTCAGAGGGGCTGGGGCTGGGGGTCAGACGTGAGCCCTTCAAGGTTGATCCGGTCAGTGTGCCCCCCCCCCACTCCCCGGCCAGCAGAAGCAGCCAGAATCCAGCGGGGGACACTCTGGGTTCCCACCCCGTCCTCCTGTCCCCACCCCAGCGCTCCAGACCTGCGGCTGTGCCTTTAAAAACTGCCGTCTGGAAACCCTTGATAATTCTTCTTTCCAAAGAGACCTCACCTCTAGATTGATTTTTCAGGAGCTCTGGCTTTTTTTCCCCCCAAATTGAAAAGGGTTTAACACAATTGACAGATTACAAAAATAGGTCTATCAAAGTGATTTTTCTTCTCAGGGGAAAAGCCGCACCCCCCCCCCAACGTGCATGCCACTGTGCCTGCCATGGGGGTTGGGGGGCTGCTCCTCGCCCAGGACGGAGCGGAACACCCCTAGTTTCCAAAGCCGTGAATTCGAAGGGCACTTGGTGGGACGGCTCTGAGGGGCCTCACCCTCCGACTGACAGACCCACTCCAGCCCCTGGGTGACACCACCTCCCGGGGAGTGGACTGGACCCCAAACAGGGAGGAGGAGGGCCCATCTCCCTAGGGGACAGGGGCGTCTCACGGTCTCCAGGCTCCCCCACGCCCTCCCCAGGCAGGGTGGCAAACAGGGTTCCTGGAGGCCGGGTCATTTGCCGCGGTGGAACCAGGACCAGTCCCCTCGGAGGTTAGCCTGATGCAAACACCACATCGTCTCTCTAGGCCACACATCTTCTCTCTAGGCCCTGAAGCACCGGGCCAGGGAAGCGAGCCCACAGCAGCTTCCTTTCCCAGATCATCAGAGCACATTCCAGATAGAAATCGCTCCCTGCACGCACAGCACGCCCAGGGCAAAGTTGACTTCATGGTTAGATAAATTATAAAGCATCCAATTTATCTGCCCATCTCTCTAATTAGCCTTCCCGGCCAGTATCTGCCGCAGACACACAGATCCCGCACCTTTAATAAATGGAGGGGAGGCAGCCGCCCTAATCTCCAGGAGCTCGGAGATAACAGATTCACCCTGTTTACTGGGGATTACAGGCGAGCTTTGCCCTTGAGCTGGGAGTGATTGTTTTCTGAGCCGACTTTGAATTGGAAACCTTGTTGTCTTTCAAAGAAACGGGGGCCTGAAGACGTAGCCAGGCACAAACAGGCATGGCCGCTGCCAAGGACCCGGATAAATCCAGAACTGCCTTATTAAAAGAAAATAACTGATTTCCAAACGTTGTTGCATCCCCAGAGCGAGCCAGAGGCAGCAATGTCTGCTAATCTCCCGGGGCGCGCTGATCTCGACAATGCATGCCTTAGCAATAATTAGATGCTTAGTAGGCTAATTATTTTGTGAATAGAATCAAACAAAATCAAGGAATTAAACAGCTGACAGAGAACGTCTAAAGTCCTGTCCTGAACCCTGGTCAAAGTCCCATCCGACGGGGGTTTATGAATAAAGATGGAGTCTCCTCGCGCTGCCCGGCACGGTGGGGCCTCGCAGGGCAGGGTCAGGGACCGCGGTGTCCTAGGAGAAATGGTGGGTGACCAGTCTAGATGCTCACTTGGGGAGGGTGGCCTGGGCAGGGGGAGTCAGTCACTGTGGACTGCGCGGCTTTCCTGGGCCGTTGGCACCCCAGATGCCCATTCATTCCTGGAGACGTCTTGCCTCTGCCCTGTAAACCGGTGTGCCCACCTGTGTCCTCTAGGCACCGAGCCCTGTCCCATGTCCCTCCATGTGTCACCGTCATGGACCCTAGAGCCAGGCTTGGAAGCCACGTTCTGTAATCAGCTGGGCCTGTGCACGGAGAAGGGCACCTCCCACCACCTACCCAGGCAGGGAGCACTGCGGGGCCTGGCAGAACCTTCCAGATGGTGTGCTCTGACTTCTCATACGGGGGAAGCAAGTCCTTCCCCGCCTGGGAGTTCATTCTGCTCCTCCTCCTTCTAACTGTGGTGCTCAGCTTACCTTCCATCTGATCATCATTTCCCGGGTGGGTCTGGAGACCAAGGTAGGGGCACGTGGAACGTTCTCTGCAAGACAACAAGTACCCAGTGGAGACCAGGGCTTGGCAAGTGTGTTTTCTATGAGGGTAGATGGTGAAGGACAGTAATGGTGAGCTTGATAAGGGTTAGGTAATTCTATAAAGCCTAAACTATCTCTACAGATAGTTTAGGCTTTATGGACCCCCTGGTCCTTGTCACGCCAACCCAACTCTTCTGTCATAGTGCACGAGACGCCGGAGACAATAATTAATAAACGAATGGACGTGGCTGTTTTCCAATAAAACTTTATTTACAACAACGGCTGCTGGGCTGGATGTGGCCTCTGGGCCACGGCTGGGGGCCCCCTGAGGGAGACGAAACCGTTCAAATCCACCTTCCTCTCTGGGTGGATGCTCTTTTTAACCACGGCTGCACCTGCCCCTGCCAGGACCAGGTCTGGTGGCCGGGAGCGCTTTGCCCCGAGCTGACAGTTGTCAACCGCGCACGGGCCCCCTCCCACACGCAAGCAGCTCCGTGTCCCCCCCACAGCGGCACCTGCACAAAGAAACCTCCCACCTCGACGGCTGACACAATCCTACAGCATATTGTGTGCACAACACCCAACAGACCTACCATTTCAGAAAGAAGAAAACAAGCAGTTTCAAACCCAAACACCAAACACAGAGCTCACGTTTACTTCTGGGAGGCAGTGCTTCGGAGTGTTTAGGACCAGTCCGATTTCCGTCGTGTTTGCCCCAGGCCATTCATGTCACTTCACTGAAATCTCAGTTTTTACATCGCTTTTTTTTTTTAATTAATCCTCAAGATTCTTGCAAGCGCTCAATGAGATAATGTATATGAAAGGTTCGTTCTGGATGTCCCTCAAACGAGAGCGCTTATTTGTGGGGCCACAATTGCCCACCACCACGCCCACCTGGAACAGACCCAGTATCACGTTAGGCACCCGGGGCAGACCCTCCACCCAGGAAGGCGGCATTTCTAGGCATCTTTCTCGCCAAAGAAATCTTGTCTTAAATAACAGCGTAAGAGGAGAGAGGCAACTGCTAACTACAGAATTAACTGCGTGCAGAAGGATTTGGGATTTGGGGACAGGAGGAAAGTCTGGCCAGGCACCCTAAAATAGTGTATTTGTGTCCGATCCTTGCCCAAAACACAGACGCCAGACTGGCGCAGGTGCAGCTGCCTGTTTTCATACAGTCTAGCAAGTCTGGAAAATAAACACACCACCCTGAGCGGCCTGCCTGGGAGGAGCAGAGGAATCTGATTAAAGGCATTTCCATGGAGCAGAGCTGTTCAAACCAGAGTAAAATGGATTTGGAAGGGACTGCGT
The DNA here is from genome assembly GCF_011800145.1 of Mirounga leonina. Taxonomy (NCBI): domain Eukaryota; kingdom Metazoa; phylum Chordata; class Mammalia; order Carnivora; family Phocidae; genus Mirounga; species Mirounga leonina. The sequence goes on from NW_023270717.1 coordinate 1,544,864, forward strand.
CGTGGACGCTAAAATGCATGGGGAGGGGGTGAACGTTCACAGACTTCAAATTGGTTTTAAATGTTGTCTGCTTTTTAATAAGATTCAGCTTTACGAAGTTATCCTCTGTGCCTGGGGAACGTCCCCTCCCCTGCCCCCGCCAGACGCGGGCTGGAAGAAGCGGCCCGCACACTCAGGCTGTGTCGGGCAGGCAAAGGCCGACCCGTGTCTGAATCTGAAGACCAGGAGAGGCTCTGGCACCAAGTGGGAGTGCTATGGGCAGGCAGCCAGGCTGCAGGCCCCGGAGTCGGAGCTGGGGAAGGGTGCGTCCCCCTCTCCTCCCCTCCTCTCTCGCTCTCCCTCCTTCCCCACGCACTGGGGCAGCCCTGTTCTGGAACCTGAAAGACAAAGCCCCCAGGAGCTTCCATTCCAGACGACGGGCAGACCACAGACGGTGGACAAAGCAAAGCATGAGGCAGGTTGCACTTCAGGCAGGGATCACGGGGAAGAGAGAAGCAAAGCAGGGGAGAGGAAGCGGGGCAGGGAGGGGTGCCGCTGGACTCTGGACAGGGTGTCAGGGGACTGAACTTTATTTATTTGTTTTTTAAAGATTTTATTTATTCATTAGAGAGAGAGAGAGGCAGAGAGAGCACAAGCAGGGGGAGCGGCAGAGGGAGAGGGAGAAGCAGGCTGGAGATCGTGACCTGAGCCGAAGGCAGATGCGTACCCATCTGAGCCACCCAGGCGCCCCAAGGACTGAACTTGAAACAACCAGAGGAAAAGACATCCAAGGAGGCCAGCAGTGCAAAGGGAAGAGGGGTAGGGGAGAGGCTGTGGCCTTGGAGGCCTTGGAGGTGCGCCCTGAAGGCCTAAAGACTGTGGCCTTTCCCAGGCCTGGAATCTCCTGGCTTTGAGGAACAGGCAGATGTCCCCGGCTCACATGTCCTGGGATCCCCTTGGCTGCTGGGGCAGGGGGGGCCCTGAGGCAAGCACAGAAGCCAACCGCCCAGGCCTAGCCAGGTGTGGACTCTCACAATAACCCACGTGGCCTGCATGAAGGTTCACCCTTGCCTTCCCTCCTCCTGCCCTTGACCCTGTCCTCAGCCCCTGCCCCACCGGGCAGCAGGCTCCTCTGGCCCAGCAGGACCTCCGCTTTATGGCTCCTTAGGTCACAGCAAGTGTGTGCTTCCCGTGTCTTATTCTGCAGTGAGCACCCGCCTGCACCCTGCACAGCCCACTCCTGCAACTTTCCCTCCTGACACCTGACTCTCCAGGGCCCCACCTCTGGGTTCAAGTGTCCCTGATGCAGGAACTGAAGGGAAGGCATCGTGGCCTCCCCGCTTTGGACCTCCAGCCCAGGTCCTCATCTGGGGCAGAGGACAGTCATGGACACGGACGCTGGTGCCTTGTCTGTGGGCTCTGGAAGTCAGGACCCACATCCGCTGGGACCCCAGCACAGACCCAGCAGAGGTGGTGTCTGCAAGCCGATGGGGAAGGGCATAGCACGTCCACCCAGTGGCCAGCCTCTAGGGAGCGTCTTGTCTTCATCCTTACGGAAAACCCTTTCTCCGTGGTGGCGGGGGTGACAAACAGCAGTAGCCGAGTCTGCCCCTCCTGGGCACCGACAGGTGCAGTCCCTGCCCCCCACGCCCCCGCAGCCTACTGTTGGGGGTCTGCACTGGCTTCATGGGGCGACACTAGGCGACCTCCATGACTATAACTAACCTCAATCACAAATGCTACCCCAACAAACGGCATTCACAAAGCATCTGACATCCAGAAGCCCGCGGTCAAGGAAAAAGCATTCCACAGTCTGCGATGAGGTGCCCAGTCTCAGGGCCCCTGGGTCTAAAATCTGCAAATCACCCCAACTCTGTCACCTGGACCTGGCACACGTCCCCCAGTCTGAGGGTCCCCTGGAGGCGGTAGCGAGACCCCACCCCTGCCAGTTACCCTAGGGTGTGAGCTGATGTGAGCTCACCCAGTTATGAGATGCTGTCTGTGCTCAGGGTGGGGGTGGGGTGTGTTCTAAATCTGCGACCCCCTACGCAGGCTTACCGAGGACGCCCTGTGCACTGTGCTGGTTCACTGAACCCCCGGGCCCCTCCTCCCTTAGCAGCAGTCCCTCCTCGGCCTGTGCTGGACCTCTCAAACCTCCCGACCACGCTGGTCAGGAAGAACAATGAGCTTGCCAGCACAGAAAACGGCATTCGGGTGCATAATGCAATTGCAGGAATCCCAGGACAGCAGGGAGAATAAGAAGCAATAAAAACGCTCGGCAGCCAGGGCCTCGGGGCAGGCACTCGGGAAGCTCCCAGACAGTAAATCAGAGACTCTCTTGACATAATTCCCTGAAAACAAGATTGTGAAATATGCAAAGCATGTACTGCTAATGTTAGATTCTGAGTTTGAGTATTTCATCTGTCCTATTTCTTCCCTATGTCACCTACGGGTTGGACAGGCAGGTGGCACCCCGTCCAGGTGACTGTTCTCCAGGGCCTGTCCTGAATGGGCCTCTGTCCGGTGCTGGAGGGAGTCACCATGAGCCTCTCCTTAGGCTTGTCAAGAAACAGGTGACACACCAGGGATGGCTTGCATGGCATCCCCCAGGCCTTCCCAGGGACCAGAGCCAAGACCCCTCCTAGCACCACCTGGAATGTTGCTCATAACAAAGGAGATCCCAAGCAGGACAGATTGCAAAACCCCTGAGAATGAGCAGGGTTAGACAGTCACCAGTCCCTTGCTGGTGGCTGTCCTCCCTGCAAGCCAGCCTGGGGCCATGCACATCCCCCCCGCTTTCAGAGGAGGAAGCCAAGGAGCAGTGTAGACCTGGCTCCTCCAGCCACACGGCTCACATCCAGTATGGGGGTGGATGGCGGCCCACAGATGTGTCCCCGGCAACATGTGAAGGTGGCCTCGTTGGAAGAAGGGTCTGTGCAGACGTAGCCCAGGGAAGGGCCTCAAGGTGAGGTCATCCTGAATTAGGGTGAGCCCTGAATCCAACGACAGGCATCCCCGCAAGAGAGGAGAGGGAGACAGGACAGCCAGAGGGCCCCTAAGGACGCAGGCAGGGACAGGATGGACGGGACCTGGGTTCTCCGTGGGGGTGGGGCCTGGACTGAGGGGCGGTACCTAGATCTCTGGGCAGCATCAGGACCAGGACGCTGTAGGGGCAAGGCAGGGCCTGGGTTCTCTGTGTGGGTGGGGCCTAGAGTCTGTGGGGGCGGGGCCTAGCACTCTGGGGGCGGGGCCTGGCAGGCCCTGCTTGCCCGTGGTCCCAGGTCATCTGCAGGGGCTCCAGGAAGAGGCAGAGCATCCCTGTGGGTGGAGCAGCCCCACCTCCATCTGTAAAGCCAGAGGAGGGGACTATGACCTCAGAAGCTACCGGATCACAGGCTGCATTAATTTAAACATACTGCCTCTCTTAGCTGGGTCTGCCCCATTGCCTGCTGACCTCTCACTTCCAGAAATGTGAAAACTGTCAGTAATCTAGACACCAGTAGTCACCTGGGACACCAAAGGGAGACTCAGAGGGACACTGACCAGGGGTCTCCGGTGGCTTTGTCATTTCTAGCAGAGGAGAGACGTGGCTCCTACCCCATCTGCTCTTTACAGGACTCTAGGATCTGGGGTCACTTCCATCCCTGCTCACAGCGTCTCTAGAGGTTAATATGCAGGGGGCCGGTCATCCCTCTCCCTCACGTGGGACAGTGACAGGGTTGTGTTTGGCCCGATATGGGCCTGCCAGGTCGCCTGAGTTCTGGAACCCCACTGGCCCCCATCGAGCTCGTCCACTGCGGGGCTGACACTGATGGGTTCACTCCAGGATGCACCGGAAACTGCGTCCCTCAGTCCGAGACTGTTGGTGCTCAGGGTCCCGGGGACCAGGCAAAGACACAGGCGACTTTTACAGAAATGTGGTTTTCTCCCCAGTACAACCCGGTTTTGAGCAGTGGCCAGCAAGCCGTGTGGAGGCAGAGCTCCGCTGGCCTAGCTTTGGTTCCTGTGGAGCCAGGAAAGGCCCATGAGGGTGCAGCCAGCTGGCTCTCCTGTTCAACCCTAGGGCTGGCTTTGCGTGGCCACAGGGGTCCACCAGGCATGTCTGCATCATGACCCAGGCAGGGGTGAGGCCAGTCCCATCTCAGGCTGCTCTGAGGGCCTGCCCCTGCCAGTGAGAACTTCAAATCCAACAGGCTAGTCAGCACCGGATTTATATCCCAGGATCGAGCCTCCTTAAGACAAAAAGAAAACACAGCAGGCCTCCCTCCCTCCCTCTCACTCACACACAGACATGCACACAGACACTCACTGTGGTTTCCAGGGTGGAAACAGTGATCTGATTTGCTGAAACCGCTCCAGTAGGGACATATGCGGCTCTTCTCCCCACACCGGGGTTCTTCGGTCTGGTATTTCCAGGAGCAGGTCTGTTCTGTCTTCAGCGGCTGCGAGGATGTCCTGGGGCTAGGAGAATTAGCTGCACTCAGCAAGTGACCCTCATTTCTTCCCATTATTTTCCCTGCGAGTTCCAGATTCCATTATGCCCATTAAGGAGGCGGCAACGCATTGCCCCCAGAGCACTCCACAGGCCAGAGTGTTCCTTCTGACCCGATTTCCATTTTCTCACAAAGAGAAGTGACATTTCTGAGTTTTTCCAGCAAGTAAACTGCCTGGTAAGGCTGCACACATCAGATCCCTGGCAGAGCCATGGGAGCGCCGAGCCTCGTCCACCTAAGAGCACCCACACCCAAGCTGTCCCCCGCCACCCGGCGCACGCTGCCGGGCCAGCACACGTGTGCACACGCACACGCTGCAGTCTCACACGCCTCTCAGCCCTCCTGAATCTCAGTCCAAGAGCTCTTGATGATGTGGGCCAGAGCCGGCTTGAGGATAGCTTGTAGTTGGTAGAGCAGACGGCTGCCATCTTTCAGGACCCGCCAGGGGCCGGCACGGTGCTGCCCCCCAGTATCAGAGTATTCCGTTCTGACCGCAGCCCAAGAGGTCAGTGAGGTCCCTGGCCATTTCCACAGCTAGGACACTGGGGCTGTGGTCGGTAATGTTCAGGGAGGGGGCAGAGCCAGCACCCAACCCAGCCCTCTGGACGACAGAGCCCACCTCCATCCACCACACCACACTGCCCTCCGCACTGGACACAGCGCACCGAGACCCGAGCTGAGAATGCTCAGATGAGGAGATGCAAGCCTGAGTGCACGCCCAAACGCACCTGTCAGGATTTCGGTGGAACTTCAAGGAAGCATTCTGATTTAAAGGCATTAATACATCTCCCACGTTTTTGCGCACATGTAAATATTTGCACAATGGTGCCAAAGGCTTTCTAGCAGAGGAGCTGGGAGTTTATCTTGGTTGGGTGCTCTGCCAGATGGGGAAGGCCTGGAGGGCAAAGTAGGTGACCAAGGTCCTCCCACCTGCACCTCACTCCCCTGTCAGCAACCTGGACGCCTGCTGGATGGCCCTGCCCCTCTGCAATGTGCTCCACGTGGCCCGGGAGCCCCGCTCTTCCCAGCATCCCCAGCGGGAAGCACGTGGGCAGGGACGTGGTCTCCCTCTGCCACGGTCCGTGGTTGATGACTTAATGCAGGAGAAGGAAGACGCAGGAGCGTCCCAGCCAGCAGTCACGTCGGTCTGAATGACGACATGCCATCTGCATGACAGACTGACTGTGCACGTGACTTTCTCACGTGCACAGATCCAGCCTTGTCCTGGGCTCCACAGCCCCCACTTCCAGTGGGCACACGAGGTGGTCTACTGGCTCTCCGTGCGCACGAACCCGCCCCACCCTGCCCATCTGACTCAGCTTCTCCCACAGGGTCACCTTTCCAGGGCAGCCTTCCGCTGCCACGGCACGCGGGACCCTCAGCAAGACCCCTGATTTCTCGTCTATGGGTTTGCTGTGAGCGCCAAGCAGAAGGTGACTGTCCTACCTGAGGCTGATCCTGAGCACCAGCCACCAGCACCCATGTTGTGCACAGAGCATGCGACCAGTGGAAGTCAGGACGTGGGTGATTGCGGACGACGGGCCCACCAGCCACCGAGCCCCGTGGCTGTGAGACGGTCCTGCTTCAACCACAGGACGGCACGTCCAGAGGCCAGAGTGAGCGTGTCACACTCCTGTGGGGTTAACTCCCACCCCCCAGCCCACAGCAAGGGATACACGCACAGCTGGCTCTTGGTAGATATTTGTTGAAGGAAAATGTGAGAGGTTTTCCGTTAAGTGATAGTCAATGAAAGTATGTTAATGGTGCTCTAAGTAAAACCTAGAATTCGGTTTTACTTTTCCTTCCGGCTACATGGGTGACTACCGCCTGGGAGCAAATAGAGGGGCCGTGCCGGAATGTCTTCCCTGGACACATTTTGGCGAGGCCATTACTTGAGATGCTGGAAAAAGGAAAGTGTTTGTTAATGGCAAGTAAACCTCAAAAGTTTCAGTGGATTCCGTTTCCTTCAGATAAGAATCCAGTTATGTAAATGCATGTACTTTCTCGTTCAGAAATAAGGTTCAAAATAATAGAACATCAAATTCCAGCATAAAGTTTTGTCTATTATTTTTAACTTGCAGTGTGGAGGTAGAATACATTTTATGCTGTGAAGGAGAAGAATATCAGATTCCCGACCCTGTGCCTCCCAAAGAGCATCATATGTTGGAAATATGACTTGGAAAGAAAGGCTCAGGACTGGGGCACAAACAAGACCAACATCACAGAATAAATTAGGTCCTGTTCGTCACTCAACGAGAAACACGAGAGAACACGGAGTGAAGAAGCGTCATTCCCACTCTAAAGATGCGGGTCTGGAGGCACAGAGAGGTTAAGGAACTCACCCAGAGTGGTACAGCCGGTGTGTAGCAACCCCAGGGATCCAGAGGAAAGCCGCATGATGCCAGAGTCCAGTGGTTAAGCTTCTCTGCTAAGACCCAGAAGTGTCCCACCCGAGTCCAGGCCACCATGTTGCTCCTGTTGTCCCAGTGACCACCCACTGCAAACCAGACCCAGTCAATCGATTCGACAGGGCTTTTATGAAAGCAGGTATAAAACAATCCCACAAAAGTATGCTCAAAAAAAGGGGGGGGCGGAAATGCAATATTTTAGGGTAGAAAATCTTAATGACCGATTTATAGTGTTTTCCTTAGTCCCCGTACAATTCTGTCTGGTTTTAGCTTTGGTTTCTGGCGTAGCCAAGTTGATTACAAATGTTACCAGGAAACAAAAAAAAAAAAGGATCCAAGGAAACCCTAATATAAAGGTGCAGGGTGGAGGGCTAACTTGTCAAATATCAAAGCATACCACGAGTCCTCTGTAATTACAAGAGTCAGTGCATGAACAGACTGATGGAAGCGAGCAGAAGATCCAGGAACAGACACAATTACATTTGAAAATTTGGTTTGAAATGAAGACAACAGCTCAAGTAGCACAAGAAACATGCACTTTTACCAGTAGTACACTGAGTAACTGGAAAGATCCAGTTGGGCACATTTCTCTCCCTGTATATGAGGATCAGCTCCAAACTCCCGAGAAATCAACAACAACAACAACAACAATAAAAGACCAACAAGTACGGGAAGAAATGTGATGAGTTCAGCTGTAACCCAGAGGATTACCTTGACTGCATAAAAAAACAAAACAAAACAAAACACTTTTGCAGGGCAGAGATGCCATGAGCAAAGTCACGTGATGCATAACAACCAGGAAAGCATGCACGGCTTGCTGCAGATAGAGGGTAATTGCACTTAACAAATCGATAACTTTTTTAAATGATGAAAAATAAAGACCAAATCCAGTGAGAAAGATGAGCTAGAGCCATGAACACAGGAAAATAATGCAAATTGTCATCCATTGTGGGGAAAGAGGTTGTTCAGTGTTTCTCCTGAGAAGAGAACGGAAGTTAAAATTGCACCTGTCTGGGCAGGATGCCAGGGAAGATGGAGTCAGCACACTGCACCCACAGCTGAGTCCTGGACAGGAGATCTGGAGCAGCCAGCAGCGGGTGCTGAGAGGTAGATGCAGCTAATGGTGTGGTGAACAAGACCAGGATTCAAAGTTCTGCCAAACCACCTGTGACTTTACTATGTCTGCCCTGCAGCGTCACCTGGCCTGCATGCAAAGTGGGCATGAAACCTGGACATGCATGCTGAGCACCAAGAGAAAGGACTCCTAAAGAAGCTGTTGTTTTCTGGTCTGAGGAGTGGAAAGGGCACGGTAGGCTCAGAAGAGTGGGGGGAGCCCCTATGTTTTCTTCTTCCCGTTCTCACGTCTCCGCCCAAGGCAAGTGACAGAAGCAACATGGACAGCACAGTGGCCACAGGACCACCCGCCTGAGCCCCCAGGGTGTGCGGTGACCCCCTTCTCTCCTCTTGACACCCGGGCCCAGATGAAGATGCTGGAACCTGAGCCTTGAACCGAATCTGGATTTCCTGTTAAAATGACGCAAAAAGAGATCAACATTCAGCTCGGATTCTGAAAGACCCAAAGTCTCATGGAATAATGTTGGGAATGTCCAGAACCCAATCCAGAATTGCTCAGCATACAAAGGACCCGGAAAAATCCGTTCAGCTAGCAGGGGACAACGATGAGCAGGAGAACAGAGACACCACCCTGGAGTCACCGAATGGGCCCCTACCATCGTGCTCCCAGGAGCGGAGGTGAACTCTCGAAACGCAGGGAGGAGGCTCCGCAAAGAAATGAAGGGTGTAGGAACCAGTCAGATACACACTGCAGAAATAAAATATTCATTAACCAAAGTAGAATATTCACCACAGGGACTCCTCCCCCAAATGGAGGTGGTCATAGAGACAGAAGAGGAATGGAAATCATTTTGAACAACAGAAAAGGGGAAAAAAGGTACTGAAAAAATATAAGCAGAGCTCAGAGTTTTGTGGGATAAGATGAAAAGACCTCCCTCCCCCAACTAGTATGAGATTAGAGTCCCAACGGAGAAGAGCCAGGATGGACACTGGAGGTGGGGTCTGGGATGGGGCACGGCAGCTGTCTTGACTGTGTAGCTGTCTCATGGGCTCATGCACATGTCAGAGCTCCGCAAACTGCACAATTTAAATCTGGCTCATAGCTGAAAAATAAACAAATTAAGGGGTAGTCTTGATCAATGAAACCAAGAGCTCCTTCCTTGGAATGTTAATAAAATAAGCATGGTAAATCAGAAGAGAGATTCAATAATCATAATAAAATAAAATAAATATGTCACGATAAACTTTAAAAGCTAAATGAAAAATTCATGTACTTAGGAAAATGTAAATGAGAAAAACTGTCTGAGGGAGAGTAAAAAAATAATTGTAAGGAAACATCGTCAAAAAGAAATTCATAACCATCAGTGCTCAGCCTTCATGGGTATCAGCCCAGGTGGCACCTGGAGTGTTCTACTTGACCCTGCGTTAAACAGACAAAATCTCTAGGACTTCCAAAAAAGATGGAAAGCTGTTTTGACAAGATACTAAAAAACAGCATACGTCACAACTTTCTGTCAGAAGCACAAGGCTGTGTCAACTTTAGGACATTTATTCGCATGTGTTAACTGATGATAGAGAAGATAAAACCTGTTAATATCTTGATAAACACAAAAAGGATTCCATAGATTAAATACCTATTTAGTTTTTAAAAAGTTTTAACAGATTAATAACATGAAGAATCTTCTTTAATTTATTTATATGAATCTATGACAAAACTGCAGCCAATACTGTAATCAGTATTAAAATTTAATAGTATTTCCATGATATAAAATAAAGCACATTCTGTCACTGTTTCCTTATGCTACTGCTGTTTTTTTTTTTAATTCAAGGATTTATTACCACAATGTGCATCGTTGTTCATCTGTTTATGATGTTACCCCCTAAATCTAAGCTTCTAGGAACTTTGTTCCACTCTATATCTCCGGGACCGCAAAGACAGACCCGCACAACATATGTCCTCCTTAAGAAATTGTGGGATGAATGAACAAGCAGCAAGATTGGCAATCAGAGCTACCTGCACACTTAGGAGAGGTGGTCTTCAATGCAAAAGTACAAGACAAAGGAATTATAGGTATTAAAAAGGGAAAAAAAAGCTTTTAAAAATATATGATTTACAGATGGAATGAGAGTATCTGGAAAATCCAATAGAATAAAATGGAAACTAGTAGAATTATTTCAAGGATACAGAAGGTGGCTAGGTAACAAATCAAAATACCCCAACCAACAGCTTTATTTTATACCTACGAGTACTGAGTAGAAAGTATGTCTACCATATTCATGGTAGCAATAGAAAACTCTAGAAAACTCTAGAAAAGACTCTAGAAAAATACATGCACATATATGTATATATATATATATAAATATGAAATACAATGTATGTATTTCAGAAAGTTATAAACATTACTGAAAAGACATAAAAGAAGATCTATCTAAAAGGAGAGATAAGCAGTGCTTTTGTGGGGAAGACAGTACTATAAGAATATAAATTCTTCCCAAATTATTGTATACACTTAATACAACTTTGATGAAAATCCCAGTGTTATATCTTTTGAAACTTCATCTTAAAATATATGTGAAGTATAAAACTAGCAAGGTTAACCATGAAAACAGAGGTGAGGAACAGGGCAGAGGGGCTTTCAACCAGACAGCTGGGAAAGCTATGCAATAATGAATTCAAAAGATAATGTATTCGCACAGGGGTGAACATAGAAAGATCAACAGATGAAAGAATAATAAAATCCAGAGAAAGACCCAAGCGCATATGAGAATGCGGCCCGTGATGAAGATTACATCAAAATCACAGTTTTCATAAATTGTTTTGAGGCCAGGACAGCCCATCAGGGGAAAATTAAGACCGAGAACTACCATAAGCCATAAATAACAAAAAACTTCATTTCTGAGTGACACACAGAACTCAGATTTGTGATAAAAGACATATTTGTCAACATGGAAATGAAACAAATGGATAGCGGTGGCATCCTAAGCAACGTGAGTAGAAATAGTAGAGAAAATATTTGAAATACATGTGAAATCGAAGATTAGTATTAACCATGTATCAAGAGATACACAGAACCATAAAGAAAAAGGCAACAGTGGGAACATGGGCAAGAATGTGAACAAGCAACTCACAGGAGAAAAGGAGAACAGGCTGTAAGCTGAACAAACAGGATTCTGGGCTTGGAGACAAGGATGTGGGGCCATTGGACGGGGGTGGCAGGAAGCAGGCCACCGCCACTTGCTGTGGGCGAGGTCCCAGGACCGCATCCTTTGGTGAGAACGCTCATAGGTCACGGCTTTCTGGAGGCAACCTCACCATGCCTGTCTCAGTTTAAACCTTCACTTCACTCCAGGCATCCCATCTGGGTGAGGGAGAAAGACTCAGGCTCATGTCACAGACACACTCCAAAAAAGTCGCTAAAACAGCATGTTTGCTAAGAAAACTGTGAGAAGCACCTCGGTGTCACCAGCAGGGAAACTGCTCCTCACTGACAGTGCATCTACCCTGCAGATCCCATGCAGTCACCCGTGGAAAGGGCAGATCTTTGTGCGTATGGGAAGACCCTAAAACACAACCTTAAAAAGGTAAGTAAAACAGCAGACACGCAAAAGCGGGTTGTCACCGATTTCCAAAGGATCAGCCCACCTGTGCACAGCACTCCTGTGTTTCACCTACAGTTGTGTGGGGCTGGAAGGGCACCTGTCAGCGTCCCTGTGCCTGCTGATCTCAAGGGAGGAGGCTTCGCCTTTCGCTCTGCAGGTGCTGTTGGCTGAGGCTCCAGTCCTAGGCGCAAAGGCACAGAGTGGTGGTGGGAAGGAGGAGGAGAGCGGCCACCTCGGGGCGAGGTGCAGGTATTTTGGTGAGAAGGGGAAGCAGGGAGGGGGAGGAAGAGGAGATGAAAGAGTGACAAGGGACCCAAGGCCCTGTGGGCACAAAGAGTGGGCAGGGCTGACCTTCACCCAAAGGCACCTCTTCCCTCAGCTCTGCCCCTGAGGTCACCTGGCAGCACCGCGCCCAAGGGAGGCGGCCTGCTCAGCGCAGAGCTTGGCTGGCCTTCCCGGAGAGCCCTGGCGACGTGCAGAGTTAGCGGTGCTCGGAGCTGCTCCCAGATGCGCTGTGAATACCTATCAAGGAGGGCAGCCATGCTCCCCTGGAACCACCCATCCTTTAGGAGAGCAGCTCCCAGGTCGCAGGCCTGGATGGTGCAACTGGCAACATGCGTGTGCGTGTGCATGCATGCATGTGCACCTCTGCGTGTGCCAGTGCTCTGTCTTACCCATGTCCCTGCTGAGTGTGCCATCTGATTCTGATTCCTCAGGTCTTGCTTTCTGTTCGTGAGACTCGGAGAACCGTCACTGGCCCTGCTTCGGTGGCAGGGGCCTGAGTGGCAGGTCAGTGACCTCAGAGGTCACTAGGAACACGTACCCTTGGATCGTACTCCAGGGGCCTCCGACACTACCTGACAGCCCCCCCTGGAGCTGCCTGCCATGGTCCTGCTGTCAGGGGTGGGGCTCCGGCAGCCCGAGGCGGCCACACTCCTCCCCGGCGCCCCTGCCCCGCCTGCAGACCCTGCCAGAACCATCATGGCCAAGCAGTGATCGGTCCTGGTATTGGCGATGGGTATGGACAAAGGCCTTCAAAGTCACAGGTTGACTTGCCAGATCAATAACGATGCAGGGAAATAATTAAAACTGTCAGATTTAGAAAGTATTAGTGGTACTCAGAGCTTTCTGCCAACTATGGAAAACAGGGATTAATGGTGTTATCTCCAACACTTCTAAGTTACAGAGCAAGTTATTAAAGTCTTTCTTTGACACTCATTTGCAGTGAAGGGTCAACACCAACGGTTTCAGAGCAAACTCTGAGAGTCCATTAACCCGAAGCCCGGCTGTTTCCCTATAGAAGTCAGACAAGGGCCAGGAGATCAGAGGCGCCTTCCAGCAAGAGGCTATAAAATTAAAAGGCACTTAGAGCGCTCACACCACGCCGTCCCCAGGGCTCCGCTGGGGGTCTGATAGGGATGGTCTGGGCTGCGAAGGAGGAGCCCCATTTGGGGACGACGTGCTGTCACAGAGCCAGGCAGGGCCGGCGGGGAAGGGCAGGGCTCACCGAGACCCCTGCCCGCTCTCTGCATGGCTTGCAGGGGAGCCTCAGCCCTGCTCCCACCTACTCCTCCCGTGGGTGCCTTTCTGCATGACCCTCCCGTGGATCCCCTCTCCTGTCACCCTGCCTGAACCTTTCTGTCCCCCTGGTGTTTCTGGTGGAAGCAGGGCCCTGAAACCCAGAGGGTGGGGGTTCTGGGGCCAGAGGGCAGAGGGGACGCGACAGACAGACACCCACTGTTAGGGTGAGCACGTGCCTTCTGAAGCTCGAAATCCAAGTAGAGTGCTCCCCATTGCCCAGGGGCTGAGAACGTCTTGGTGGCACAGGGCGTGGCCCACGTGGTCCGCCCATGAGACCAACAGTCCCCTGCCGAGCATGTCATGTGGGCTGGGTTTGCGGCCACAGAAGCAGCTCAGTCACCCCTTGGCCTCAAGGAGCTTGCGGGTGTGTGGGCACATCCCCACAGACGAGCAGGTGACAGGTGTGGTGGTGTGGTCGGGAGGGGAGGGGGCCACAGGGGGCTAGTGAGTGGGGTCCAGCTCTGGAGATTTAGGGCCCCCACACTCAGACACAGAGTGGCGGGGAGAGAGCATGTCCAGGGACTTGAGTGAGGTCAGCGAGCAGGGGGACACGCGGCGTTAGGAGCCCGGCCGTCCAGCGGGGACTGGGGAGCACCACGCACTCAGGTGCAGCACCCCTTGGCAACAGTGCGTTCAGTAAGCGCTGCGGGAGAGGGAGGGCGCCAGGCCCGGCTGACTCGGGGGACCCTGGGGACTCTGCCCCGGAGAGCTCGCCCTCGTGAACAGCAGCTACGGTCGAGGGCAGCCAACCTGAGGGTCCTGGAAGTGGAAACGGAGCTCACCTGGGCCCAGCGCGCCCTCCGTGGCCTTACGCGTCTCCTGGGGGTGAGCGCCACAGTCCCCAGGGCTGACACGGGCCACGGCATGACCTCCCCGCCTCCCCGGTGGCCTGTGGGCCCTCGGCCGGCTTTGTGCAAGCCTGCTAACATCCCAGGGGAAGCTGACTGTGGGCGGTGACAGCCACCCCCCCGCTGGGACAGCTCCGGGGAGACACAGCCAGAGGCTCACGCGCCCGCTGCGCTCCCCACGTGGGACGCGGCACGGCGGGTGCTGCCACTCACCCACGGAGCGAGCGGTGGATGCGCGAGTGACCGGGACGGATGTGGCAGAGGAGGCTGGACTCCAAGGCCGGCAGAGCAGGGGCGCGGCGGTGGGTCTGCGGCCTGCTGCTCTGCGTTCTGCCCCCGGGGCCGTTCCGGGTTAGCCCGTGGTCGGCGTCCCCGTGTCACAGCAAAGGGCGCCCCGTCCTGGCAGCCTCATCTGCCAAGACCCGCCAGGTTGTGCCTTCAGTGTTTCTCTCTTTTTCCTGTCGGGAGCCTCCGAGGTAGACCTTCAATATTGCAACCAACAGTAAGAGAGTGGCCCTGACTGATGCGGACGCGGGGGCGCACACAGCACGTGTGTCCCACCAATCGCTGTGGTCAGGCGGAAGGACTAGGTCACGGGGTAAAAGGCACCACGTAGGGACTACGGCCAAGGATACTGAGATAGCGGCATTCGGGGACCCGTGACGCCCGCGCCGTGCCGAGCGCAGCGGAGCGTCGCCATGTCGGGGGGCCACGCGCCCCACCTGAAGCCAAGGGAACGTCACCTGTCAGCTCTGCTCGACTTAGAGCCGTTCAGAAATAAAAAGAGCACCAACGCAACACACGCGCATACGTATTTAGATTGAGCTTTTTTCCAAATTTCACTTTATTTCTTGCACGGCCAGCCCGCCTCGGGCAACCACGGAGCTGTGCTCGGCGTCCCTGGGCTCGTGCTGTGGGTGTGTTTTCAGATTCCAGGAGCAGGAGAGCCCGCGCGGTTCTTGTCTCTCTCCGTCCCACTGGTTTCGCTTAACCTCTCCACGGCCATCCGCGTCCTCACAGCGGGCGGGACCTCCTCCTGTCCCGGGGCTGAGCGATGTCCCACTGTGTACGTGCCACCGCTTCGTAGCCGCTGTCGCTGAGGGCACTTGGGCTGCTCCCGCATCTTGGCTATTGGAAGTGGGGCTGCGGTGAACATGGGGGTGCAGATGGCTTTTGATTTCGTGCTTTTGTTTCCTTCGGAGAAATACCCAGACGTGGAGTTGCTGGATCATAGGGTAGTTCTGTCTTTAATTCTTCAACCTCCCTTTGGCTTTCCAGAGTGGCTGCCCCAGGGCTGAGCGTGCGCCCCTGCCCCCCCCGCCCCCGCACACGCGCTTCCCCCGCCCCCCTGCGCCCCCGCACACACGCACCCCCGCCCCCCACATGCACACTGGCTCTCTGGCACCCCCCATCCCAGGGGATGCCTAGGAGCCTCCCCCCCCCAGCCATCAGGGCACGTTCTGCGACGGACGTTCCAGATGGCGGGAAGTGGGGCCTGGGCGCCGACCACAGAGCCCTGTGTCCCCCCTGGCGGTGGAGTAGATGCAGCCTGTCTCAGGCCGGGGCTGGGGGCCTTCCTGGGCTCGGACCCAGCAGTGAACCAGGGACACATGGCCGCGAAGACCAGCCAAGCCCTGTAGCACCTGCTCTCCATCCCCCAACATCGTCCTCTGGATGCCGTGCTGTGATCTCTGCGCTGCCCTGGCCCCTCCGCCCCGCGCGGCGACCTCCCCCCCGGCCTCGGCCCACCCCGCTGCCCCGGACCGCCGTGGCCGTGGCCCTGCCAGAGCCCGAGCCGTCAGCTTTAGCTCCGCAGACCTCTGCAGAGAGCGTCGGCGGGCGCGCTAGGACTGAGCAGGGTCACAGCCTGCGGCTCCTTAGGGAGGGCGGGGACGGTTAATGCAGGAGGAAGACAGCGGCCTTGCCCACGGGGACCCCTGCCTGCGCTACCGACTCCCGTCCTTCACTTGAAAAGGGGCTGATGACAAAGCACGCCGAGATACTGGGACAGATTGGTGGTGTTTGGAAGGTAAGGAACAAAGGAGGGGGAGTGGCCGCTGGCCTGGCCAGCACCTTCCAGGGGGCCTCCTTGTCCCACCCCTCGGCGTCCTGGCTGGACGGCAGGCCCGCAACCTGCTGCATCCGTGTCTGCGGGGACCAATGTGACCCAGGGCTTCTCTGTGGGCTACGTCCTCGGACTACGTCCTGGGCCCAGGGAAGGGCGGACATTTGAACCTGTCTCCTGCCCCAGGAGCCTGGTCTGACTTCTGAGGACCTCGGGCTTGTCATCTGCACAGCGGGGTGTGAAACACAACGCAGAAGGCTGTAGAAGGTGGGGAGGTGGCAGGGACAGAGGGGGCGGCCCTGGAGGAAGGTCCAGCTCCCCGGTTCCCCAGGCCCTGAGCACAGAGCGGGCCAACGTGGGCCACAGACCCGCGTGCACTCTTCACACCACGGTGCGTGTTTGGCCTCCAGACCGGGGCACCTGCTGCTTCTGCGTGGCGCTGGGCCCACTCGGGGCATGGGGGCTGCACCCTCAGGCCCCTGGTCCCTGACCTCCACCCCTCCGTGGACTCACAGGCAGAGTGGGAGCAGAACCAGGGAGGGGACTCGGCCTGAGGGATGCCCAGGTCCCCGGGAACGATGCAGCCTTGTGACGGCGTCCTGGACACCTCGAGGACACTCGTGCACCTCATCACACACATGGACACACTCACTGCACACCACACAACACGCCCCGTCTGGCTAGATGCAATCACATGGTGCACCCAGCCTCTCCTGGCTCGGCTTCGCAGGGTTTGGGCGCAGTCATGCACGTACGGGGCCGGGGTGGGGAGGGACGCGTGCAGCCGCGCAGCAACCTGTGTCCTGCCACACCTCGTGTCCTCGCCTCTCCTGCCCGGCGGCCGGACGTGCTCGCCCACGGCTGCGCTTATTTCTCAGCGACGAATATTCAAGATGGGAAGCTGGGTCCACAGTTTTCTGTATTTTTGCTGGAAACGTGTATTTACGGACGGCCCTCCGGAGGAGCCGCCGTTACTCCCACTGCCTGCAGGACCGTGCACGTGCTGTCTCCTTCTCAGCCCCTCCCAACGCTGTCACTTGCGTGATTTTTGCCTGAGAGGCGAAAACTGGTCTTTCCTTATTAAAATAATTTGCATTTTCTGGCTACTTGTGACATGGTGTAACTTCTCATACTGAGTTTGGCCATTTGGGGATTTTCTAGTAAGTGCCTATCCATATACTTGGGCTAATGTTCTCTTCTCTTTTTAAAAATCCATTTTAAAAGCTCTCCCCATACTGTAGCTGGGAGCCCTCTAACTGCTCTGTGCTTTGCAAAATGTCTCCTGATTATTTTTCTTTGGGGCTATAGTCTCTTACGCTACACATTTGTTTAAACGTAGTGACATATGTTTCTTATAATTTTTGTTTCTAATAGCTTCTTAGTTGCCAGTATTCATTAAAAACATTTGCCTGAAGCATAGGTTATACAGATACTCACTTTCTTCTAAGATTTTATTGTTTTATATTTTAATATTTTATTATCTGACACATCTGCTCTTGATTCTGGTGTGAGCCGAGCTGGAAGCCGGTCCCGTTCCCTTCTGCACAGACGGCTTCGGGTCCGCGCCCCTTCCCGGAAGGCAAGGGCCACCTTTGCGCGAATCCACGTCCCTCTGGCGCCTTCCCCTCTGATCTGCCCCCTTCCCCGGAGGGATTCCCGCCCCCCCCGTGAGGGTGGTTCCTGACCTGTGCAGGGAGCCCACGCTGCTCTTCTCCACCGGACAAGACGCCAGGGCCCCGCTGGGAGAGCAGAGGGCGGCCTGGAAGCAGGACAGCCAGGAGGTGGGGGCAGGAGGCTCACCTGTGGGGCTCATGCCCCTGCAGTCCAGGCTCCGGGCGGCAGGTCACCCCTGGGACATCCGCACCCCACGGGTCAGGAGATACCGGCCGGAGACGTCCCGAGGTGGCTCCGGCCACCAGCTTGTCCGGAAGGGATGTGAGGGCAGGGGCGCTGTTAATTCTCGGGCTCCATTTGTGGGGCTCCAGACCTCGCTGGCCGAAGGCTTCTAACGCCAGGATCTGGAGGTCGAGCTGAGGGTGCTAGCTCTGCATGAACAGCCTGGCCTGTGAGCGGTGGCCGCCTGTACGCCGTCAGACGGGGCCACGGAGGCGAGGTCTGCCTGCAGGCGGCTGGCGGTCAGGGCCGAGGGACGGCGCGTCCGGCGGCTTGGGGCTCCCGCCCGCAGGTGCAGCGGCAGTCAGCCTGGATTGATCATGAAGCCGTGCATCTGCCCTCCTGAAAGATGAATGCCAGCATCGCTGATGGTTTCTATTTCACTTCTCGGGAGTCAAGAACAGAGAAGGAACAATTAAGCGCAACCTGAGGCAACCCAAAATATTATCCATCAAAAGACACATCCAGTCCTCCGGGCACATTCATCAAAATGTCAGTTATTCCAAGTACGGTTTTATCTTATTAATGCTAATTTCTTCCATGGAAAGACTAACAGCTTTGCCGTTCAGTGCTTATCAGGGAACTGGAAGGAATGCTTTGCATTTTAATTCAGCAGGTTGCCTTATTTATTGTCAGCTTATTTATAGCCAGCTGCCAGTTTCCTCCCTTCTCGGCCTCGGGATGGCTCACCCATGGCTGGGCTGGGATGACAGTCCCCATAAAAAGGCAGCCACCTCCACTCAGGATTTTCCTGCCCCGTCCATGCCCTGTGTGTGACGTAGAAACCCCGAGAACAATGCCAGCCAAGCATGCCACCCCTCCGCCAGCCCCACACCCAGACCCGGCATGCTTGGCTGGAATCACTCCACGCATCTGTGGAACGTCTGGGTGCGCCGAGCTGTGTGTGGGGGCAAAGATGACCTCATGTTGACCATCGATCCCTCCAGATTCCGGGGGCCCCAATCTGCCATCTCCCCCTCACTCTACTCCTGCGGGCATCAAGGCCCCGGAGGTGCCCCGACTCCTGAGGAGGTAGCAGGTGCATGGGGGATGGGCAGATTTGAGGCTGGGGTGGCACCTGGGGGTGTGGGTGGGAGTCGGGGCGTTCAGGCCCCCAGGTCCCCACCTCTCCCTTAAATAAAGGTCCCCCTGTGCCTGCTCAGGACTCCAGGGGGCGTTTTAAGTAGCATGGTTGGAAGGGATTCGAAGGGTCAGAAATCAAGATCCTGTTTGGCAGAAACGCATAATGAAAGGCCAGTCAGCACATCGGCAGACAATACGGTCCGTAAAGAGACAAGTAACAGATGAACAGGGAGAGATGGGGTAGATGCTGGGATCAGCCGCCGCCGCAGGGGAGGCGGGGCGGGCGTGCTGCTAAATACCTCCTAGGTGGTGGCTGGCGTGAAGCATTCACCAGACGAAGCCGAAATGATGCCGCGTCGATGCCCGTCTCTTCGCTCGGCAGTGGGACACCTGCCGCTCACAGTCCTCGCGGTTCTACAGCCATATCCGGTGGGCGCAGGCGCTGGGCGTTGGCTCAGGCACAAGCGAGGCACCTGCCCCAGGGGGCGGCCTGGGGCAGACCCTGGGGTGCACAGTGGGCAGAGCACACGGCCGGAGCTCATGGGAGCCACCTGGGCCCAGGTGCTCGGGACCGCCTCCTGCAGGTGGGTACTCACGTCCCTGGTTGGCGGACTCCAGGCGGGCGCAGCACCGAAGAGCCGTGGTGGCTGTCCGGGGGCGTGTGGATGGGCTGGGACTGAAGGCCACATGTGCTCAGTGGACAGAAGGCATCACTCTGGATTCGGAAAAGCACAAGGAAAGGCCCGGAAGGACACAGGAGGAAGAAGGGGAGACCCACGGCTCAGGCCGCGGGACATACTTCCGCGAAGCAAAACTCTGCGGTTTCCTTGATGGCTCTGACTTCCTTCCAGGAAGGAGTGGATATGCCAGTTTATTATTGTTGTAAGTCAATGAATCATTTCATATCATTAATGGAAATCGATGTAATGCATTTCCATTTTATTCCTGTTTCTTCCTGAGAACTATTCCAAATATAAATAAAACCACAGCAAATAAATAGTGTAAAAAACACTCCTCACTTGTCGTTGTCTTTAACAAAGTTTTTATATTGTCTTTATTTATGTATGATTATTATTTAAAGGCAATTATTACAGCTGTATGTGAAACCCCTTCTTCCCGTCCATCATTCCAGCCCCTTCCCTGCCCAGGAGTGACCATGAGGCGGGGACAGCACCCTTTCATTTCCTCCCACTTCCTCCTGCTACTGGCCTGGAGTAGAGGTGGGATTGCTGGAGCACTGGCAGCCTTCTGGGAATGTGAGGTGACCTTGAGAACAGAAGCTATTCACAAAGGATGCTGGAACAGAAAAATAGTGGGAGCCCATCACCCTCGCAGCCCCACAGAACCACACACAAGTCCTGGGTTTTGTCCTTTAGACTTCATAATTTTATGAGAGAAAAGCAGTTTTTCACTGTGTTCGATCTGCATTTACATTAACTGGTTTCTGCGTGATGCTGCTGAAGCTATTTCTAGCCGAACTAAGCCTCTCTCCTTAATGGGGTGTTCGTCAACCTTCCATCCCTCAACGAGGATGCACGCATCCCTGCACAATGCGTGATACCACCCTGCATTTGCACCACCGTCTTTTGTAACACAAGCTCATTCTGCACCTTGTCACAGGCATGGTTTCTGAAACTCATCCATCTCGATAGACACAGGTCTTCTTTGCCCATTTTCCCCGCACAAACATATTCTCATGCCACCCCGACAAACATTTCGGTTATTTCAGGGATGTTTGCATCATTAGAAACAGTGCAGTGTTCACAGGCTTGCAGCCTCTTTCCTTCTGTTCATGGTGGAAGCTCTGTGGGGTGGGTGTCCTGAAGGAGGGTTTCTGGGTCACGGGGCGGGGGTGCCCTTGCTCCTGCCAAGCGCCGCCCACGTGGGCGTTCCCACTCACCTGTCCTCTGATGTGGCAGGAGTCCCCCGGGGCTGCCCTCACTGTCCTGGCTATTCACAGGTTGGATGATCCAAAGGGTGTGATTTTTATATTCTATTGCCTGAACTTTTATTTTCCTGATTATTAGTAAGTTCAGACATTTAAAAAGTTACTGGCCTTCATTTTTCTTCCCTTTTCTATGAAATGTCTGTTCAGACCCTTGCCCAGAGCTTTATTCATTTATGCCCACGTTGGGGGTGCTTCCCCGTCCTGGTTTTTCTGCGTTCTATCGGCCCATCGGCGCACACCCCAATGTCGTCCATGGGTCTCCTGCTTGGCCCTCAGCTGTCTCTCCCCTAATGGAAATTTCAGGTTTAACGTGGTCAAATCCACCAGGCCTGCCCTAAGGCTTGGGCTGCTCTGGTCTGAGTAAGGCCCCCGTTCCTAGCTCAGGGTCAGTGATGTAATCCCCTATTCCCTCTGCCCAGTGTGTTCACAGTTCAGTGTTAACAATTAGGTCATTCACCCATTGGGAATTCAGTGTTATTTCTGACGCAAGTTAAAGACGGATTTTATTTTTCTTCCATTTGAAGAACCGATCGTCCCAGCACCCCGTCTTGCCCGCCGGCTCCGCCTCTGTGCACTGAGTTTCATGTCGCCGGGATCTGACTCTGCCCTCTTCCTATCTCTCGGGGCTTCTGTCTGACCGTCAGTGATGTTTTATACACCTTTTTCCCTAAAAGTTCTTACAAATCTTTCATGTCCTCACAGAGGCGCTAACAGATGGGGTTTCTCGATTGCCCTTCCCTGCTGGGTCTCACTCGTCTACAGAACAGGGGCGGGCGCAGCATCTCAGGGATGATCCGATCGGCTAGTCCGAAGACTTTCTCGGATCTTCTAGTCAGATAATCATAGCTTCGAATTGATCAAATGCAGAATAAGGACAGCTTTTTCTTTTCTTTCCAGTTCTTACCTGTCTCATTTCTTCCCCTTTACTGCTCTTCTGGCTGAGCCTCCAACATGGTGCCCACCTGGCGCATCCCGCACATCCTAGGCCAGGTTTGCCTATTTGGTTAGATTATTTCTCGAGGGACCAACCTGCGGTTTTCTTGGTTCTCTTTAGCGCTCATTCACTGTCTAGTAGCTGATGGCCGACTCGTCACCATTCCTCTCTTCCTCTACTGCCTGGGGTCTGTCCTCAGGCGGGGAGCATGGGTCCCCGTCCCTCCCTGGCTGAGGTGGGCAGGAGCTGGTGCCCCCGAGGCCCCATCATGTCTCCAGATGGCAGAGCTACAAGGTGGAAAAGCCCCCCTAGCCCAGGCTGGATGCCCCACCACCAAAAATCAACCCGTTTGGTATCAACCCATCAAGACGGGTGACTTATCATCCTAGTGGGGAAACTGACACTTGAAGGTGGGGGACAGCCCTGAATGCGATGTGTGGACACCACTGGTTTACCAACGTGAGCTCCGGAATTGCACGGGCGGTCGGGCAGAGGCAGTGCCACCTGCCAGGTCAGGGGACCGGCCCCACTGGGCGTCCCCAGACAGGGAGAAGCTCAGAAAAGATGCGTCTGCTCTGTAAGACATCAGAAACTGGCTGAGCAGAAGTCCCCGCACGGGGTCCGGGCCCGCTGTGCACTCCGGAGCCCGGCCTCTCAGTCCTGGAGGCCGCAGGGCAGGCAGGCAGGAGGGCCGTGCCCAGGCTCGGACGCGGGAGTAGAGGTCAGGGACGCTGGGCGTCCCCATCTGTCCCCACCGCACAGTACTTGGTGGCCGGATCCTCCCGGCTCATGTCAAGGTATCCACCTCCTCCCCAGGCTCTGAGGTGGCATGTTATGGTCTCGGGTTTCCCTCTGCTCAGAATTGTGCTCTCGTCCCCGCACTGTCCTCATCCCCCCTGCTGTTTTCCTCGTCCCCCTGCCATCCTCCTCATCCCCCCACTGTCCTCCTCATTCCCCCGCCTCCTCCTGGAACCCCTGCCGTCCTCCTCGTCCCCCCGCCGTCCTCCTCATCCCCTCGCCATCCTCCTCGTCCCCCCACTGTCCTCCTCATCCCCCACAATATGCAGGTGCCAGGACAGGGTCAGATGGTGCTGGGCCTCCAAAGCATTTGCTCAGAACTTCCAGCTTGGCTTGTGGTTTGGGATTTTCCAGAAAAGCCGGGGGGGGGGGGCAGGGAAACAGAACGCAACCCCTTCATCTTTTCTGTGGCTTCTACGTCTCCCTGGAGACCACCGTGCTGTGTTCCCGATGCACGCCCCCTCCCGCCAGCCTTCCTGGAGATTGCTCCTACTCCCCACGTCCAGTACCTTCCCCACAACTGTCTTAATTACTTTGCTAATTAGGAAAATCTTCCTTGTTGGATCAGCATTTGGGAAACTCCCGAGAGACTGTGCAAGTGTGTGGGGTCTTCCTGGGAGGGCTGTGCGGGTCCCTGCTGTCACTGCTGCTCCACATGCCAGTTCTTGGCGACATTAGTGATAAACTGCAGTTCTTGCCAAAATGGCAGCAAACGTGGTCTTTTTATATTTTCCTCTCTCTCTCTCTTTTAAGTGCTTAAAGGGGAAAAATGCCCATGTGCTTTGAGCAAATGTTCTTTCTACTATTCCCGTGGAAAGACAGGGAAAAGTCCTTACGATGATTGGCCTCCCTCTTTTCTAATCAAGGAAAATTGACCTAGAGAGGAAAATGAAATTTAAATTTCCTGAAGAAGCCTGGCGCACGTTGACAGCCTGCCAGTTCCGTGAACGTGGCCCTCTGGGGACACAGGAGATCTGACTGAACCCCTCCGCACGGCATCTCCACCGAAGGGTCTGGCTTATTCTAACTGGGCAGCTCAAGAGAATGAGCCATTTCATGCTTTCTCCCCAAAACTGTTTCAGATACTGCGTCTGAACGCGGAGGGGTCGGCATGGCTAGCTGTGTGTGGGCACTGGTCCTTGGAAAGACGACCGCGAGGGTTGGCGTGTGGAATACCACGGACAGATCACGGGGACGGAGTGGCGGGACAGGAAACCGGTCGTAGGCCAGGGCAGCTGGGGAGCGCGTCGCGGGCGGAAGCGCGAGGCGGGATGCAGAGGGCCCGTGACGATGAAGTCCAGCCCGACGATGCTGTCCCCCTTCAGGCCCCACGGCGGCCTGTCCATCCTCCTCGCGGCTGCCCGGGGCCCAGGACGGGCTTCAGGTCACGGCAGCCCCGCTCTGACCCCACGATGCTCCTTCACACGTGGGGTCCAGCCCAGTCTGGCTGTGACCTGCCAAGTCCTCAGGGCCCGAGCTCTCCGTGGCCTCCGTGCCCCGAGCGCCCTGCCCCTCCCCCGAGGCTGCGCGGGGTCCGATGGCGGCAGACGGTAGAAACGCCAGTGATGGCGAAGTGCTGCCGGCGCCGTCCTGGTGCTTTGTGTGGACGAAGCCACTCACGCCTGGCCTCGCCTGGTGCAGGGAGGCGTCGGGGCCGGCACGTGGGCGGGGGGCTGAGAGGCAGCGCACCCCCAGCACTTCCACCGTCCCGGCCCCTGAGCCTGCCCAGTGCACCTCAGCCCACGGTGGGGCCTTTCCGTCCCTAACCCTGTGGCCATGCGCACGTGTGGGCTCATAGGTGTCCCCTCCGATCTATGTCCCCACCACCCGGCCCAGCTCTGGCCCAGCCCCGCCTTGGAGAAGGTTCTGTTGGCTTAGGGAATGGGGCATCTGGGTCCTCACTGGGAGCTGGGAGCCCTGGGAAATCGGGATGCCTTCCCGGGACGCCAGGAGCGCTCAGATGGGGCCCTCGAACCCAGAGCCGCTAAGTCCGTCCCACATGCAGAGACAGCACAGAGTCCTCCAGGGAGTCGGCAGATGCCAGACGCCCCCAAGCAGTCGTGTCTCCTTAAGCGGCTCGCGGACATGCTCCTGTGGTGATGACTCTTTTTCCTCAGATAAGAAATATTTGGCTGTCAGGTTTTAATTTACATATTTGTGGGGGAGAGCCCAGTTGTTCAGCTAGTCTGTAATGAGATAAGCTCTTCTCTGTCACACAGTTGTATTTGCAAAAATCTTTTAAAGCTTCCAGGCCAGAAACAGAGCATTCCTGTGTGGGATCGCAGGGTGGGGTGGAGGGCGGGAGGGCAGAGGGGACAGCGAGGTTCTCCAGATTCCGGAATGCCGGAGACCGGACCGCTGGGGCTCAGAGCATACCGGGTGGGACGGCTGGTGGGGCAGGTCCCGGAATGCTGTTCACAGAGCAGTCCCTGCTGCCCCTGGACGGCTGACCCTGCTGACCCTGGATGTCTATCCCCACTGCTCCTGGCAGGCTGGAGGGAGGCGGGGATCCGGACCCAATTCTCCATCCAGGCTCTTCAGCCATAAAGCCAACGGGATGATTTTTGTGCGCTGCTCCCTCACATCCCACTTCCCAAAGGGCTCCAGACTCGGGGACAGAAGAGGGAATTATTTATTTGCCCCGTAAATTGCCCCAAAGCCCTCCCGATGGGCAGATCCCAAGCCCTGACGTATGTGGTTGTTTTGTGGAACTTGGAACTTCTCCCACGCGCAGACACCATGTGTCCCCATTTGAGGGAAGCTGGGTCACCTTTGCTTGTCCTGGAGCTCTGGACACAGCACAGGGCACAGGGTAACTGCTGGACAACTGCACCTTTGATTCATTCTGCCTTCATGACGACAACCTTGCACGCTTGGTTCTGTGGGCCTCACTCCCCAGCTGGACAGGGTATCCTGAGCTCGACGGTGCTGGCTCGTCCCTCAGTGGCCCTCCCTTCCCTCACTGCAGGGCTGGGGGGATGACAGAGGGAACTGGTGGTTTCCCCGCTGCTGGGAGATTCTGCAGGGAAACGTCCGGGGAGCTGCACCGATGGTCTCGGCCTGGAGGGTCCAGCGTGGAAGCAGGAGGCCATCCTGAGCTTGCCCGGGAAACCCCTGACCCTCCCATCTGACCGGCTCCTCTGCCCTCCGTTCCTGCGTGGACCTCTCTCAGTGAACTGCAAGCCCAGACCAGGAACCGGGTGGGGAAGGGATGGAGCGCTGCTAAGGTATGAAGGGCCATCCCCAAGTTCCTCTCCAGGCCCAGGGGCTCACGAGCAGTTCTGACTCTGAACTAGGGAGACTTTCTCTTCCCTGCCCTTGCCCTTCAGAACCCCAAACACAGGAACCCGAGAAAGTGAACCCCTGGGCTGTGGCCTGGGTGATGTGTCCTTGTCCCCAGGCCTGTATACAGCATGAGCCCCCAAGTGCCCAGGACCCCCCAGTGCCCAGAAACCCCAGGCCTGCCTGCCCACTGGCCCAGAAAGCCTTCTGCAGATGGTGGGCTCGGGCCTGGGGTTCACCGCAAAGGCAGGTGTTGGGAGGAGGCTACTGCCTGCTTGAGGCCCACCGACGGCGCCCCAGTCCTGCAGCGGAGGCCGCATGCAGCACCGAGACACTCTTTTTGAAAGCAGCATTTTTTTTTTTAACTTCCTTTTCATGGTCACCAATTACCCTCATTTCAGTGCCGAGTTCCTGCCTTGCCTCAAATGCTTCAAATGCAAACCAGTGCAGCTAGGTCCGTGGAACGTTCCAAAACCAGAGCCTGGCTTTGTGGAGAAAATGACTCAGGAGCACTTCCGCCCGCGCATCTGGAGCCTGATCATGAGACGGAGACCAGTGCGGAGGAGGGCGAGTGCCTTTCCTGTAACTGTGGGAAACAATGTGAAAATACAAAGAATTCCCCCCAAAGCATCCTGCACATGCACTCTAATCACGGGGGAGGGGAGCATCTCAAAGGATCCAAGCCTCACCATGCCCCTGAGCCGAGCCTACCTCTCCCGGGCACCCACCGGCCCGGCCCGTCCACGGGGGACAGAAAGTACGCCTCACCTCCAGGGCTCTCCACAGAGCACTCCTCTGCGCCCCGTCCCCTCCCCAGAGACAGGCGGCTGTGGTCCAACAAAACGCCCCACTAGCATCGTCAGGGTGGTCTAATTCAATATGCCAAACCTTGAGTCTTCTTAACGTGGGATCTGGCTCTGGAGTTAATTGTAAACGTGTACACATTAAATTTTATTGAGATTTGCATGCAGTTGCAAGAAACAGTGGAGAGGGGGCGCCTGGGTGGCTCAGTCGTTAAGCGTCTGCCTTCGGCTCAGGTCATGATCCCAGGGTCCTGGGATCGAGTCCCACATCGGGCTCCTTGCTTGGCAGGAAGCCTGCTTCTCCCTCTCCCACTCCCCCTGCTTGTGTTCCTGCTCTCGCTGTGTCTCTCTCTGTCAAATAAATAAATAAAATCTTAAAAAAAAAAAAAAAGAAACAGTGGAGAGATCTCTTGCATACCTTGTCCTATCTCTCCCAATGGTAACACTTCACAAACTCATGGTAGAATGTATTGATATCAATATAATCCACCAATCTTATTCAGATTTCCCCAGCTGTTTTGTGTATTTGTGGTGTGTATTTGTGGTGTGTGTGTGTTCATACAGGTGTATATCACCTGGATAGGTTCATGCATCCACAAAACTACAGTCGAGACAGTGAACAGCTCCGTCCCAAGGATCCCTTTACAACTGCTCCCACCTCCCCACGCCACCAATCTCTCCTTCGTTTCCAAAATTTTTCCATTTACAAATGTTAAATAAATGGAATCATGCAGGATGTAAAGATCTTTCGGGATTGGATTTCTTGGCGCAGCATAATTCCCTGGAGATCACCCACGTTGTGTGGATCAGCGGTTCACTCCCTTGTTGGCGTGGATGGGACGCAGCTGGTCTAGACATTAACCCGTTGAAGGCCGGACATCCGAGTTGTTTTCACTTTTGTCTATTACAAAGAAAGCTGCTGTACACCTTGTGTGACTGTGAGTTCTCACTGCTCCGGGATAAAGACTCGAGCGTGCTTAGTTTTAGAAGAAACTGCCGAACCATGAGTGTGTGTGTCATCTTGCTGTGCATCCACATTGGCGCCTGCTCTCAGCACGTTCCAACAGGTACGTAGTCGGGTTTTTGTTCGCATTTCTAACTGCAGACTCACTGAGTTCTCACTGTGGTTTCTGTTGGCATTTCTGCGCTGGCTAATGACATTGGACATTCTTTCACGTGGCCGTTAGCCATCTGCGTGAGCTGTTTAGATCTGTATCCATGCCCTGTTCCCATTTTCTAATTGGGTTGCTTGTTTCTTATGTTAAATTTTTAGTTTTTCTTATATATTCTAGATGCTAGCCTTTTGTCAGATGCTTTGTAGGTATTTTCCCCAAACAGCTTATAGCTCATCGCCTTACCCCTTCACGTGGACTTCTATAGAGGAAAACATTTAATTTTGGTGAGATTCAATTTGTTGATTTTTTCTTTCTGGTTAGTGTTTTGGGTGTTAGGTCTAAGAACTGTTCACTTAATCATAGAGAGATTCTGTGTGGTTGTTTTTTCTAAAAAAAATGTACTTCACGTTTAATTGTATGACCTATTTTGAGTTAATTTTTCGCAAGTCTGAAGACTAGGTGGAGGTTCATCCCTGTTGCCTACGGATGTCCACTTGCCCCAGGACTGTTTGTTGAGAAGCTTATCCCTTCCTCTACCGGATTAGTTTTGTGTTTTATTAAAATCCAGCTGGACGTACTTGTGTGGGTCTATCTCTGTGCTCTCTGTTCTGCTCTGCTGATCTGCGAGTCTGCCCCTCGCGCTAGCACCACCTTGCGTGGGTGACCGCAGCCGCGCCATGAGCCATCGACCGAGCAGCTCCTGCCACGTTCTTGTTCTTTGTCAGGAGTATTTTAGCTGTTTTAAGACCTGTGCCTTTCCATAGAAATTTAAGAATCATCATGTCTATGTTTACAAGACACCTTATGGGGATTTTGATAGGAATTGCATTGAACACAAAGATCAGTGGGAGAGAGAGGGGTTGGCACCTCTCTGAAAACTGAAGTTTTCCAGTCCTTGAACACGGTGTTTCTCTCCATTTGTTTAGGTTTTCTTGGAATACTTTCATCTGCAGTTTTTAAACTGCTCAGTGTCTACTAATGTGAAGTATTTAATTTTCTTTGAAGTGGTCCTAAACAATATGGTGCTTCCTTAGGCTCTGTTTTATCACCTGCAAACCATAGATTTGCAAATAATTTTTGTGCGTTGATGTTGTATTCTGTAATCTTGCTGAATCCATCAGTTCTAGGGATTTATCTGTAGATTTCTTGGGATTTTTCTATTCAAAGACAATTGTGTCATCTGCAAATAGAGGTGCCTTTATTTCTTCCTTTTCAACCTGTAGGTATTTTCTCCCTTGCCTCCTGTTAGTGGCTAGAACTTCCAGAATTGTGTTTATACTAAATAAAAGTAGTAAGATTGGACATTTTTGCCTTGTTCTCAATTTCAAGGGGAACACATTCAGTAATTGATCCTTAAATGTAAGAACAGCTGTAAACTTTTAGTGGGTGCTCCGATCAAGGGTAGCCAATCCTTCTTCTTTCTTAACTGGCTGAGAGTTTGCTCATAAACAGGTGTTGCGTTTGGTCAAATGCTTCCTACGCCTCATTTGATGTAATTATATGATTTTTCTTCTTTAGGTTATTCATATGCTGGATTACTTTGATTGATTTTCAGATGTTGCATGCCTGGAATAAATCTCACTTGGTTATGATTATAAATATTTTTAAACATTGTGAGATTCGGTTTGCTAATATTTTTTGAGTTTTTTTGCATTTAAGTTCATGAGAAATATTGGTCTGTAGTTTTCTATTTTGCTGTACTGCCCTTGTTTGGTTTTCATACTAAGGGAATCCTAGCCTCATAAGATGTGTTGGGACTTATTCCCTTCTCTATTTCCTGGAAGATATTATGTGAATTTGGTATTGACTCCTCTTTAAGTATTTGGTAGAATTCTCCAGTGGCACTTTCTGAGACTGGAGATTTCTTTTTCAGGAGCTTTTCAATTACAGGTTAAATTTTTAAAATGGTTATAGGACTATTTAGATCATCTGTGTCCTCTTGGTTGAGTTTTGATAGTTTGAAGTGGCAGGAAATTGATCTTTGAAACTGCAGAGTATGTGAGAGTTGCTTGCAATACTCCTGTATTGTATCTTTAAAGGCCAGGGGGTCTGTAGTGATGCCCTCTAGTGTGCTCATAATACTGATTTGTTCTTTACTCTTCTTAGTTTTTCCATCCTCATAAAGGTTTATCAATTTCATTCATTTTTTAAAGAACCAGATTTTTGTTTAATTGATTTTCTCTATTGTTTTCCTATTTTCAATTCCATTTATTTCTACTTTTATCTTTATTATTTCCTTCCTTCTACTTGCTTTGGGTTAGTTTTGCCTTTCTTTTTCTGGATCCTTGCAGTAACTTAGATTTGAAACCATTTGTCATTTCTTATGGAAGCATTTAATATTATAAATTTCATTCTCTGCACTGATTTAACTGTACCCCACAAATTTTCATATGTTGTGCATTTTTTAATTCAAATCTATGTATTCTTAAAGTTTCTTAGAGGTTTCTTCTTTAACCTACAGATTATGTAGAAGTGTGGTGTTGAATTTCCATGTATTTAAAGATGTTTTTGTTACGGATTTCTAGTTTGGTTCCTTTACTGTCAGAGGGCACACTCCATATGATGTCAATACTTTTAAATTTGTTAAGGTTTATTTTATGGCCCAGGAGATGATCCCTGAGCACTTGAAAGATGAGGTGCATTATGCAGCTCTGCAGTGTTCTATACATGTCAGTTAGATCCTGTGTGTTGAGTGCGTATTTCAGATCTTCCTTGCCCTGTTGACTTTCTGTCTGAGAGTAGCCAAGAGGCCAGTGGCAAAGCTCTCAACCACACTTATGGACTCATCTTTTCTCCTTTCAACTCTGTGAGTTCTGTTTCTCTCCCACATTTTTTTTTTTAAAGATTTTATTTATTTATTTGAGACAGAGAGAATGAGAGACAGAGAACATGGGAGGGAGGAGGGTCAGAGGGAGAAGCAGACTCCCTGCCGAGCAGGGAGCCCGATGTGGGACTCGATCCCGGGACTCCAGGATCATGACCTGAGCCGAAGGCAGTCGCTCAACCAACTGAGCCACCCAGGCGCCCTCTCTCCCACATTTTTATTGTGGTCATATACACAAATGCTTTACCATCTTAGTCATTTGTAAGAGCACAGCTCTGTGGCATTAGGTATGTTCACAGTGTTCTGAGCCTCTACTGCCATCTGTCCCCATAGCTCTCTTCATCCTGTAAAACTGAAACTCTGTCCCCATTTAAAAACAACCTCCCCTCACTGAACAGCCTCCCCCCAGTCCGTGGCGCCCACACCTCCATTGGTTTTGTCTCATGTATTTTGAAGCTTATTGTTTGGTGAGCTCACATTTTGGATTGTCATGTCTTCCCAGTAAACTGAGGCTTATATTGTTACATAATGTCCCAAATGATTTTCTTGGTTTTGAAATCATTTTATTAGGTATTAACAGAGTCATTTCTTTCTTTTTTTTAAAATTGATGTCTGCATGGGGCACAATGTATATATTTTCATGTTTTACTTCCAGTTTATGTATGCCGTTAGACATGGAATAAGTGTCTTAGAAGCAATTTATAGTTGGATTGTGTGTTTTGCTTTATTTTGTTTTGTTTGTTTTTTTCACTCTGAAAATCTCCATTTTTTAAATATCTGTATTTAAACCATTTACATTTGTGGTAATTACTGATTGGTTGGCACTGATGTCTGCCATTTTTTCTTTTCAATTTGTTTCTCTTCATCTCATGCCTCTGCTTCTCTTTTCTTGCTTTCCTCTGAGTTATCTGAACTCATTTTAGGATGTCGTCTTAGTTTATTTATAGTGGTTTTAGTGTATCTTTTTATATAGTCCTGTAGTAGTTTCTCTGGATATTTATATGAACTTATAGCAGTCTACGGGTGCTAGCATGTCACCACTTGGAGTGAAGCATGGAATCCTCACACCTACTGAGGTTCTTTTATCTTCCTCACTTTTAAATGTTGTCTTGGCCATTAGGTGGTGGTGTCATTTTTATTTTAATCATCAACTATGGTGTATAAAACTCTACTGTGTGTGCCCATATTTCTGTTCTTTCTTTTCCTCTAGTTCTTTCCGATGTTCCAAGATTTCTTCATTTGTCATTTCCTTCCTGTTTGAAGAACTTGCTAGGCCAGTCTCCACAGGTAGATCTAGTAGCAACAAACTCTTTTAGTGTTTCCTCATCAGAGAATGTTTTCATTTCTCTTTCGTTGCTGAAGGTAAGTTTTGCCAGATACAGAATTCATAGTAAACAGTTCTTTGAGCAATTGAAAAATAATATGGCACTTACATCTGGGTTGAGATGAGAAATTCTCTGCCACTCAAGCTGGTTCTGTTGGTGATCATATTGCACTCTCTGGCTGATTTCAAGATTTTGTTTATTTTCATTTTCCTTTAGTTTACAGAATTTTAACTGTGGTGCCTTTGTATGGACGTCTTTGGGCTTAATCTGTATGCTTTGCATGGCTCTCTTGGATTTGTGTGTTTGTGGCTTTTGCCACATTTGGAAAGCTTTCAATCATTGTTTCTTCAAACACTCTTCCAGCCCCCTCTGTTCCGTCCTCCTTTAACTCTGGGACTACGATGATACAGATGTTGGACCTTTTGTTATTTTCCCACAGGTCCCAGAGGCACCATTCATTTCTGTTTTCTGTTGATTTCCCTCTCTTGCCCAGATTGAGCGAATCCTGCGGTTCTGTCCTCAAGCTCACTGATTCTGTTCTCTGGTATCTCTGTTTTACTGCTGAGCCCACCGAGCAAGTGTTTGTATTCAGTTTTGCATTTTTATTCTCTTTTTTTAACTTGTATTTTTTTTTTTTGCTAAGAATTCCCATTCTTTTGTTTATTTCAAGAGCATTTTTAATTGATTGCTGCAGCATTTTTTTAAATAATAGCTGCTTTAAAATTCTCGTCAGAAAATCCCAACTTCCGATTCATCTTGGTGTCTGTGACAAGTTATTGTTTTTTCTCCTCTATGATGC
The DNA here is from genome assembly GCF_011800145.1 of Mirounga leonina. NCBI lineage: Eukaryota > Metazoa > Chordata > Mammalia > Carnivora > Phocidae > Mirounga > Mirounga leonina. Next base: position 1,577,716 of record NW_023270717.1, read on the forward strand.
CAGGGGACTCTGGGTCCCCTTTAAAATGTCTGTTCTAGCAGGAAATCACCCTGTTGATATTTAGCACGTGGGTCCTGGACACCTTTTTTGTGCTGCAGTTCCAACGGCAGTTTGATTTTCAGTTGTTTTGGTTTATCTGGTGCCAGTGGGACTTACGCTGGTTCATGCTGGTGCTGTCCAAGAGGGAAGAAGCAGTTTCCCCAGGCCAGGCCCAGTGTCTCAGCGGGGACAGGTGCGGTGTGACACCCGCCAGGATCCCTAATGCCTGGTCTCAGGCAGAGCGGGGGCAGCTCAGGGTCTTCCCAGACCAGCTGGGCATTTTGCTGTAGCTGAGTCTCCTACCAGCTTTGCCGACTCGCGTCTGCATCTTTTAGCAGGAGAGGCAGTCAGACCTGGCAAAGAAAGAGATGGCCCTGGCCGCGGCGCTGGCAGGGACCACAGTGGATCCCCTCACGGGTGCTGGCGGGCTGCTGATGCTGTCGTGGGAACCTCCACGGGATCTGGGGGAGCGAGCCTATCTGGGATGTCTTCTGTTGCTGCATGAGGGGTCAGCAATCTCTGGGTCTTGCTTCCTTGTTCCCTTGGATGAGGGCATGAGACACCCCAATGCTGAGCTCTTCCTCCATCCCTGGGGCCCCATACCAGCTCACCTTCCTCTTGCCATATCCCCGAGTTCCTGAGTTCATAGCCACGCTCCACAGAAAAGACCTTGGAGAAATGGGGCTTCACTGTCTTGTCTGGTCCAGAAGTCTACACATTTTTAAAATTGAGGTATTATATACTTTATTATATACCCTAAAGTTCACTTAAATTACACAATTCAGTGGTTTTTAGTACATTCACAAAGTTGTGCCATCTTTACCTCCTTGTAGTTCCAGAACATTTTTATCATCCAGAGAAAGAAGCCGCATACTTATTTGCCATCGTCTCCAATCTCTCAGTCAGCCGAGCTGGGGGCAGGGTTACAACTCCAGTCGAGTCACGGTCCTGTTGTTATTTTATGGTACTTGCTGTAAAGTGAGAGATTGGTTCTGTTCATTGTACCTTGTCATACGTGAGGTAAGGGAATCAGAAAGACACCACGATGGGAGGGACAACGTGGACGGCAGGCTGGGGCAGGCAAAGTGGTCCTGGGGGGTGGAGGGTGTGGTCTGCGTCCGCTGTGGAGCTATTGCCTGTGGGTTTCACCGACTCCAGTAAACGGGCCTGAGTGGCAGCTGTGAGACATGTTTGTTTTCACTGGTTTGGTTTGGGTTCTGATGAGCACGTAGACTGTATGCGTGAGCACAGACCCTCGTGCACAGGGTTGGAGGAAAGATTTCTGTATCCCGCCAGGAGCTCCTTCTCAGGGTAGTCGGGTGACAGCAGGCGGCATCATGTGGGTGTGGCCACTGGAAGCGTGACCAGCAGTCCCGGGGTGTGTGAGCTGCGGGGTGCATCCTGCAGTCCTGCAGTGGTCAGTCCTGGGTGGTGCGGGAGGGGCCGCGGCCTGCGCTGAGTAGGCACCTGGACCCCTGCCATCCCCTCATCCCAGCCCATCCGGATCCGAAGGAAGCGAGACTCGCCTCATCCCGTACTTCACCTTTGATTTCCAGACAGCCCCCGTCACTTGCACTGTTTTTTGCATCTCTGGCCTGATGTCAGTGACTGGGGAAAAGACCACGTCTATCCAAGGGGAAGAGTAGGATCACCTTAGGAGTTCGGGAAGTCGGGACTCCAGAATTTTCCTTCTAGGGAGAGGGACCCACAGTATTAGGAGTCAGGAGAACGTAAGGCACACCACGCAGGCCTGGTGAAGGGGCGCGGGCGTCGGGCTCCACCGGGAGCTCACCAAGGGGCAGGCGAGTGGACTCAGGCATGCAGCCTCCCACGCGTGGATGGAGAGAAACCACCCCGACGGAAATCCCTCCGGGCCTCAGCCTCTGCACCCCGTCTGTCTCCTGTGGCCGAGAAGGTCAAGGAGACTGGCGTCCACAGCTCCGCACCCCCGCACGCCTCCCGCGCTCCTGCAGGTGCTTCAGATTCCAAACGGTAAATGGTACTAAATGATTAGGAGTAAATGCTTGTGAATGGGACAAGAAAGCCATTTATCATTTCAAACACTTCCCTTGAGGTCCATGGGCATTATACAACGTTTATCTTTATTCTTCTGTATTGTAGCAGCCAATCAAAAAGTCAGCTAATCTTCCTGACTACAAAACCATCTACTAAAACAGTTTTTATACAATGCAAATTTTCAAAATTTATCATCTCCTGTACCCTTAACTTAGAATGCATTAGGCTGGTGTTATCAATTTTAATAATAGGTTTCCTAGCTAAAATTTGGATCAACATCACTGGGTTTTTCAAAATTTCATTACGAGACTCACTGAAAACACAATATCCCATGAAGAAGGCATATTTCTCTTGTCAGGAATGGGGCTAGCCGTGCTGATGGCGGGCTGTGGTTTCTCTTCTCCCTCGCGGGGTTTTTGTACCACGTCAGCCCACTTGACTCTGTCATCCCGTGTTTCCCTGTATCTGCGTCTACGGATTTCAGTGTCTGCTCTGTGCTTCCATATGTTAAATTAATCTACTCACATCTCTGATTTGTTTTCTTAGAATTCCCAGGAAAGCATGTGTTCCTTTCAAAGAGCCTTTGACTTCTCCAGGGAATGAAAGCCTGGGCTTCGGACTTCTTAGAAGCTACATCCGCTGAGGCACGGCACCCCCCACCCCAGCTCCCCGGGGGGAGTCTGGGTCTGTCTCCAGAAGCTTTCCTTGTGGAAAATCCTTGTGTGGTGGGTTCTACTGAAAAGACCAGATGGCAGCTGGGAACCCTAATCTTTCCCAAACCTGGGGTGGATCAGCCTGGGTCAGTCGGCCTGCCCCGAGGTGGCATCAGGTGGACGCCGCTGGGCTCTCGGGCTCTTCCCCCGAGGTGAGCGTCCAAACTCAGATCGCCTGTCCACGTCCGCGGGAGGAGCCACTTTCTCATGTTGCAGATACCCTTGTAGGGTAACAATGGTCCCATGCGGCCAATCTGAGTGACTGGCCGCATAAATCAACTATGGATCGTTGATGCTTTTAAGGCCGAATGGTTCCAACCCCCGCCTCCCGCGTGTAGCCCCGTATCACCCGGGGCGGACTCTGACGTGCATGCAGACACGCCCGAGCGTGCTCTCCACCCCGGTCCCTGGGTCGCGTTCCTCTGCAGGGAGGTGTGTCTATCCCTCATGTCCTACAGCCGGGGCCCAGGGAGGGGGCTGTGCTACCCGCGTAGACGCGGGCGACACTCAGAGTCAAGAAGGCACGTGGGAAGTCCGATATGAGGGGCCGTCACTAACCTGCAGCTGGGCCGGGCCTTGCGGGCAGGGGAGGGCAGGATGAGGCGGCCATACAGATCTCCCCACGGACGTCTGCAGGGAGACCAGAAGCCCCCGCTGTGGGTTTTCTCCGCGGAGCGCACGGAGGTTTGGCTCTCTGCACCACCACTGGCCTGAGAAGCCTCGAGGAACCACCCGGCTCAGCTCATGGACCCACCGGCCTCCCCATCTGTGCCGGCGGCTGCCGAGCCCACACCTCCCACCAGAAGGCGATGCCACGGCCCAGCTTGTCAGGACAGCCCTGAGCCCCCACCCAGGAACCCCCGGGCTGGTAATGGAGCGCTCGGCCTGGAAATTTCCACCGAGGTGTTGTAATCATGCTCCTGGGATGCCCCCCTTCCGACCTTGAGGGGCAGCTTCTGTCTGTGGAGGTTCAGGCCCAGCGGCAACATATCTCCCTCCAGGAGCACCTGCCCAGCTGATGCAGTCCAGGGGCTCGCACTGGTTAGGGATCCATCGAACACGGTGAGATTTTACAGGAAATGAAAGGATATCGGGGAGAACGAGGGATCAGACATTCAGCCCTTCACCCTGCCGCCCCCGCTCACCTATCCAGGCCGCTCAGCTCCCACGGGCCCAGGGGCTGCTTACCCCCTGTCCATCTGTGAGCTGGGATCTGCACGCGCTCCCTCCAGGGCTCTCGCCCGCGACCTGGGTGGTCACCGTGGGCGGAAGTGCTCCTCCGTGTGTGCCACAGGCCGGCCAAGAAAGGGGAACTGGAGGAACGTGGGCGGTGGTTCGCCCGCAGGCCCAGAGTTCCAAAGGGTTTCACCATTTGGCCAAGCGCAGTGTCATGGACGGAACGTCCGCGTTCCCCCGAATCCATGTTGCGCCCTGGCCGTGAGGGTGTCAGGAGGCGGGGTCTTTGGGTGGTAACGACAGGGGGATGGTGTGGAATGGAGACCCCGCAGAGCTCGCTGTTTCTCCACATGGAGACCGAGAAGCCAGCAGGCTGCAACCAGGAGCAGGGGCCTCACCAGACCCGGCCGCGGCGGCCGCGATCCCGCACCTGCAGCCCCCAGAGCTCCGCGAATAAGCCTGTTTTTGGCGCCACAGCCTGGGCTGCTTGCACACGCTCACACACACACACTCATGCACACACACTCACTCACTCATGCACACATGCACGTGCACACACGCGTGCGCGTGCACACACTCATGCACACACGCACACAACTCACTCATGCACACACGCAAACACATGCACACTCATACGCACACACCCGTGTACACACATGCACACACGCACGCGCACACACTCATGAACACGCGCACACACTCACGCACACACGCACACACATGCACCCTCACGTGCACACACATGCACACTCACACGCGTGCACACACTCATGCACACACACATGCATGTGCACACACGCACGCACACACATGCACACACATGCACACACACAATGCACACTTACGTGCGCGCACACACGCATGCACACGCGCGTGCACATGCACACACACACTCATGCACACTCACGCACATATGCGTGCACACACTCCCCAGGTACCTGTCTGTACGTCTCCAAACAGGCCGCAGACCTCAGAGTCCTTGGTGCAGACGCCACCCATTACTTGCTAGGCCCTTGTCCCATTCTTAGGGGGCAGACAAAAACCCAACGCGCAGCCTCTGCGGGCCGGGCTGCTGAGCGCCCCGCCACGCGGGACGGACCCCTGCCCGCCCTGAGCAGGGAGGCTCCACGCCCGCGGCTCCCGAGTGGCCAGACCAAGGATGTGTGCCACAGAGGCAGTGTCCCCCCTTGTGAGCTTCCCACCCGCCCCAGCCCCGTCTACACAGCCTCTCTATTCCACCATTCGGGAGCACGTATTCCTCCTCAAATTCCCACCCCCTGTGATTGCAGACAAGCGGGAGGGGAAGTGAAGGGACCAGTCGCTCAAGAAGACCATGGCCGGGCCACGCACGTAGGGCCTGCTCCCAGCGCAGCCCTCCGGTTACCTCTGGACAGCTCCTGGTCTCTGTGCCCCTCTGCCAGCGCCCAGAGCCCCCAACGGTGACGTAGGACAGATCAGCACTCTCGAGCCAGTTGTTCAGCCCACTAGAGCTGCCCTTATCTGTGGGCGAGGAATGCTGCCTCGTCTCTCCCAGCTTCGGGGGTCCAGGCGCTCTGGCGCTCGCGGCCACATGGCCCCAGTCTGCCCCTGTCGGGACGTGGCCTCTCCTCTGTGTGTCTTTGTCTGTCTTCTGTCTCTTATCAGGATGCTTGTCGTTGGACTAGGGCCCACCTGCACCACCCAAGATGACCCTTCTTGATCCTTAGCTAATCACATCTGCAAAGACCCTATTTTCGAACTGGATCATTCACAGGTTCCAGGTGGACATGTGTTTGGGGGACATGATTGCACCCACTACAGTGGGAACTCCCTTTCCCGGCAAATACCCAGGGGGCAGGTGCTGGAGTGGGTAGCTGGCAAGAAGCAGTGTGCCCAAGCCCGCAGTGTCGTCAGGAGAACATGCTCCAGAAACTTCCCGGGAAGAGAGGCCCCAGGATGTTCCTGCAAGATGCGCTCCAGGGAAAGGTCAGACTTCACACTCGAATGCCCTGAACTTGTATTTCAAATCCATGTGCTGGGTTCCCTGCAGCAAACTTGCAGCCGAGCAGAAAATATTTTCCCAATGAGCCGTCCCCTAAACAATGCCGTGAGCGTGGCCCGGACGCCCTGGCAGCGAGCGCTCAGACAATTGGCCGTGATTTAACGTCCAGATTCGGATCACAGACTGACGGCCACAGTGACAGACGCCGGAGAGGCCCACTTTACGGAGGACAAACCGCTCCACGACCATCCCAGCGCCGAGCTGGGCGGATGCTGCTTCCCGTATGCAAGGGACGGGCTCGCGCCCCCTCCTCCCTGCTGGTCCTCACGGGGTGGGTTTCAGGAGAGGGGCGACGGCCAGCAGCGGCCACTCCTCAGCCGGGATCCGCAGCCCAGAGTGTGCCTAGGGTCCAGGCTGAGACGTCCCTGCAGACCATTCTCCACCCTCCGCCCTCGGTCTGTGCCTCAGCATTCCCCGGCCCATGACATCCCCACCCCAAGTCCTGCAAAGTGAGCCCTAAGCTCACAATAAGGCAACCGTGAGAGTGTGCGCTCCCCTCAGCTGCTCGTGCAAGAGGGCAGAACACGGTGAAGTCCGGAGGCCACGGGGGCCACTGGAGGAGCCGGGTGACTAGGTACCTGGGTCCTCCTGGAAGGTTGCTGAGTACCTGACTTCATCCCACCCCTCCCTCACTCGCCCCTGCATCCCGCAAACCCTCAACAGGCGGGGACCGTGCCCAGACTCGAGGGGCCACTGCAAAGACCAAGTGGGCCCCCCGCCCCCCGAGAAAGCAAGTGCATGGCGCAGTGTTCTGGCCTCAGCGGAGGTGGAGATCAGCTGGGACACTGCCTTCCCCGAGGTCCAGGGCCCTCTGCTCGCCGCCCAGTGCGTCCAAGCTGGCCGTCCCCTGAGCGGGGTCCCGGCGTCTCATACACGAGTCCAAGGCCCTCGGCTGGGAATGCGTCCTGATTTCCAGGCATCCCCGGGAGCTGCGCACCAACGACTAACCAGTGGCCCTTCTCTCCTGGGCACCACGTCTGCAGGTCATGACAATCCGGTGATGGACGGCCCTCCAGGGGCTCTCCCTGAAGTAACACAAGGTTAAAAGCCCATTTTGCATCCGCTGTGTGTCCCTATCAAAATCGTCTTAATTTCGCCAAGACATGTAGTTTCTCTTTAGGGAAACACCCTCTCAGGATTTGAGAGCGGTCCCTCGTTACCAAACTGGCATACGCAAAGTTACCTGTCAAAACCGCGAGGGATGGGCCCTCAGCGGGCTCTTCCACCCCAGCCGGAGACTTTCAACTCCTGCCTTTGGAAGGTGGGCTCCCTCGGAGACGCTGTCAGTGGGCACCTTGGGTTGGTGCTCTCTACGCCAAAGTGCCCGTTGGAGACACCCCCCGATACATTCCCCCATAATGGTCCTCAATCTTGCGTGTTATCTCGTCTACCACTGGAGGAACAGCACCGCTGGGAGGTTGACATGTTCCCTCCTTGGCTGCCGAGAAGCTCGCATTCGTCTGTCCCTTCTGACGCAGCGAGGAAGGAAAAGTCTTTATGGCAAAGAAGATACGACAGGGTGATTGGGCGTTTATGTTTGTCAGAACACCGCCTTCTCTCAGTCTGAGCGGAAAGCATGGCTCTGGGGTCTGTCCACGCCCCCCGAATGCTCAGCGGCGGCCCTAACCCTCCTGTTTTTCACCCACCGGGTCTTGCTGAATCGGAACCCCCACCCAACGGGCATCACAAGCATCTCTGCTAACAGAGCATCAGGGGCAGTGGCCACCCACACTGCACGTGTCCCCGTGGCTTCCACACAGACTCCCTGGTCCCACTGGACAAAGCACGGGGTCAACGGTGTGACTGCTAGGAGTCTCGGGATGACAGCAGGGCTTTACATCAAGCCTGGGCCCTCCTGCGCTGCCCAGGCCCCCCCTTCTGAAGCCAGCCCTGCAGGTGGATGGGGCAGGTTTTGGAGTGAGAGGGAGGAGCCCACCTGCTGCTCGTCCACACGGCCCTGTGCTCACACGTCCGAGAGCCTCGTGAACACCTAGAGCATGGGGCTTAGCAGCAGAGCCCTGCTTACTGATGGACTAGGCATGCCCCCTTCCCAGCCCAAGCAGCAGAGGAGACCCACTCTCATCCCTCTGCTCCCATCTGTCCGTCCCTCCACACTCCCTCCCGCAGGCAGCCAGGGCTGGTCTGGGGGTGGCCTTCCAGGTGCACAAGGGGGCCGAGGATTCTGGAACAAACCTGGGGACCCAGAGCTGTGACACCAGGGGCCCCTGGGAAGTTCCCCCTGGGGATACCACAATGCCCAGTCTCCCCCAGGCTGGGAGGGTGGCTGGCACAGCCCAAAGTTTAGAGCCAAGCACAGGCCAGGTTGGAGGAGGAGGTCAGGGCTGGCTCACTTGGGAGATGTCTGGGCGTGGGACAAGGTTCCAGAGGGCAGGGCTGCTCGGTGTTGGGTCCTGTGGGCTTGGGGGCCTTGGATGCAGGCCGTAGTGTCCCCTACCAGCACCTGCCTCACGGAGCATTGAGGAGATCCCAGGGACCACGGGTGGGAGGCACTCAGAACAGCATCAGGCACGGAAGCAGCTGCATGTCACGTGGGCTGCCACGACTCCAGGTGAAGCCCCCCGCACTCGAAGAGCAGGCAGACCTGCCAGATCCAAGCTTGGATCCTCCAGCCACAAAGGCAGTTGTGGTGAAAACCATGCTGATGTCTGGCTCCTTCGGACCGACAGAAGAGGTGGAATAGGTGCAAGCCCCCACCTACCAGCCCGGAGAGCCTGCTGCAGCCTGCAGCCCTGCTCCTTCCCCAGCATGCCCACCCTCCCCAGCATGGCCCTGGGCCTCTGCTGCCCACAGGGACCTGGCTCCCCACAGGGGGGTGGCGAGCTGGGGGCCCTGCCTCCAGACCTGCAGGTGTGCACAGCTCGGACTCACCACCGTGGGCCCCGGCCCTCCAGAGCGCCTGCCCCAGAAGCGGGAAGTGGGTTCTGTCCCCTCCGAGCCTGGGCAGCCCGTCTTCCTGCTTCTCGGCAGCTCCTTGTCCCAGTTTCTCAGCTCTGGGGACACTGGTGGCCGTTAAGAAGGGGCCGGATGGGAAGCAGGGCAGTCGAAGCGGCTGGAAGCGGCTCTCCGGCGGGAGGCGGCCCCTGTCGCATCTCCGGGCCCCTGTGAGCGGTTTGCTTCCAACTCGGGCTGATGGCCTCACGCTCTGATTGCTTATGGATTCTATTTAAGAATGGGGCCGAGGAGGGAGGTGGGAAACGGAGCGCGCAGATGCCCAGGAGGGACCCCAGCCTGAAAGCAGAGAATGAGGCTTCCATCTGAACCGAATTCCTCGGTGGCCTCTGGCAATGCCAGCAATGTCCCCAGGCTGACGGCTCCGTCACCCCGAGGAGCCCAGGGAGCCTGGTCACTGGGAGGTGAAAGGGGACGCGTGCAGCTGAGCTGGGAGGCTCGGGCAGGGGGCCGGCCCTGCACCAGTCCCCACGCAGGCTTGCGACAACCTGCATGTGCTCTCTTCCCGAGGCCGTAAGTCCCGGCTCAGGCTGGGGGCAGGCTGGTTCCTTCTGAGGCTGTGCGGGAGGGTCCGCTCCAGGAGAACCTCCAGCTTCTGGTGTGGCTGGCCACCCTGGGAGTCCCTTGGCCTGTGGGAGCACCGCTCAGATGCTGTTCTGTCTGGGTGACTCCGTGTTCTCGGAGGGCCCCGTGGGATTGCGTCAGAGCACCCTGCTCCCGTGGGACACCGTCCTGACTAACTGCATCCATAACAACACGACTGCACACGTAGCCACCGTCTGAGGTTCTGGGGGTGGTGGGCCTTCTCTGGGGGCCCCCAGGTGCCCCCTCTGGGTGGCAAGCCCGTGGGGGGCGGGGGTTGCTGGGCCAGGTGAGCGGGAGCCCAGGCTGGTCGGCTGAGCCCGGGGAGACCCGTGGGCTGTGTGAGGGGATGCTGGGGATCCAGACGTGAGAGCTGAGCCGCCGGCCCCCCGGCCTGGGAGCGGCCAGTTCACGCGTCCCGGCGTGTTCCCCGAGGGCCTGGCCCGCCGGATGCTGGGCTCCTGCCACCGCACGCCCTGTCTTGGCCACCAGAAAGTTCTCTCTTGCTCCGGAACTCGAGCTGCTCAGTTCCCGGTAATGCTGTTCCCAGAGACAGTTGCTTTTTTGGGGTGAATTGTCTCAGCACGGTGATTTCAGGCCCAAGTGACCACATATAAGCGACGCTTTCTGGAGAGGGAAGCATTATTGGAAACTCTCAAATCCTATCTTGTTCGACCCACGAGAAAAACCAGGGCAGGTTTAGAGGCCCGGCTCCGAGTCTGGCGAGATTCGAAGCCTTCTCATTTTTAAGCGGCGAGCGTTGGGAGCATCACCTCACCCGACTGCGCTGTGTGACTCACTCACTCACTCGCTCGTCAGCAATACCAGCGAGAGCGGACGCACGCCGCTCCTGGGCTCACAGGGCCCCCTCTTTGAGGCCCACGGCCCCTGCGCGGACGGGCCGGCTGCTGTCTGAGTCCGAGGAAAGGGGCCAGGAGCCCGCAGACCAGAGGAGGGAGCCGGGGAAATGACCCCACGGAGGCAGCTCTACCTGCCCGGTGCAGCGTGGACGGTCTCTGCCCACCACCACGCAGCACGGAGGAGAGGAAGCGTCCTAGAGATTAACAGGAGGAATGATTACTTGATAACCAGAGAGGACAGAGAGGCGGGCACTAGAGGGAGCTGGGGTGGCTCCTCATAGATGGGGACGCAGGGGTGGGAGGGGGCTCAGAGCGTCATGGGCGGCACCCCGGCAGCTGGACTGAGTGGTGGGCACCGTCTTGTTCTTCCCAAACCTGAGCAGAACTCCCGCCCACACGGGCTGTGCTGGGGCCCGAGGTGGTCAGGTGGGGTGTGCCTGTCCCTGACGTGAGCCCAGAGCCCCTCTGAGAGCCCCGCAGTGGGGCCACGGCGAGTGTGGAGGGGGAGAGGTGTCCACGGCGGTGGCCCAGGGCGTCGGGCCCCTCGTCAGTTCTGCATGCCCAGTGCATTTCGGGATTGGGGTTCTCCTATCCGCACCCAGGCCTGGCTTGGCCCTGAACTCAGGAAGGAAGGCGACACCTCTGGGGTCTGCTCCCAATGCCTGGAGAGGGGACAGGGCACTGAACATCCCAAGGGCAGGGGTCTGGGCCCAGCAGCCTAGACAAGCCAGGACAGAGGTTCTCCATTAGCTCCAGAGGGTTAGGGGCCTGTCCGAGCTCAGTCCATCATGCCACCTGCAGCCCGACCACCCCCCACCCCGACTCTGCCCACCTCCAGTCCCTCCTTCCGGCTGCAGGGTCTCCCCTTGTCTCCGTGACCCCAGGGCCCACGAGGCTCCAATGTGGAGCCACGGTCCAGCCGGCCTGGAGTGTGCAGGAGAGGGTGGTGTCCCAAGCAGGGAAAATCCACCAGGAAGAATTCCAACCCAATTTCTGAAAGCCTCATTTAGAGCTTCTTCTCTTTTCAAAGTGGAACACGGCACGACAGATCGCAGTTAGGTCTCAGGCTGGTAAACTCTCTCCTGGAGACTGTGCAGAGAGTGAGAGTGACATCCACAGCCCGAGGGGACTGTCAGGCCGGTGACTGCGTGAGCCCGGCCCCACACAGCTCGTGCCCGCCTTGGGGAAACACCGTCCACTTCTCCACCGGCAGAACTCAGCAGCCCGGGTCTGCTCTCAGCGAGACCGCGTCCTTTCCCATCTCTGAGGCCTGGACCCCTCGCAGAGTGGACGCCACCCAAACTCTGGCTCATTCAGGCTGTCCGTACTTGGGGCAATGGAGGAGCAGGATGGAGGGATGGCTGCAGAGCCGAGTCTGTGTGTGAGGAGAGTGGAGGCTGGAGTGTGGGACCCCCGTGCCTGGGCCACCCCCCAGGCCCCGAGTCGGGCTGGGGCATCCAGGGAGGCCCTGCACCACAGAGCCGGCCTCACTGTGGGCAGGACCGTGTTGGGGCCCCGGGCCAGCTATGGTTTCCTCCATGCTTCCCACACTCTCCTCAGGGCTTGAGGGGAAAGAAAGTTCTCGGCCTTGAACCCCTCCAGACCTCCCTCGTGGAGCAGTTAGGCTCCCCCGCCCCAGCTGTCCGGCCGTCCCACATGACCCTCATTCCCTCGGCCACCAGACACCGCGGAAGGTCCCTCCATCCCGGGTGATCAGACGCCCCACAAACCGCAGAGCGCTGGTGGGCGGGGGACTATCCTTACCAGCATGCACACCTCGCCACCTGAGCACTGGGGAGGGGGGGCAGCTGGATGCGAGCCTCACCCTGGCCATCTGCTCCCCGTGTGCCCTTGGACAAGCCCCTTACCTCCCCATCTGTAACCCAAGAATAACAACCCTTGTCCAGGCTCCACCCTGGGTCCCAAAGGGACAGCCACAGAAGGTGAGCTGTGATGAGAAGCCCAGGTGTGGTGAGCACCCTGCATGGTCCATGAGGACAGGCACTGGAAAGGGGGGGACCTGGACCCCACCCAGAGCAAGTGTGTGGTATGTGCGTGGGTGTGTGCATGTGTGTGTGCATGTGCATATGTGTGCATGCGTGTGTGCATGTGCGTGTGTGTGCATATGTCTGTGCATACGTGTGTGCATGTGTGCATGCATGTGCATGGGCATGCGTGTGTGCGTGTGCGTGTAGGAGTCGCAGCTGCGTGAGCTAAGAGCCTGCACTGTGGCCAGCACTAATCACGGTCCCTCCTGACCCCAGGCTGTTCTGGATGCAGGGAGATGGAGGAGGAGCTGGTCCTCCCTCCCAGGCAGGTGCAGGGTCCAGAGACCCTGCAACACACCCCTGCCTCAGGATGAAGGACCAGGCACCCTTCACCCTTGCCCCCAGCCCAGGACTCCTGTTGCCAGAAGCCCTGGGGTTCATGGCACCTGAGGCCAAGCCTGGGAGGCAGCCTCACCCCAGATGGCCTCCTCCTTGTTCAGTGTTGTGCGCTGGCTTGACTTGAATCCTGCAGGACTTGTTGGACTAACAGATTCTGCTTCTTGAAGGAAGCATGGTAAGCTCACCAGCCCCGTGGCCTCCTCCGTCAGCCCTGGCTCTGCCCCCCACAGACACCTCCCTAGGATCCCTGGCCTGGCTGCCTCGGTGCATTTGCCAACTCCTACCTGGAGTGACTCGTCCCCAACTAAGCCACCCCCTCCTCCAGGCAGGCTTCCCTGACCTCACTCCTACAGGCTGGCTGTGACCCTCTGTTTTCTGCCGGCCTCCCTGGCAGTCAGTGAGGTCCTGAAGAGCAGGAGGCTGTTTGCACCCCACTGATTGTTAATGCCCCGCCTGGACCAAGCCCGTGACAAGCCCTCTTGATGCATCTCCTTGGGCTTTTGGCGGGAGGACACTTCCAGTCTCCCTGCTTCTTACATCGGATCCAGGCCCACGGATGGGATCTTGCCATCCGTGTGTGCCTGGCAGGAGGCCGTGCACCCCGTCTGTAGCTGCACTGGAGAATCTGGGGTGAATGGGTCTGGGGAGAAGACTTGGGGGCTGGAGAGGGGGCTGGAGTCCGAGCGTGCCCAGGGAGGCTTTCTGGACCCTGGGGACGCAGGGCCTGGGGTGGGCCTGCCCCTCCCGGAGCTAGGCACTACCTTCCTGTCTCCCGAACAAATAAGACGTTTGTCCCCCACTCCGAGGGCTGCTTCCTGAGGGATTTATGGCCTTATTATGAAGCCTTCCTAAGGGTATGGATTTTTTTTAAATATAATTTACATTTGGGAGACAACTGATCACCATTCTGCCTCCTCCCCCGAATCTGAATCAGAACCGCAGGCTGGTTGCTGAGGGTCTTCTACACCTCGGCCTTGGGGTCCCTCAGCCCGGCCAGCCTGGCCTGGGGTCCAGCAAGCGCCCACTCAGCCGAAATGTGGACCACCCAGCTCCAGGCAGGCCCCCGAGTCTCACGGGACAGGTGACCCTATGGCTGGGCCTCCGGGGTCCAGGGCTGAGGGGGCTATGCTTGTCCTTCTGTGTAGGCAGAGCCAGCCCCCTTCCCCGCACCCGTCCCCTGGTCTAACTGACGTGGACTGGCCCTTCCTTCCTCACGCGGGACTGTGTTCCCAGTGCACCCCTGCAGGTGTTCTGTCTGTCCGGGTGGCCGGAACTTGTCACCACCCTGGGACAGGCTGGGCAGGTATCGATTCCGATCAGCTAACAGAAAATGCCACTCAGAGGTGTGGTGTGACTCAGCCAAGTCCCCCGCTCGTAAGTGCTGGAACTGGCCGGCCCGTGAAGGACGCGTGAAGGGTCCCAGCTGCAAACCTGCTCTGTTAACTGTGAATCCACTGCTGGTATATAATTTTTATTATTAATTATTATTAATATGTGGGGTTCTGAATGAGACCTTGTACGTGAAGTCCTTAGGAGTTAGCTGTAAATATCTGTGACCATGTCAAGAGCAGGTGCGCTCGTGGAGGCGGGAGCCTCGCCATGGAAACGCAGGCCCCGGACACTCGGGCACCAGGTCAGCGGCCCCTCCTTCCCCCGGGCGGGGTGAGCCCAGCAGAGAGCCGTGTGGACAGGGGGGTTGCTGTGCCCAGCGTGGCCCTAAGCCTCCCCGCCGGTGTCCAGCGGGCTCATGCCCCGGCTGAGCTGGGAGACTTGCCTGGCGTGGGCCTCGCCATGGGAGGAGCGGGCTCTCCGGGCGAGCATGTGGACAGTGGGCTGACGGGCCCGCGGAAGCTCCTCGTGGGGGTCCCGAACGTGTGGGGTTGCTGGATGAGCCTGCCGGCCGCCCTGAGAGGTGGAAACGGTCCGCATGCTGCTGGGCTGTGGTAAACCCCAGGGCTCTGGCAGGGCCGTCGGTGGAGATAAAGAGCAAACGAATTAAACAGTGAAGAAAGCAGGGGGGGAGGGTGGAGGGACTTGGAGGGCCCTGTCTGAGGCAACGTATTGATCCTACTAGTGTCCTGGGGCCTATGACAAATTACCCCAAACCTGGCGGCTTGAAACAGTTCCCTACAGCCTGGGGAAGAGAATTCTAAGCTCGGTGTGACGGGGCTGAGGCCGCGGGGTCAGCCGCGCGTGCTCGTCCTCCTGAGGCTCTGGGACAATGGCCCCTGGCGGCCGATGACGAGCCCCGGCTGGCGGCCGCGTCTCTGCCGGACTCACCCCACGGCCTCACCTCTGTAGTCAACCTCTCCTGCCTC
Source organism: Mirounga leonina (assembly GCF_011800145.1). Classification (NCBI taxonomy): domain Eukaryota; kingdom Metazoa; phylum Chordata; class Mammalia; order Carnivora; family Phocidae; genus Mirounga; species Mirounga leonina. The sequence continues at coordinate 1,592,818 of NW_023270717.1, forward strand.
CCTCTGATAGGGACGCCGGTGGTCACATTTGGGGACCGCCCAGAGAACCGGGGATTGCTTCTCATCTCAAGACCCTTAACTCGATCCCACCCCCCACCCGCTCTTGCCGCGTGAGGGGACGCCCGCCGGTTCTAGGGATGGGGTCCTGCACATTTGCTGTCAGGCCACCATGGGCCTCCGCATCTTGAAATGCTTAATAATTTGTCTGTGAACTTGTGTTTCATAGTGAACGCGGTGGGGCCCTGGAGCTCAGAGCCTCCTGCCACCCCAGCCCCTCCCCGCCCCTCAGCCACCAGGGGTGACACGAGACCCCCGTCCACCGTCCGCCACTGTCCTTCCTCCCCAGGGGGCCTGAGCGGGGCAGGGGTGCACACAGGCAGAGCAGGTGTGCCCAGATAGCTCGGGGCAGGGCAGGTGGGGGTGGGGTGAAGGTGCATCATGCAAGTGGCTCTCGCCGCCCACCTCCTCTCAATCCCGGGGGAACAGCAACCTGCAGGGAGTGGAGGTGACGTCCCAAACCCTGGCTGGGCGTGGCAGGTCGGCTGCTGGGGCGTGAGGTCGAACCCAGGGAGGGCACGGCAGGAGACGATACTTTGTGCCTTTATCCGCAGTTTTCCCACTTTTTGAATAAGGGCCCCCATTTCCCTTTTGTGCTGGACTCCGTCTGGTCTGGGGCGGCGTCAGGGGAGGGAGGGCCTGTGGGGAAATGGCCCCAGGTGACCAGGCAGGGCTCCAGGGGCGAGAAGCTGGACAGGTCGGCGATGCTGGCTCGCTTTGCAAGGCCACTCAATGTGGACGAGCGTGGAAGGAAGGGCCATTTGGCCCAGAAATGAAAGGGCAGGGAGGCCACAGAGGGCTGGACGAGCCGACTGGTTCTAGACTCTAGAGGAAGAAGTGAGATCCAAGAATTCTGATGGAAGGAGACCCAAACATTCCCGTTGATGGACTGACTCAGGGTGCAGGGAGGGTCAGCTCAGGACTGGGGCTTTCCCTGGTTCCTGCGGCCTCGGGGCAGCCGCCTCGAGAGAGCAGGGGGAGCAGAGATCTGAGAGCAAGCCCGAGGAAGAGCCTGCTGTGCCCCTGGCCCCTGGACCCCAAGAGCAGCTGATGCAGGGGTGACCTCTCAGGTTCCAAGGGGCATCCGTCGCCAAGAAAGCACAGTCCCGATCAGGAGCTTCTCAACTGTTGGACATTGAGACAAGCCTGGGCTCCCAAACTTGCACGGAGAGGTGGGTGAAGGCCATCCGGCCCACGGGTGTGCACAGAGTGGTGGACAAGGGGTCCTGCCCAAGGCGAAGCCAGACCCAGAGAACGCCCACCAGGAGTGGCTCTGGGAGGGGACAGGCCGGTGTCGGGACCTCTGCCCAGGCCTGGGCCTCGGCCACCATCTCCCCCAGCTCTGAGGTAGCCCTGGGCCGCTGACCGCTGGGCTCCCCCCCACCACACTCTCCAGTTAGCTGTTGTCCACGTGTCATTTTGTGATGAATTGTATCACATTTCACTACCTTCATTTTGCTTCTCTAGAAACAAGTAACTTTGTCAGGGTTACCCCAGTGCTGAGCACCGTTCAGGTGGCTCGGTTTTGTTTTCCTATCTAAACCTGACACTGTTTTCATCTCTACTTTCCTGAATTTGAATAGCAGTGCAGAAATTGCAGAGCACACAGCCTGCAAGAGTGAAGAGAGTCAGTGCGGCGCGGGATCGTGGAACACGTCTTCCTGACCCCGAGCCCACGCTCTGCCTTCCGTGTCCTGCCTCTCCCACCTCAAACACCAACACTCCTTTCCTTGGAAATTTCCTCCCCTCTTTTTAAGAACTGGTCAGAGCATGCAACACAAGAGAACAGAGGTTTTCTATTCAATTTCCAACGAAAGCCAAATCCCAACAGCAAAAGGAATAAAACGTAAAGGAAAAAAAGCTATCTTTACTGAAACCAGAAACAACCAACTGTAAGCCATGGGTTGTGAGGAAAGTGTCCAACACATGATATTTGGGCAAAATTTAGAACACTAGAAACAGCTATAAAATGTTATAGATTCCAAGAAAGCTACCTATTTCTCCGAAAGCAGACAGAGGAGCCCAGCCAGCAAGCAGATGGCTGAGAAGAAGGCCCGGTGCTGTGTTCCAAACCTCCCAGTAAAATGGGCTAGAACGGGGCAGACGCGCAGTCTATGCAGGGCTGGCAGAATGGGGGATGCGGTGGCTTCGTGGACTCCGTCACTGTGCTGGACACTCGGCTTGCGGCTCCCCCAAGCCCTGCCCTGGATGCCTTCCAGGAAGGCACTGCTGACCTCCAGGTCACACCCCACACCTGCCTGGCAGGGACCCAGGTGCACACACAGCACTCACTCTTCCTGGGAGGAGTGATGTGCTGAGAAGCTCGGTCCAGCCAGGGCCTCCCTGGAGCTGGAGGTGGGATCAGGTTCTTGTCAAGAACAGGGACCATGGGTGGGTAGATACCACCCCCAAGTCAACTGGGAGGGACATGTCGAGATGAACTTATTCAGAAATTTATATGTTAACAAAAGCCTCACAATAACCAACAACGTGTTCACTCAGGACAAATGGATGGATCCTGGGAAGAACAAGGAGCTTTCTGGTATTTTCACTTGCCCTTTCCCATGCCCCCCGCCCCCATAGCTCGCCTTGTGGTACCTTGAACACCAGCCACCCCACAGGTGCAGCCGCTGGACAGGGTAGGCCAGATTGGGAGGTCCTCACGAAGTCCAGTCCCCAGGGAAGTGTCATTATTTGCCTTGTCTCTCAGCTCCCTGGAAAATCCCCACTCCCAGAGCTTTTTGCCTATGATTAGACTCAGCATTAGCTGAACACAATCTGTGGAAATGCTCTAACATTTCAGTGGTCTGAAGAAGCAAGGCAGGTTTAGGCAAGGCAGAGGATGACCAAAAAAAAATAATAATAATAATAATATCTGGAGGAAGAGGTATCTATAAGGGCCTTTGAAAATCTCCAGAATATGATTATGAATATATAGAAACATGCACAATGGGTAGGTTTCCACACGTGTCTAGGAAAATCCTGAGAAGTTCCTGGTCTCTCACCTCTGGAATTTGAGGCTCTGTAGAAATGAAAAGCGAAGGGTAAGGCAGGGTTGTAGCTCCCTGAGCACTGAAGACATACCCAACACACACAAGGCCTGGGAGACCGACTGGTTCAAGGCATTTAAGGACCGTTCTGTCCGTCAGTAGTTGACCAGCTGACCATTAAACTAACCAAGCAGGGACTCGAGTGGCCACATACAATAGCAAGTACAAACTACAGAATTAGACCAGGTAATCACTAAACAAAAAGCACTGAGGAAAACTACAAACAAAGATAATAATAAGCCTTATGAAATCTGATTTCCAAAGTTGTCAAATCATATTACTAAAAAAGCCCATCTTTCAAACAAAAACTGAGACTTTCAAGGAAACAGGCAAGTATGATCCATACACAAAAGATCGGACTTACTAGACAAAGATTTTAAATACAATAATTCAGGGATGCTTGGGTGGTTCAGTCAATTAAGCATTTGCCTTTGGCTCAGGTCATGGTCCCAGAGTCCTGGGATTAAGTCCTGCATCGGGCTCCTTGCTCAGTGGGGAAACTGCTTCTCCCTCTGCCCCTCCCCCTGCTCGTGCTCTCTCTCTCTCTCCGACAAATAAGTAAATAAAACCTTTAAAAAAATAAATACAATAGTTCAAATATCTTCAAAGGAAGAAACCATGTCTAAACTAGAGGAAACCATATCTAAATAATTAGAGGAAAGTATGAGAATGACATTTCACCAAATAGAGAATATCAATAAAGGGAAAGAAATTATTTTTTAAATAATTTACATTTAAAATAATTAAAGAAACAAGTAAGATCTGGAAATTGACTAGTACAATAACTCAAAGGAAAAATGTACTGGTGAGACATAACAGGACTTTTGAGTTCACAGAAAGAAGAGTAATCAAACTTAAATATAGGTCATTATTTATTACCTAACCCAAAGAACAGAAAAAAAAAAAAAAAGATAAAGAGACATTAACAGAACCTTGAGAACTGTGAGAAAAGATCTAACATAACAGCATGATAAGGGTCCCCCAAAACTAGCAGAGAAATAAGGGGGCAAAAAGAACATTTGTAGTAATAATGACCAAGAGCTTTTCAAATTTGATTTAAAATATTAATCAACACATCCAAAGCCCAATGAACTCTAAGTAGGGAAAAGTCAAACAGATCTACGCTTGGTTGCATAGTAGTTAAATTGCTGAGGGACAAAGACAAAGAGAGAATCTTGAAATCAACAAGAGAAAAATTATTCCTCATGTATAAGAAATCATCCAAAGAGGAATAGCTGACTTCTCATGAGAAACCACAGGGGTCAGAAGACAGCGAGATGACATATTCAAAGGGCTGAAGGAATACTGTTAACCAAGAATTCTATATCAAGCAAAGTTATTCTTCAAAAACAGAGAAATGAAGGCATGTATGGGAAGGAACTCCTACAACTTAATAAAGAGCATCTATGAAAACCCACAGATAACACCATGCTTAATGATGAAGACTAAGTATTTTCCTCATATGATTGGGAATGTGACAAAGATGTCCACTCTTAGGACTTTTAGTAAAGATTGTACTAGTCAAAGAAATTAAGCAAGAACAATAAAGAAATGGTATCCAGATTTGAAAGGGGAAATAAAACTATATATGTTTATAGATGATGAGTCTTTTATATAAGAAAATTATAAGAAATCCATTAAAAACCTTTATCATTTATAATGGAATTCACCAAAGTTGCGGGATATCAGATCAATATACAAAACCAAATTCCATATGGTCAAGATGAACAACCTAAAAAATAAAGTTAAGAATACAATTCCATGTATAGTAGCATCGAAAAGGAATAAAGGTAACAAAAGAAGTGCAAGATTTGTATCCTCAAAACTAGAAAACGTTATTCAAAGAAATTATTGAAAGGTATTTTATATGAGAAGCTGATTGTAAATTTCATATTTAAATATGAGGAACTTGGGATAACTAAAACATTCGTGAGAATGAAGAACTTAACATTCTTTAATTTAAAAACTCAACACAAAGCTATAGTAACCAAGACAAGGAGGTGTTAGCAAAAAGACAGACAGAGAGGTCTATCAAATGCAGTTGAGAGGGAAAAAAAAAATCCCTACATTTTTTTGGTCAGTTGACTTTTAACAAGGTTGCCAAGAATATTTAATGGGAATGTGTAGTCTTTTCAACAAATTGTACTGTTTAATTGGCTATCCGTGTGCAAAACAATGAAGTTGAACCTCTACCTCAAACCACACACAAAAATCAACCCAAAATGAACTCTAGACAACATAAGTGTTAAAACTTATGCTATAAATTCTTAGAAGGAAAAATCTGAGCAAATATTTGTAACTTTGGGTTACACAATTGTTTCATAGGTACTTCACCAAAACCACGAGTGACAGGAGAAAAGTAATCAATCAGATTGCATTAAAATTGTGGGCTTTTGTGCTTCTAAGGATGCCATCAAAAGAGTGGGAAGATACCCCACAAAATGGGAGGAAATATTTGAAACATACGCATGTGGAAAGGGACTTCTAACCAGAATATACAAAGAACACTTACAACTCAATGATGAGACAGTAAGCATGAACCTGAATATACATCCCTTTAGAGAAGATGTACAAATGTCCAGTAAGCACATGAAAATATACTCAGAATCATTGGCCACTGGGGAAATGCAAATCAAATAAAAGTAGATAGTATTCTAGACCCAGGAAGGTGATTAAAGTAAAAAAAGACAGACAACAGCTAACATTGACAAGAAGGAAGAGAAATTAGAAACACCATTCATTGCAGATGGGAAATAAAATAGTGCAGCCACTTTGGAGAACAGTTTGGCGATCCCACAAAACACATAGCCCAATAATTCGATCCCTTGGTACATACCCACATCCACACAAGAATTTGTTTGTGAACGTTCATAGTAGCATTATTTATAACGGCCAAAGAGTGGCTAGAACTCACATGGCCACCGGTTGATGAATGGGTAAATAAACTGTGGCACACCCACACAATTGCATATTATTTGGCAACAGGAACTGGAATAGTAATAATCGCTGCACCATGGATGAACCTTACAAACACAATGCTGAGTGACAGCAACCAGTGGTAACGGATCACAAACTGTATGATTCTACTGGTATTAACTGCTCAGAATAGACGGATTCATGGAGACAGAAAGCAGACGAGTGGTTGGCGAAGCTGGAAAGTGACTACTGATGGGGTAGGGTTTCTTCGGGGGATGATGAAAATATTCTGAAAGTACATAGTGGTGATTATTGCCGAAGTCCTTGAGAATAGTAGATACCACTCAAGTGTCTGCCTGAATAGGCTGAAACATCTGCTGGGTGAACTACCTCTCAATAAGACTATTTTTTAAAATCAAGGGAGGGCTTGGAAGGCAGGGGATGGGGAGCCAAACAGCGGGGAGACAACTGATGAATACTGATTGGGGGAACTGTCCACAATGCATCCACATGGAGCACGAGAATGCAGAAACCACGGGCAGAGGGGGGCTGCTACCGATTAAGGAGTCCCACAAAATGTACAAGTAAGGGCAAAGAAATGCAAGAACATTTGTTTGTAAAACAAATATATACGTAATACTGTATACCTGTATTTAAATTTTGACAAAGACACACACACACACACACACACAGAGGACAAGTAGGTAAAAAGAAGTGTAAGGGCCCTGATTTAATTTATGAGCACTTGAAAATAGTCCTTGATGATAATAAACCAAAGTAGATTTTTACAGGTGTGAAAGTAACCATTTGAAGTCCTAAACAAATAACTGAGTAGAAAAATCAGAAGGTGGTGACAATATTTAGGAAATATGGAAGTGAATTAATTTCCCCCTTTTACATAGTGGGTGTTAATACACTATCTAAAGTTAATAAATTTAGAAATAATTTTTAATGTCATTAAAATGTATAAAGGCAACCCCCAGGGGAAAAAAAAACAGATGAATTAACTTTCCAAATTATCAGAAGGAAAACGCACACACACAGGAATTGCAGACTAAGTAGTCAAAGACAGAAAACAAATAAAAATAGAAACATAACAAAGGTGTCAGTAGAACTATAATCAAACACGTGTATCACAGCAACGAATATAAATGAGGTAAATTCACTTTATTAAAAGAAGATTCTCAGATTAAAAGGGAAAGATCAGAATCCAGTATATGCTACATTTACAAGAACCATCCAGAATGAAGTGGTGAAGAAAGCGGTGAGCATACACATAGACGAGTGTAAGCAAAGGAGAAGCTGGACTGGCGATGGTGATACCAACGCAAGGTTGTGATCAGTACCAGGAAACCGTGAAGGAGACAGGGAAAGCCACATGACAATGGTAATGAACACGATCCCCAAAGTCTCTATCACTTGTGCACCAAAAACAACCAACAGAAAGCAAAATCTACAGGAATTAAATAGCTGGAGGCACAGGAGTCCAAGTGTCTTAATTAGGGTCCCTGGACACAGGGCCAGGAACAGGGTTTGGGATGAGGTGAGTTTGGGAGGTGAGCCCAGGCAGTGGGAGTGGGGGGTGCAGGCAGTTACAGGTGAGCCTTTGAGGGGCAGGGGCTCCCAGTGCGGGGGGCTGCACACCATTCTGCTTCCTATAGTTTTGGGGAACTGAAAGCAGGTGAGCAGGCCTGCCCAGCACAGCAGCCCCGTGACCTTGGGGCAGGTGGCTCCGGAGTATGTGGAGGGCGAGCAGCCTGGGACCCCAGAGGTGTCTGCCCTAAAGAGGATATTTATCCTACTCTGCTCATCCCATGAGGTCAGGTGGACAAAATATATGTGAGGCTTTGGAGGAGTATAGTTGTTAATAAGGATAATGTGCAGCTCTGTATCCAGCTCTGAAAACAGAGAAAATAGCTTCTTATCAGACCCTGTGAATTATTTACAAAGCTTCGGAAAGCCACCCAAACCTGCAGAAAACCTGGAGGGAAATAAAAATGAAATATGATCCTGTTGAAACCATATGATCTATATTAGCACCACGCCCAGAAGAAGATTATTCATTATGAATATTTCAAATTCTGAATTTAAAAAAGATGACTAAGTAAATTAACCACTCAACTAAAAATAGAAACATAAAAGCAAAATAAATGTATGAAAGCAGGAGGATTTTATAAGTAAATAAATCCAGGAATTCATGATGCATTAAAGAGGAAAAAATACAGATAGTAAATGATTTCCAGAGAAGCTTCTTTACCAGAACCTTATAAAATAAAAAATATCAAACTTAATTACAAAAGGGAAACACAAAACACAAAATGAGAAATTCAAGTGGGAGATAACAGAAAATGGAGGCAGACTATATACATATTATTTCTTTATATAAATAATTTGAAGAGCCAGAAGAATTAGGTGGTTATGTAAGAATTGATGAGTCTGTATCTGTCTATAGCTCTGTCTATCTGTCTGTCCATCCATTATTTATCTATCCATCTATCTATCTATCCATCCATCATCTATCCATCCATTATCTATCTAACTACCCATCCATTATCGATCTATCTATCTATCTATCATCTACCCATTATCTATCTATCTATCTATCTATCTATCT
>NW_023270717.1:1601464-1612021 GCF_011800145.1 Mirounga leonina
TATCTATCTATCTATCTATCTATCTATCTATCTATCTATCTATCTATCATCTATCTATCTATCCATCCATCCATTGGCCCATCATCTATCTATCCATCATCTATCTATCTTTTGAGAGTCCACAGATCACCTTCAGATGAGAATACAAATCTAAACCGACTAGCTGCTGTACACAAAGTTGAGAAAGTTGTCCAGTAGTTATTTCCCTTTAAATCACCCTTGCCATGAAAATTCTTCATTGAATTCTTTCAAAACTTCAGAAAATAAATAATGTAGATGTTATTTAAAATTTTGGGGACCTTTCTTTTTCAGATTTGTCACCAAGTACAACCAAAACATTACATGCACACACACAGAGCTAGAAATTTGTCTAGTTTGTGAATAAAAATGCAGAAGCTCTACATAATATATTAACAAGTACAATCCAACAGTTCATAGAGAGAAAAATATACTAAGTGTGGTTCTTTCCAGGAACCAGAAATGATTTTATATTTGGAATTTAGTTACAAGTTAAGTCCATAAATGATAAAATAGAGATTGCTAATGACTCAAAATACATTGTTGATAATACTGTATAAATTATTTAAAAAACAAGTCCTCCCAAAAAGTGAATGATGGACCTGGGAAGGTCCTCTTGCACAAGCTATCCAAGTAACCAATCAACAAAATACAAAAAGGTCAAAGCACTAGAAGTTAAGAAAAGCACGTTTCCAGGCCAATGACGGAGCATTCTTCTGAGAGGGTGGCCCATTGAATGTGAGATGCACGTGGCATTGATGGGCCAGGGACGCACAGGACAAGCCCTCCCAAAGCCCTTGTAGCGGCCCCATGACTTTGCCATTTCTCCTCTCTCGGGAGCATATTCCAGAGTGTCTCTCAGATTTCTTCTCATTTAAAACATTACCCTGCACAAATGCCTTACACAAGAGCAAAGATAAACAGTTCCATTTTTTAAAAATAATTACAAGTGCCTGGCACCAACCTAAGTACCTCTCGTTATGGGAATGAGTAAATAATTTATGGATTACTGTGGAGCTATTTAAAAAAGAATGTATTAGAATAGCTTCAAAATATACTGTTAAATGAGAAAAGCAAAATGCAAAACAGGGTGTATATAATGCTCCTATTAGTGTTTTTAAAAAGGGTGATTTATGTATGAACATACACACAGAAATACAGACAGACCCATGTGGCCCAAAGCAGGTACAGTGTCTTAGAAGGGCAAGCATATCTCAGATGGAAAATAGCTGGCTTTTACTTGCATAACCTTTTGAATTATTTGATATATCAACCATGCTGAAGCGTTACTTTTCCATATATATATATATATATATATATATATATATATATATATGCACGTCTCACGTTCAATGGGCCACCCTCTCAGAAGAATGCTGTGTCATTGGCCTGGAAACATGCTTTTCTTAACTTCTAGTGCTTTGAACTTTTTGTATACACACACACACACACAAAAAAATGCATATGCACAAAGTATATGTGCATATTCATATTTATAGATATTCATGTATACACATACCTGTGCCTACACACACAAGTATGTTGATGAGGGAGCCCGGTTCAGTGGCTGGGAGCACCTGCTCGAGCCCAGGTGCCACCTGATATAGGCTGCTTGGCAGCTCCATGCCTGAGCTTTCTCATCTCCGCAGTGCCTGTCTCAGAGGGTCACTTTGAGAACTGAGCTCACACATTTCAAGTGCTTTGGACAAGGTCAGGCTGAAGGCATATTTCAGGGTCATTGGCGTAGTTTTGTTGTTGTTGTCGTTTGCAATATTTGCTGTGTGCGCTCTCCACCCCGAGGGAGGCCACGTGAGGGTCCGTGTCTGAGCTCAGCTCTGCAGCAGTTTCCAGCACCTCACAGGAATGGACATACCAGTACATCGTGTTGCTCTGTCCTCAACTGGTTACTGCATGGGTTGCAGATGCTGCCCCTCTCACCGGGTCCTCACAACTCAAGGGGCAGCAACTGAAGGGCTCAGCCCCCCAGAATGTGCAGCCCCCCAGGACAAGAACGGGAGAACTTTCTATAAAAGTGTTTTGTGGGCAGACCTGCAGGTGCTGTGGGAGCACGTGGCCCTGCCTCCAGGACTTAGGAAAGCCTTTAGTCTACAGAAAGCGAGGAGGGTAAGAAGAAATCAAACAAATAAAAAAAAACAAAGATACTTGCGGCCAGATTATACCTGCTACTTCAAAGATATAAATATTCTAGAAAGTGTTAAATGACCTTCAAGCCCAGCGTGCAGGCACGAATAAATATGACCGTGAGGTAGGAGAAAAGGTCCATGAGCATCTGCAAACTTGTGTGCATCCTCGGCTTACGACAAAGATGTCACTGCGATAAGTGAGGGATGGGTGGGCTATCTGATAAATGACACAGGGACAACTGGCTAGCCATATGGGAAGATAAAATTTTATCTTCTTGCAAGCCACACACAAAATGAATTCCAGATGGCATAAAAATCTAAATGTTAAAACCAAAACTTTAAAATCTTAGAAGAAAATGCGTTTTCTTATTCTTATTCATATGCTTATTTCTTCGATGAGACACAAAAGCACAAAACCTAAAGGAAATAAATAATGTACTTCATTGAATCAAAATTTAAAAATTTATTCAGCAAAACCCCATAAACAATAAAGTAGGATATTTTGTATCCAATAAAATCAACAAAGACTTTTATCAAGAGTAGGCAAACAACTCCCACAAATCAACAAGAAAAAGACGAAAGTAATAAACATGTGCAAAAGATATCAATATACAAGTTAAGAAAGAGGAAACTCATGTGCCCACAAAACACATGAGAACAAATGAGTTTCATTCATATGAAAATAATGAGATGACCCTAGACACATCGGATTTAGCACAATTAAATAGGCAGTACAAACGCGAGCCAGGTTGTGCACGTGGAAGCTCTTGTGGTGCAGCCTCTCGGACCCGAGGGGGCAGGGGTGAGGCCTGGGTCGGTGTGCACGCCTGAGCCCAGCACTCTGCCGGTGGTGCCTGCCCCACGGTGAGTCTCGCCTGTGAGCCATGCAGATCCGCACAGGAACGCGCACACAGCGAGGCTGGTTACAGCGAATACGTGAACACCGCCAACATGTCGGCCAGCACGCACCGGGGTGTCCTCAGAAACGGGGCAGTCTGTAGTTGTGTGCATGAATGAACTCTGCGTACGCACCTCCACAAGAAGAGAGCTCACCCGACGGAGCTGAGTGGAAAACAGCAAACTGCAAAATCATACATACTCGTGACCCCGTTTTCATCAAGATTCAAGCATAATGTCTGCATGCCCTATCGCTTATATCTACAGACTTGTGTAGAAATATAAAGAAAAATGTCTCTATAGAAACACAGAGAAAGACACTCTCACAAGCTTCATATTCAGGCTAAGTTCCAGGGACGTGTGGAGGCATGTAAGGTGCTTCAACTTTGACCGTATAGATGATGCTTCACTTACTATTTTTGTGTAGATTTTACAGTTTCTTACATATTAGATTTACGGGAAACTTGAGCATGCAGTACTGAGTTTCTAGGCCCACTCCACGCCCACCTCCTGGAGAGACTTTCCCGCCTGTTAGCATCTTTTGCTTCTTCCCAGACGTCACATGGTGGGACTCATCGGGGTGAAGCCCAGTCACTCCGACTTCTTTCTAGGTTGGCTGCAAGTGTCTTCCCGGCTTGATGGCTCACTTCTGTTTATCACTGAACAACCTCCATGCCGGGGCCTGCCCCCGTTTGTTCATCCATCCACCTACTGCTGGGCGGCTCGGTTGCTCCCGGGTTTGGGTGGTCACACCCGGGCTGCCGTAGACGGTTGCCTCCGGGAATCCATCGCAGGCAGCCGCTGACCAGGTGAGCAGAGCACAGCTTACCTGTGATCTCGGACTCACCTGTGCCTCCCCATTTCAGGGGGTGGTCTGCCTGCCACCTCAGCTCTCAGGAGGTCCACGAGAAGTCACGGATTTTCAGTTTGTTCAGCATTTTTGTTCTTGTAAGGACGGCGTGAGGTCTTGCAAGCGGTTTACATGGTGGTGCAGCTAAAAGGTAGGTCTTGCCTGTCCGGCTTGCCCTTCCATGTGGACCTTGGCACCCACGACGGGGAGACTGTGGCCCGTGTACTTGACGCACAGAGCTCCTACCCTGAGCCTGCGCAGCGTCCCTGCCCAACAGCCGCCCCGGCAAGATGAGTCAGCTCAGAGTCTTTCTCTTCCCCAGCATCTCACGTTCAAGGCCAGTCCTCACCAGGAAGCTCCCACCTGTGAGTAACCCCCACCCCCCACCAGGGCATAGAAGGTGCTCAACGCACATGGCTCACGGAGGCCCCGGAGACTCTGGCTCTTTCTACGGCACTTCTGCACATTCCAGGCCATTTGGGGCCGTGTACAAGCGTGCCCTGTGTTTGAACCTAACTTTCTTTGTCTCTCCTCTTCACATGAATATTTATCACACGGAAAGCAAATCCAGCACACCAGCCCCCCATTCACAGAATTCATCAACAACTCCTTTGTAGAACCTGACCTAGGGACCGAGGATTGAGAAGCAGTGAATGTGTTTCGTTTTCTGAATCACAAGTTCTGTTATAAATAGCCTTTTTTTCTTCTTCTTTTTTTTTTTTCCCCTGCATGATCCAGAACCTTGGGAGTGCAGAGTGATGGCAGATTTATTGCAAAATAAAACAGGGTCAGTGCACAGGGAGGAGCCTTCGGGGGTGTCCCCGCTATGCTCCAGGAGACTCTGACCCCCTGCCAGATTCATCCTCGGTCCCACTCTGGAAGGGCTGTTGGTCCTGCAGGAAGTGCTCACCTGTCCGGAGCTGATGCGGCATGAGCCTCCCCTTCGTGAGCACGGCATGGGTGCTCAGTGCACAGTGGCCACGGACATCGGGGTTTGGGGGAGGGACTGAGTGCAAGGGACTCTTTAGGATCGGAGCAGGACACACGTCCAAGCCCCCCTCTGCTTGATGTCCACACAGCTATAAGTCCCACCATTCTGCAGTGAGATAGAGATCAGCCCATTGTTTGGTGTCCTGGAAGCAGCAGGTGCATCCATAAGCCTCTCCTTTGGGCCGACCTGTCCTCAGGTGTGCAAACCTCACGGCTAGCCGCGGCTGCAGCGCTGGTGGCCCAGACGTACGGGACCGGAACTCGCCATCCCTGGGCCCCCTCCTGGGGAAGGCTCTCCCCACCTCCTGTCTCTGCAGGCCGAGAGCAGACCCCCCTCTTCCAGAACATCCCTGCGAGGCTGCTCCCAGTTCTCCTGACCCCCACATTGCATTTCCTCCTCCCTTTGGAGGTGAGACGTCCAGCAGGGACCCTCTGAGTCTCCATGTCTCTGTCTCTCTCCCTCTGCTCCTTCTTTGTCTCTCTTTCCCTCTCTGTCTCTCCCTTCCTGTCTCTCTCTCAAGCTCTCTGTTTCTCACACAAACACACAACCCAGTTCTCTTATAAAACTCTCCAACCTCACAGCCTCTCCCCCAAGGAGGGCCTCTGGTGCCCTCGGGCCTGGGTCTTTTTCCCCAGGGGCCCGGCTCTGTTCCTGCAGCTCTCAAACTATAAGATCTGCAGGTGGACTCGGGTCCTGCGTGATCAGCCCTCCGTGCTGCCTCGCCCACGTGATTCTCGGCCATTGAACAAACGTGCCAGGTCAGCACCATAGACACCAGGGCCCCCGCCCCTCGGGGGGAAGTGAGAGTAGTGGGGGGGGCGCGAGGGGTTCAGGGACGCGGAAGCCCTGACCGGAGAGGCCCGTGTGGCCGGGCCACGGGAGGGAGGCATCTGATTGGAGTCGGCACTCCCTGGGAGGCGGGTGGAGAAGCCAGGCCTCGGACGTCCACGGAGGACACAGATGCCATGACTGTGCTTTCAGAGACACCGGGCAGAAGTTCCCAGCTCCCAGATCTTTCAAACCCTTCCCAAGAAGGTGATTCAGGGAGGTTGCAGGACATAGCGCTGCTCTGAGCCCCTATCGGTCTTGAGAAGGAGTTTTATGTGTCACTCAAATTCCATCAGGTGAAGATGCAGTCCTGTCCTAAACGGCACGGGGACTTAGAACAAGGTTCCCAGGCCCTGCAGGCCCCGAGTGGGAGGTGTCTCTGGTGCTTCAGGCTATGAAGCTGCCTGATAACCCTGGGGGAACATGGGTCACCCTGGACAAGAAAGGTGCAGGGCCCCGAAGTCAAAGTGGCTGTTTCTACACCAGCACAGGGCACACACCACTTCCCCCAGTCTCCTGAGGTGTCCGCTTAGCCCCGACATTGTGCGGGGAAGGCTGTCCTCCATCCTCGGGGACAGAGATGCACCGCGGGGGACACCTCCCCCAGAGCTGGGCTGCTTCAGGCAAGATGCCCGGGTTTTCCAGCAGGAGCACTTTCTGGCTGCATGTGCCCTCTGGTTCGCCATCTGGCCCCAAGCACTCTGAGCAGGGGCGTCGTCTGGGGTGCTCAAGGACACCAGGGCGCTGGGAGCCCAGCACCCTTCTCCAGCGGACCGCGTCCGAGGCGAGGCCGGTGGGAATCCGTGCAGGGCGCCACCCCCTTCTGTGGACACAGACGTCAGGCACTCCGGATGCGGGGGCTGCAGAACACCCATCCACGCGAGCAGATGATTCTTTTCCAAGTGGACTGATTATGCATGACCTTTATCGTTTTGTTTAAAATGAGAACATCAGATAAAAATAATCATCGGCAAAAAGCAACAAGAAAACCGGATATTTTAAAAAGCTGTCAGTCTTGTGCTCCCACGCTGGAGGATGGAGGGGTTGGCATCCACG
This sequence comes from Mirounga leonina, assembly GCF_011800145.1. Classification (NCBI taxonomy): domain Eukaryota; kingdom Metazoa; phylum Chordata; class Mammalia; order Carnivora; family Phocidae; genus Mirounga; species Mirounga leonina. Next base: position 1,608,249 of record NW_023270717.1, read on the forward strand.
TGACCTCCACGGGTCGAGGGTGGACAGAAGAGGAAACCTCAAATCCTTCTCTGCAGGTGAGAACTGACTCATGTCTGCTATGTCACCTGGATTCAGTATGGCATTATTATGCACCTACTGCATGCACGAACTTGCCAGGCGGGAGCCCCCGCATCACCTTTACCTCCCATGCTATTGGGCCCCCACTAACTTGTCGCCTGCACACCAAGAAATGCAAATTAAAATGACACCTCCCAAACCTCAGGGATTTGAATGGAAGAGAATGACAGACGCATATGGGGACACATTCCTGATCCACCTGCACTTTGCACCAGGAGCTCACCGATGAGTTGGTCTTCTGAGGATGGCGGGGGGGGGGGACAGAGAGAACTAGGAGCTCTGAAGGGGGAAAGTGGGTGCAGCCGGTGGGGGGAGCCCGGGGCACCGCGGTCCCCAGAACGCTGCCTAAGGTGGATGCGCTCCTTCCGGCCGGGCCAGCGTGGAGAGCACAGCAACCCCTGGTCCAGCTTCTGCTTCTGTACACATGGTGACAGGATGGGGAAGGGGGCCACGGTAAGAATAGTAACTTTCCACGGTGGTAGGCAGCAAGCAGTGGCCACGGGAGCTGAAATCCGGATTCCAGAGGCAAATGAGTCCTCTTCGCCCATGAGGGGATGTTTGCCGCTCCCGTCCCTGGGAGGAGGGGCCTGGACCAGGTTTGCACAGAGGGTTAGTCTTGCTTGGAGGGGGAGAGTCTGTGAGGAGAGCAGAGCCCGCCGAGCCTGGGGCATCCTTGAGCAGTGGCAAGAGGGATCAGATCTGGAAACAACATCCACAGGCAAGTCTTTGGACCTGAGAATCCCTTTCCAGCCACTCCCAAATTACGCAGAGGAGCTGGGAGTGGGAGGGGGCGAGGAGTGGGCTGAGAGCACCTGGACCTGCTTGTCCCTGTGATGCCGGATGTCTGGACCTGCCCGGGTTCAACCGCAGGCGACACAAGGGCTTCACACGGACGAGGTCACAGCAGGCGTAACCAGAGCCGCACGTGGTCTAGCTGAGGATTCAGCCCCAGCTCAAGGGGACTCGCAGCCACCTGTGACCGATGAGGGAGGCAGAGAGGTAACACCCAGCCCGCCCGCGGGCCGGTAATGACGGCTCTGGGAAGCAGCGGAGGGGTTTGCAGCATGAGTGGTCGTTGAGGAAATGAATGCAAAAACAGCCAATATTTTTTTAAAGATTTTATTTATTTATTTCAGAGAGAGAGAGCAAGTAGAGGGAGGGGCAGAGGGGGAGAGAGAATCCCAAGCTGACTCCAGGCTGAGCGTGGAGCCACGGGGGGCGGGGGGCTCGATCTCACGACCCTGAGATCAAGACCTGAGCTGAAACCGGGAGCCGGACGCTCAACCGACTGAGCCTCCCAGGTGCCCCAGCACTCCAATATTTTTAAAAACATCGACTCATAGGTTCAAAGCTCAAAGAACTCGAAGCAGAATTCATATAAAGAAAATTACACTTTGGCAATTCATTGAACAGCTGTTGAAAACCCAAAGTAAAACACAACATTAAGCACACAGAGAGGATAGAGACGCCGGACACGCTGGATCGGCGGGTGACCGCATCATCGAAAACAATGCAGATGGGGGACAAAATGGGATGAGCGATTATTAAACCGAGAAAAATAAGTGTCAGCCTAGAATTCCATGCAGTGAAATATGCTTTAAAACTTGAAGGTTGAGTGAAGGCATTTCCAGGTAAACAAGGCGGGGAGAGTTCGTTTTTGGAAGAACTGTACTACAAAGAAGTTCTCGGCGCAGGAAGGAACTTTGAGCTGGGAATCCTGGTCTGCAGGAGGGAAGGAAACGCAGGAGGTCGCCAGGTGGGCAGACATGGAGGCCGTTTTTATCTCGGGAGGCAAATGTCATGAAAGCACGGGGAGCTCAGGACAAGCGTGGACACCGCTCACACGGCAGCCCCAGCTCCAGGCGCCTGCTTCAGGGAGAGGCTCGCCAGACACAGGAAGTGCTTCCGGAACATTCCAGGGAACCTATGCTAAATTCGGGATGGATTCCCCAGGGCATGTATTCCTTTAAAATAAATAAATAAATAAATAAAAAGGACATAAGTTAAAAGCCAAGAGGTTGATTCTTTTCCTGCCATGATGGAGGATCGGGGACTGGTTTCACCTCCTATCTTGAACAACTAGAAAAGCAGAGCGTGTGAAACACTGATTCTTCAGACGCTGGACGTGGAACACAGGACGGTGATCCCGGAGAGAAAACCTAACAAGCGGAGGGGGCCCTGGGAGGCCCTGCTTCCCTCCTGGAGAGGGTTTCCCAGTAGAGGCGGGTGGGCTGGCTCTGCTCGGAAGACTCTGTGTGGCATTTGGGGTCAAAATATCAGAGGAGGAGGTAAGTACAGAAGGAATTTGAGGGTCTGCGGAGGGGCTTCTGAAGTCTTTGGCAGAACGGTGACCAGCATACGAGCAGGAGGAACGGTGTCACAGGAAGGGGCAGACGGGCCCTGGGGCTCCCTGAGGCCGGGCAGGGTTTGCGTTCCCGGGGGTGCAGTAGGCCGGTCACCACGCAGACGGGATCACACAGGGCCCTCCAAGGGTTGCTGCTTCCTTATAAGCCACACCAGCCCGGACCACGGATTGCTCAGGACGCACCCCTGCAACACTGAAAAGCAAGTCTAGAAAAGGTGCAACTGAGTCCAAGGGCTGTAACTGCTTCTCAGGACCTATTCCAACAACAATTAAGGAATACAACAAAATGCAGCAAAAAGTAGCAATCAATCCACAATGCCTAACATGTAACACATTTTCTGCTTTTTTGCATAATTTGTATTTTTATTCAAATGTTGAACAGTAAATATAGGCACAGAAATAATGCAAATAATAGAAGGTGTTAAAAGAGCTTTTATGAATAAACTGCATACATTGAGAAGATATGAAAAAATACGAGCACCATTAGGAAAGAAATGATAGGTTTATATTATATTATATTATATTATATTATATTATATTGTATTGTATTATATTATATGTATACATTATGTACTAACAAAAAACTTCTGGAAATGAAAAACGATGTCTCAAAAGAAGAATGGGATTAAAAGCAGATTAGACACTGTTCAAAAATAGTTTTAGTGACCCACTAGAAACTACCCAAAAAGAAGCACAAAGAGAAAAAAAGGCTAAAAAAAGACACAAGTAAGCAGTAACTTTGGGGATAATACTGAGGAGCCTAATATACATGTGATTGGAGTCCAGGAGGGGAGGGAAAATGGGACAAAACAAATAGTTTAAGTAATTATGCTCAAAAATATTTCAAATTGATGAAGTCCAGAAGTCCAGCAAACCTCAGTCTCAGAAACATGATGAGAAGTACATTGAAGCTCATCACCCAGAAACTAGATCAGACAAAGGCATTGAAAGAGAAGAAAACCACAGACAAACATCGATTATACTGATATTAAAATCCTTTAAAACATTTAGCAAAACAACTCCATCAGTGTATTAAGAGGATAATACATCATTACCAAATGAGAGTAATCCTTGGAATGCAAGATTGGTTTAATATTAAAACTCAACTAATATAAAGCACTATATCAAGAGAGAACAAACAAAAATGGAATATAGAAAAAATATTTGCCTATTAAATGTGAATGCAAAACACAAGCAAATACGAGCTCAACAACCTGCAGACAGTGGGGGACGAGGGGTCCTCAGTGTGATACAGGACGGAAGCAAGGACCCTGGACAGTCGGGGGGTCCTCAGTGTGACACAGGACGG
>NW_023270717.1:1612031-1612248 GCF_011800145.1 Mirounga leonina
CTCAGTGTGACACAGGACGGAAGCAAGGACCCTGGACAGTCGGGGGGTCCTCAGTGTGACACAGGACGGAAGCAAGGACCCTGGACAGTCGGGGGGGTCCTCAGTGTGACACAGGACGGAAGCAAGGACCCTGGACAGTCGGGGGGTCCTCAGTGTGACACAGGACGGATGCAAGGACCCTGGACAGTCGGGGGGTCCTCAGTGTGACACAGGACGG
>NW_023270717.1:1612348-1624408 GCF_011800145.1 Mirounga leonina
GGGGGTCCTCAGTGTGACACAGGACGGAAGCAAGGACCCTGGACAGTATAGGGGGTCCTCAGTGTGATACAGGACGGAAGCAAGGACCCTGGACAGTCGGGGGGTCCTCAGTGTGACACAGGACGGAAGCAAGGACCCTGGACAGTCGGGGGGGCCTCAGTGTGACACAGGACGGAAGCAAGGACCCTGGACAGTCGGGGGGTCCTCAGTGTGACACAGGACGGAAGCAAGGACCCTGGACAGTCGGGGGGTCCTCAGTGTGACACAGGACAGAAGCAAGGACCCGCACTGACATAGTGCAACGGGCTGAGCCAAGTCTCCCCCAAGGCCGGAAACAAGGCAGGAACACCCACTAGCAGCATCTCGCCCACAGGCCTCAGCCAACTCAGTGGGCCAAGAAGGCTATAAAAGGTTCTCGGTTTGCAGAAAAAGAAGAAAAATGGTCTTCATTTACAGGTGACTTGATCATCTATGTAGAAAATTCCAAGGAATCTACAAAAAAGCTATTCTAACTACAAGTGAATGTGGTAAGTTTCCTGGATTTAAGGTCACTTTATGAAAACCAGTGTATTTCTAAATGTTAGCAACATACAACGGAATACTGATTTTTTTAATCCATTTACAATAGCTATTACGATGTTCAAGATAAGTTTGTTTTATTTGAAATCAAGGTGTCAGTGAGCTGTGTTCCTTTCTGGAGAAACTGGAAGAGCATCTGTTCTCATCGTCCAGCTCCTGAGACCACCTGCTTTCACAGGCTCATGGTGCCTCCTCCATCCGCAAAGCCAAAGAAACCGCTGGCTCCCTTGTTTCCACTCTTCTTCCTGAGTCACACCTCCCTCTGATCACAGCAGGGAAAGACTCTGAATTTAAAGGTTTATTTGGTTCTAAAGGGCCCTCCTGGAGAATCCAGGCTCGTCTCCTCTTCTCCAGGGCCCCACGTTCATCACGTCTACAAAGTCCCTTTTCCAGGAAATCTATAACAGCCACGATTTCCAGTGGTTGGTGCTCGGACATCAGGGTGGGGGCACTATTCTGCCTTATGCAATAACACAGCCAATGGAGAGAGAAACCATGACTATGAGTTGGATTAAAAATTACTGTTAAATAATGAGTTCTCGATAAATTCATTTATAGATCTGATCCAATCTCAACCAACATCCCAATCAACGTTTTGTTTTGTTTTGTTCTGTTTCTGGAGAACAAAGCTGCAGGACGTACAGCACGAGCTCTCACACGGAGCACAGAAGCAGAAGGGACAGAATCCAGGCAGAAAGAGAGGCGTAGAGATCAACAGAACTGAAATCCAGAAGTTGGCCCACAGAAATATGGTTAATTGATTTTCTGGACAAAGGTGCCAAGATGATTCATTGGAAAAGAACAATAGTTTCAACGAGTGCCCACAAACAATACACGCCCGTGTGCAGAAACAGTGAACTGTGACCATGTGTGCCACATATAAGAATGAACTCGAAATAAATCATGCAATGAAATCGAACTGATAAAACCATGGATCTTTGGGGAAAACATATAACAGAAACTATTAGTGCCTTTGTGTTAAGTAAAGTTTTCTTAATAAGAGAGTAAAAAACTTGAACTACAAATAATTTACAAATTATAGATGAGACTTTACCCAACTTGAAATGTTTGCTCTTCAAAGCACCCAAGACATGAAAGGCAAACCACAGACTGGGAGGAAAAAGAAAGTTGTAAAACACATATCACAGACTTCTATCCAGAATATATATGGACCCCTCACAACTCAATAATAAGATGGTAAACAAAACATTTAAGAAATGGGCAAATATTTGAACAGATGCTCTACCTGAGAAGATAAACATGTGGCTCATCTGCATATGATCTGCATATGAATAGGTGCTCAACATCACCTTAGCCTTTAGAAGAATGCAGATTAAAACCATAAGAACAGAGCTCTTCACACCCACTAGGATGGTGAACGTTTAGGAGACCAGAAGCTCCAAGTGTTGCTGGGGATGCCGAGCGATTGGCACTCTCAGGGCTGCTGGTGGGAATGCAAAGTAGGACAGCCACTTCGGAAAACCGTTCAGAGGTTTTGTATAAGCTCAACGCACACTTACCACATGACCCAGTAATTCCCATCCTAGGTAGGTATTTTTCTAAGAAAAGTGAAAACATCTGCCCATGCAGACCTGTGGATGAATATTCATGCAGCTCAGCTTCTTTTGTAATAACTAGAGACTGCTAAGAACCCAAATGCCCATCAACTGGTACACACATGAGCACACAGGGGTGCATTTGTGCGAACGAATGCTAGTCAACAGCACAGCAGAACAAAATAGTGACTTACCCACACCACACAACAACCTGGATGAATCTCAGCATCGTTATGTTACGTGAAGGAAGCCAGACATGAAACGGCAAAACTGCATGATTCGATTTACACAAAATTCTAGAAACTTCAGAGCTAGGGCAAGAGAAAGCAGCTCTGCATTGATGGGGCCGGCGTGGGCACGTGGATTGCCTGCAAAGGGCACAGCGGACTTCGGGGGATGATAGAAGGGTTCCATATCTTGGTGGTAGTGGTAACAAAATTCATGGAATTATATACTCTTGAAGTGGATGCATCTTTTTTTTTTTTAAAGATTTTATTTATTTTTTCATGAGAGACAGAGAGAGAGAGAGAGAGGCAGAGGGAGAAGCAGGCTCCCAAGGAGCAGGGAGCCCGATGCGGGACTCGATCCCAGGACCCTGGGATCATGACCTGAGCCGAAGGCAGACGCTTAACCATCTGAGCCACCCAGGCGCCCGAAGTGGATGCATCTTATTGTGTATAAAACATTCTTCAATAAGGTAAAGCATAAAAAGGCATTAGAAGAGGGGAAAATAGTCATATATACTCAATCTAAAATAAGGCAGGAAGGAGGAGCAAAGAATAGATGCGATAAATTGAAAATAGACAGTAGATTTAAATCAAGTATTCATTTAATATAAATGGACTGAAATCTCCAATTAAAAGTGAGGGACAGTTAGAGTGGATGAACAGCGAGACTCTTAACAGATGTTGTTTACAGGGGATACAATTAAGTAAGAAGAACCGGGGGAGTCGACGGTAAAGACAAGCGGAGGGCACACAGGGACACACCAGCAGGGGATACACTGACACCTTTCATGTGAAAGCATGCAAAAATTGAGCTTCAAATCCTTGAAGTGAAAGTCTGCGGAATTACAAGAGAAAGAGATCCACAGTTCCAGTGGGACGCCGTGACGGTGGTCTCCCAGCAATCAAACAGACAGTCGAGTATGTATGTGAAAACAGTAACCGTGAAGTTGGTGAGCTACGGGTGTGTCCACACCGTTAACCCATTTAAACTGATTCGTCTCTGGAGTGCAGGCGACCCAAAGCAGAACCCACACCCTTTCCCAGCGCTCACGGAACAGTCGTGGAAACACACCCGACACGGAGCCTTAAAACAAGTCCCAGTCAAATGCAACGGACTAAAATCACACAGGCTGGGTCTTCTGATCATGAGTGAGTTAAAACAGAAATGAATTACAAGATGGTTACATGAAACACCCATCTATTTGAAAACTGAATAGCCCACTTGTAAACAACTCATGGGTCAGAGTGGGAATTCACAAGGAATATTAGGAAACGTTAAACTGAACAAGAGTGAAGATAAAATATATCAACATGTTGGGATGTAGCTAAGTCCGTGGTTAAGGAAAACTCGTAGACTGAGACTTTTGAGCTGAAAGGAAGAAATGTATGAGTTCAATTATATATAATTCCACCTTTAGGAGTTAAGGGGTGAAGCATATCAAACCCAAGGAATCAGAAGGAGAAATCAATGGAACAGGAAATAGACAAGCGAGAAAATAAAAAAGTCAGAAGGTAGTTATTTGCAAGGATTAGTATAATCAATGAGCTTCCAGCTCGAGCCATGAATGAAACAGAAAACACAAGTCACCTGTCAATGGAAGGACTCGTCCACATGTTGGAAGGACAATAAAGGAACATCACAAACAGCCTTGGCCAATAAATTCTACAACTTACCTACAGTGGAAATACACACACACACACACACATACAAGAAAAGCACAACTTAACAAAACCAACAAAAGAAGAAATGAAAAATCTAAGACGATAAAGAAGACTTCCAACAAAGAGTTTCCGGAAACCCATAGTTTATGCGGGAATTCTACCACACGTTGGAGGAAGAAATGGTGATGATCGTAGGGAAACATCCAAAGAACAGAGAAGAAGAGAGCACTTGCCTGTCCCATCGGCCAGTGCAGCACAAATCTGAAACCCGATGTGGGTGCCACAGGGAAATGATGATCACGGGCTACAAAATCCTTCACAAATCAAATCCTCTCGAAGGATAAGAATAATACATCATGACCACAAGCTTCAAAGTCAAAGGAATCATAACTTTAAGAAGAAGAAGCAGTGAATTTAACAACTTCACAGGATATAGTCCTCAACAAATTCAATTATGTGTCTATACACTAGATTAAAAAATCGGTGATGGGAAACATTGAAAGTATTCTTTCTATTCAAACTGTCATTAAAAACATAGCCTCCCTGGGAATAAATTCAAGGAGAAATGTGTGAGTTCTCTATGAGAAGACCTGCCATCCATGGGCCACAATGAGAGGAGACAAACGGACAAGTGAAGACCGTGCACAGAAGCAGGTCCCCCCACCTCTCCATGTGTCCGCGTTGGCTCCTGGGGTTGTGATAACAAAGCCGCCAACTAGATGATCTGAACATCGGGGACCTGTGCTCGGCGCTCTGGGGGCTGCATGCCAAAAACCCCATGGGCCATCGGGCGGGTGCCTTCAGTTCCGGGCCTCCCTCCCGCTCCCGTCCACGTCGGGCCTAGGACTCCTGTTTCCACACCGTCCTCCCCAGGTGTGTGTCTCTGTGCAGAATTTCCCCTTTCTAGAAGAACGCCCATTGTATGGCTGAGCGCCCACCCTAGCAACCTCATCTGAACTGGGTTTTCTTAAAAGACCCTTTACCCCAATAAGTTCACATTCACAGGTTCTGGAATTTAGGATTAAAATCAATCCCAACCCAAACCCAAACCCAAGCAGGAGTTTTACTTCCTTCTCTAGAAGTGGACAAGCCGATTCCAAGAAACACCTGGAAAGGGCAAGGACCTAGAAGAGCAAACACAACTTTGTGAAGGGGACAGGGGTTCCAGGACCCACTGCCTGATTTCCAGCTCACCACAGAGTGACAGGATCCAAGAGGCGTGATATGGGTCCGAAGAACGTGGACTGGTGAGTCGGAATGGAGCCCAGAAACACGCACAGCCGTTCCCTGCAACCAGATTCCAGAGCCGCTCTGGGGGCAAGAGAAGTGGGCTGAGCAGCTGGGTTACGCTAGGGAGACATTCGGAGCCCGCACCACACAGAAACAAATTCGAGATCCAGCGCAGGCATAAGCTTGGACAGCAAAACCACCAAATTTCTGGAAGAAAACAGAAGAACGGGTCATAACCTTCGGATAGGCATATGTTTCTCACTTCAGCTGCAGAAAGCACTAACCATAAAAAAAAAATGAAAAATTTGTCTTTGTCAAAATTAAAATGTGAGCTCTCCGAGGGAGAGTGTGTGGACGGGAGGCGGCTGGCTGGCATGCGCCCGGGGCTGTCCATCCCGCAGACAGGAGGAAGGTGGGCAGGTCCTGCCAAGCAGAGGGAGAAGCCACCAGAACCAGGAGGGGATTCCGGAGGCTGTGGTGGCTGCCGGCCAAAGGGGAGAGCCTTTCAGGACGGGCCCTGGGAGGAACTGGGAGGTCACCCGACGTCCGCCGCAAAGGCAGACCCAGGAAGGAGCCCCACGGGTTCCCTTCAGAGAGGAGGAGGGTATGGAAGGATTTCGTGATGTCCCCTCAGTGCCCACCATATACGGGGGCTACTGAGCCAGGCCCCGTGCAGGACACCTCCCGCCCCCTGGCTGACCGTCCAGGGGCCGGCAGAGGCAGGGGGACTGCATACCCGGCCGGGGCCCGACGGGGCCTCGCTGACAGCCAGGCGGCCCGAGCGCCTACTTGCTGGGCTGCTTCTTCTCAGGAAACACGCCCCTGAAGCCTGCTGCTCGCCTCGGCTGCCCGCCCACCGGAGCCCGCCGAAGGTGGCTGGGGGCATTGTCGACATAGTCATTATCCACACGGGGTCCTCTACCTTCCGGAAGAGACCCCTCCCTTGTCACCACGTCATGGTGCGGACCGCAAGGACACGGGCTGGCCTGTGACGTCAGCCCCACGTCCACGGTCCCGCGGCTCCGTCTGTGCCCGGCTTTCGGTGGCCTGGTCATCGCCTCTGCCCCACTCCGCACGGGCCACATGGCGTATGCTCCCAGGCCAGGGTCCCCTCCAAACCCCAGGGACAGCACGTGGGCTCGGCCCCTCGGGTCACGAGATACAGTCTCCTTCAGGCCTTGAGCAGAGCAGAAGGAAAACGGTCACTGGTCAGCCCAGGCCCAGAGCCACTGGGTCCTCAGCATCCGCCGAGCTGTCGGCTCGGGATCCTGGAACCGTCTGTGAAGACACACGGACCAGAGTGGACGGGGAGGATGCTGGTCTTGGGTGGTGGACACTCTGTGACCCTGGCGGGATGGGAAGACACAGCAAGGCCAGTCCACCACCTCCTGCGTCCTCGCGCCCTGCTCCAGCCAGGCTGAGGCCCCGAGGCCTCGCTCCATGATGTCTCCTTGTCCACATCTGGTTCGCCTTTCTTGGTTCACAACCCCGGGGGTCCTGCCAAGCTAGGGAGGTCACATCGCTTTGCAAGGGGCCGGCAGTGTTCAGGGCCCCCGGAGGAAGGTGGCGTCACAGCGGAGGTTGGGGTCCGGCCACACCTCCCTCACTGCGGCTTCCTGACCCCCGCCCAGCCTTGCCAGGCTCCTTTGTTTCCCCATCATTCCACCCTGGATTTGGGGTGGCTGAGGTTTAGAGATAAGATGCTATTCACGGCCCCCTCCCAGGGCGTGCTGAGGCATCAGAAGCTCCGTGGTCAGGATGGCCAAGGCTAAGGCAGTTTTAAGGGGAAAATAAATATGAAGACAGGCTCAGTCTCCCTCCTGCATGAAAGCCGGGGTGCGCACCATCCACGGACAGCTAGCAATGCACGTCTGCTGTGGCTTCTCCCAGGCCGTCAGCCCCCAAATGTGCGCTGTTTCAGAGCATAATGGGCAGAACATGCCCTGTTCTCCAACAAGCAAGAAACAATGGCATACTGGAGCAGTGCGGGGACGTGGCTAGGAGAGAGGCTTGTGCCCCCAGCAGAGTTTGGGCTTCATTTCCCTTCCGTGCAAACCCCGAGTCGTCCTACTTTGCGTCCCGCGCCGGCCAAGGTCTCTGCTGAGTCACGCTGTTCATCTTAGCGCCTTAGGCTTTCCCACGAAGTAGGAGTCAGCCAGAGCTGGTGCGAGCACCCGAGACCCGCGGCGGGCGATGGGGCGTCAGGAGCATGTTCTCGCGCGGCCACAGACTCCCTGGGGATGCTATCCCCTGCTGTCTTCGATGTCACTGCCCCATCAGTGGGCGTGGTTGCCAGGGGCACAGTTTTGTGGGAGGTGGGGGCCGGGGAGAGACGAGTCGAGGCCTGGTGGCCAGCCCAGGGGTTCGGGGGCGACACAAAGCACAGGGATGGCCATGGGGGCACGAGGAAGATCCAGACCCGGGGCCCCCAGGACAGACGTGTAGGCCCGGGTGAAGAGGTTAGTGGGCCTGGGACAGCAGACGCTCGAAACATCAGGAAATCCAAGAGCCCCTGGATGCGATCAGCATCCACACGGCCACAGGCTCGCCCTAGGGCATCGGAGGGGCGGCTGGACCCTGACAGCGCAGCCCCCTCCTCCGGGCAGCCCACAGAGGTTGCTGACGGGAGAGGGATGCTCCAGCTCTGGATCTGACGGGATTGATTAGCATCCCTCCCTGCACTTGAGGAAAGGCCACACTTCCCCCCGACCGTTGTCACACTGACCTGGAGCCCGAACCCTCACAAACCAGGCCCAGTGGCTCCCAGGTTGGCGTCCAAGAGCTCTGGCATTTGGCCTTCCCAGAGCTTTGTGCTTGGTAGCGTTCCAGAAAACAAAATGTTAATTGCAAGGCTCAGCCAAAGACAGGCCGCCGAACGGCCCCGTCCTGGAGAAGCAATTAGTGGATGAATTAATGCAGGCTCCGAGTCGGCATCCGCTCACAGGATTGATGGCGGCTGAGGAAGCGCTTCGCCTTTTTTTTTTTTTTTAAAGCTGCCTTCTAGATTTTTCACTTTCTGTAGAAAGACAAATAGGGCAATCCACTGCACGTGGGTGAGCCACGGGCAGCCGGTGCCGTAAAGGCTTCTTAAGAAGGTGGTAACAGCGGTGATGGATGCCTTCCTCGGGCTCACCTCCACCCATTCCACCTGGCGCAGACCACTTGCCCTGGCCCTCGCTCCGCGGAGGGGAGCAGCAGGTCACCTGGGCATCTTCCCCCTGCTTTTTGGGTTTCATTTCCAATCTCCGAATGTCAGGCACCAGCCCAGCCCTGTCTCTTCCTCACTGTGGCCGTGGCATGCCTCAGTTTCTACACCTGTAAAATGGGGAGAAAGGGGCCCCCTTGCTGGGTCGGTACAAGGATTCAACGTGAAAACATGCCGAGGTCCCCGGCATCACACCTCACATTCAACGGATACGGGGATGGAAACTCCTCCTCTCATAGAGTGACCCAAGTGCGTGGTGCGTCTGGGTTTTCGGGAATCCCAACAGTGCTCGGACAGGTGGCATCCTCGGCAGCTGCCGGTCAGGTCTCACGGAGAAGAGACGAGTAGAGCCCGAAGGCCTGGGAACACACCCGACCTCAGCCTGCAGGGTGACTGGAAACATACACCAACGGGGCCCCCAGGGGAGATGTGCCCAGAGGGGCCCACCAGGCCCAAAAGGGCGGACGGATGACAGGCTCTTGTGGCGGGCATCTGGATTGCCCTTCTTTTTTCAAAATTCAATTTATTTAAACAAACAAAAAGAAAAATAGTTTGCCCGTTTCTCGTACCCCCAAACCCTGCCTCTAGCAACCAGCCATCTGTTCTGTGCATCTACGAGCTGATTTTTTACGATCCACATATAAGAGGCATCATATGGTATTTGTCTTTCTCTGTCTGACTCCTTTCACTTAGCATACTACCCTTGAGGTCCACCATGCTGCTGCCAACGGCAGGATTTCATTCTTCTTTTGTGGCTGAGTCGTGTCCCATTGCATAGACACCGCATCTCCTCTATCCTTTCATCCGTCCGTGGACACGTGGGCTGCTTCCATATCTTGGTGGCTGTAGAGAATGCTGCAGGAAATATGGGGGTGCAGATAGCTTTTTGAATTCGTGTCTTTGTTTTCTTTGTATGAATACCCAGAAGTGGAATTCCTGGGCCGTAGGGTGGTTCTATGGCTTAAGGAACCCCCGTACTGTTCTCCAGAGTGGCTGCACCAGCTTGCATTCCCACCAACGGCGTAAGAGGGGCCCCCTTCCTCCGCATCCCCGCCAACACCTGTGGTCTCCTGTATTGCCTTGTGGCCATTCTGACAGGTGTGAGGTGGGATTGTGGCTTTCATTTGCATTTCTCTGATGACCAGGGAAGTGTTGGACGGCTTTGCATGTACCTGATGGCCGTCTGTATATTTTTGGGGAAATGTCTATTTAGATCTGCCCGCTTTTAATCAGATTGTTTTATTGCTGTTAAGTTGGATATTTAGGATACTAGCCCCTTATCAGACACACGACGTGCAGATTTCTTCTCCCATTCTGTGTCTCTCCTTTCATGTTGTCGGTGATTTCCTTTGCTGTGCAAACGATTTTTAGTTCGATGTCCCATTTGTTTGTTTTTGCTTTTGTTGCTTTTGCTTTTGGTGTCAGAGTCAAAAAATCCTCACCAAGAGGGATATCAAGGAAAAGGGTTTTGCCGCTGTCTGGGTAGTGGGTCCAGGACCTGAAGAGCTCAGGGAGGCAGCCGGGGTCACACACGTGGGAAGGGAAGTCCGCGGGTGGTTCTGCAGGAGAAGCTGGCACTCCGATCTCCGCCGTCTCTGAGCTCACACCGTCTGATGGAGGCAGACTCGAGCCACGGCGCCCAGATGCTGAGGGACTTGAGCAGGGGGCTGGACGGTCTTCCACGGTGCCCGAGAAGGAGCAGCCGACATGAGTGTGGGATTTTCCTCAGCTGAGTTTTGGAGGGTAAGTTGGAGATACCCAGGCAGAGCTGAGGGTGTGGAGAGTGGTCTGCGTGGGGCATGGAGAGTGCTGGCAGGTGGGCAAGTCAGGGCAGGGGCGCCCGTCACCGTGCAGACGGTGGCAGGCAGCCCGGGGTCCGATCTGGAAGGTGTGGGAGTCGCCAAAGGGTCTGAATGGGCACGTCGTCGTCCGTGTGCACAGTGGGGCTGCTTGAGCCTGGGCTGGAGGCTGGTGAGCCCGGAAAGACAGAGGAAACAAAACTGGCTTGAGCAAAGAGTCCTGACCTGGACAACGGCGTGGCGGAGAAAGAACAGGGAGGAGCCAGCTCCCGAGAGGACGCACAGTGTGCCCTGCAAACACCACGCACAGTGGGCTTGCGGAAACTCGCAGATACTCTCCATAGATTCACGCAGAAGTTCAAGAGACAAGCTCCAGACGAAGCTGGAGTCCTTGGTAACCAACAGAGGACAAGAGAACAGAAGGCGAAAATGCCCAGAATTCACGGACAGGTGGCATCAGGGACAGGGTTTGTGTTTTCTGGTTTGGGGTTTGCATTGCACAGGTTGGGGATGACAGAGAAACTGCTAAAATTTATAAAGCACAACGAAGAGAAGTCTCACCCCGGTGACTCTGACACGTGGCGAGAGGGTCGCACAGAGGGAACGGCGCCGCCCACTCCAGGCTCACGTAGGGGGGAGGGGTTTGTGCGCCGTGGCGGGAGGACCCGGCCCCACTGCCAGTGTGGAAATCCCGGAGCCGCCCCAGGCTGGGGAGGGGGAGGCAGAGCGGGACACGCTTCTCCATGGGAGACCCGTGCGCGGCTGAGCTGGAGAGCGCGGGAGGACGGTGTGGACGCGCTCCCTGAGCACCCGGGACGCTCAGGTCACATCAGGACTGACTTTTAAGGATCGCCGTTCACCAACCGGCCAAGGTCAGAGCAGTCACCCTCACCTCAGGCCGTGGAGCCCCAGTAGCGACGAGGGTGGCAACCCGGACCCTGAGGTCTGGGAAGGAGTCCCCAGCGGTGCTGACACAGCAAAGACCGGGAGCCGCGAAGCAAGTGCTGAACCCACGGCTGGTGCAGCCCGCCTCTCCAGGGACCTGCTGTACGGCTGTGTCCAGCGTGAGCGACGTGAGTGACGGGGCCAGCCCGGGGCGCCACCTGCGAAGGCACACGGGCGGCTGGGAGAGGCGGGACTGCGACTCAGAGCGCGGTGACGCTGGTCTAGAGGCGGCGGGAGCCCGGCCCGTGCCGTGCGCGATGCGGAGAAGGCCGGACCGCAGGACACGGGAGAGTTCTGTCTCCTGTTCTGCTTGAATCCACTAAGGGGCCCTGAAGGGAAGGTGTTGGATGGATTCTGCGTCGCTACAAAGGTCACTCAGAGAGTGAAATTATAGGGAAGCACAACTCTGCTCAACGGGAGGAACTGAGCAGCCAAACTGCCCAGAGCTGGGAGTAAAGGAAACCGGCCTCTGACCCTGGAAACATCCCAGCTGGAGGGCCAACTGTCGGGGTGCCAGCCGAGACCCCCGAGCAGGGGCTGGCATTCCTTCCAGCTCGGGACCCACACCAGCAGCAGCAGAGACACAGATTGACACACAGGGTCCCGCTCCTGTCTTGTGACTCTGTGACAATGCTCATCCTCTTCGCCGGCCCCTCCAGCCTCCCTGTTATTCAGAGCCCCTGTGTGCGTGGCCCTGGTGTGCGTGTTCCTGGTGTGTGTGTCCCTGGTGTGCATGGCCCCGTTGTGCGTGGCCCCTGTGTGTGTGGCCCCGGTGTGTGTGGCCCCCATGTGTGCATGTCCCTGTTGTGTGTGGCCCCCTGTGTGCGTGGCCCTGGTGTGCGTGGCCCTGGTGTGTA
>NW_023270717.1:1624418-1713775 GCF_011800145.1 Mirounga leonina
TGGCCCCCTGTGTGCGTGGCCCTGGTGTGCAGGGCCTCGTCCCTCTCCACAGTGCCTGGCACCTGATATCTCACGGCACCTCCCACGACCCAGGATATAGGCAGTACCGGGCGATTATTTCCTTTTGCCGCGGAACCCCGACGACATTCCAAACACAGCGTCTCGTCCAATGCCGTGGCGTCTCAGCAGTGATGTCGGGCTCCCCGGGGCCAGCCATTGTCTTCCTACCCCGCTGTAGGATGGGGCATCTGCACAGGAGGCGTGGCGCTGTCCCCATGACCTGTGACGGACACCACAGCGCACTCCCTACACCAGCCCCAACACGTCCCACCTGCTGGCCGCGGGGCCCAGACATGCGCCTGGGCCCCCACATCCCTGCCCCCCGAGGTCCAGAGGAGCCTTTGGAGAGTTCCCAGCACTGGGGCCACGAGAAGTGGGGTGTCTCCTGCTGGAGGAAGCAAAGGTCACGGTGTGAGGTGCTGTGTCCTTGCCGCCGTGAGCCGGGAGGGCCTGGTGGGACGGGACATCCCAGGTTGGAAGCCGGAGGAAGAGAGGGAGCAGAGTCCCCACTGGTGGGGATGCCCTGGCCACTGCTGAACCAGAGTGGGGGGAGGCGCCTGGATTTGGGGTCGAGCCCGAGGGAGGCGATGCCTGGGGACTGCAGGCTCACGTGTCTGTCCACCCCAAATAGCAAAACCTAGACCCAAATACCCCTCTTGACGTCTGCCCCCAAGTATCTGGGCTCATTTTTGCCGTGTACATGATGACCACCCGAGTCTGGGGAAGCTGGATCCAGGCTCCTCTGGCTCATTCCACAAGTGCCCGCCGAGGTCAGTCACTCTCAGGCCTGGGATGTGAGGTCAGCTGCAAACCACACAGGAAATACAGCAAAGCAAGCAAACAGGACCGGAGTCAGCAGGCAGGACGAAGGCGGCGGTGCCCCCGGTGTGAGCGATGGAGGGCCTCTCCCTTTGGGGTCCTCTCCCCAGAACCCAGAACCACCTCCTCACCAGAAAACGTCAGAAAAACCCACATTAGGGAGGCGCTGGTCCTGAGGGGACCTGGCCGGCCCTCGTGGAGATAGTCATGCCCAGAGGAGCTGGGATAGGACCACTCCGTGAGGCTCAGAGCCAGGACAGGAGCCCGGGCAGCACGGGGACAGTGGTGGGGGGAGCAGTGGAGTCTGGGTGAGGCTGGCTGGAGTCCCTAGTGGGGGTCCTCTCATCTCGGGAGCCGGACGGGGAGCCCACAGGGACGCTCTGTGAAGCTAAGTGACTCCGACATAAAGAGACTAGTGGACACGGGATGTGGGAAGGAGGGGAGTCGTTGAGCAAGACCCCTCTGGGGTTCGGCTGCACGTAGGGTCCAGGGCCTGAGGCTGAGCCAGCAGCGCTGCAGAACGCGGGGCATCCGCTTCCTAAGGCGGGCTTGGCGGAGGAGACTGAGATGCCCGTCAGGAGAGAAAGCAGCAGACAACCCCCGTCCCGGTCTCCTCTCGTCTCTGGGAGAGCGGCTTCCGTGGCGGGAACTTCTAGATCAGCAAATGCGCAGAACACGACAACGCCTCATTTCTCCACGGGGATGATGCGGCCCCAGCTTCGCATCTGCCAAGGGCGGAAGGTCGCCAGGGTCATTTGGTCTTTTAGCGATGGGAGGGGAGCCAAGCTCCCAGCGCTGCGACTTCATGAGCCGTTCACAGACTCGTTCTGTCTTCACCTGCACAAGCAAGAGGTGTTACAAGTGCGAGCTTGTAACTCCCACCCCGCGGGTCCCACGCTGCGGCGGGGGCCTTGGACAGCCGCGCCCCGTGCCCCAGGGCGCTGGCATGGCCCTTCACGGGGTCACTCGTCACTCGTCCCGTGGCAGTGCCTATGGGCCGTGGAGGCCCCAGACCCCCCTCAGGAAATCGTGTTCTCCCGCCGCCAGGACTAGACGGGGAGGGACATCTGAGCCCTGCCCGCGGCGTTCACACCGGCCTCTCGCGGAGCCCACAGACGCGCTGGCTTGTGCGTCCAGGAGCCATAGACAGACGGTCGTGTGTAGGAAAGCCTGAAAAGGACCCTATAACCACAGTCCCCGATGTGTTTATGGGGGGTTCCCGGTTGGAGCAGTGCCGGACTCCCCGATATCCGGGCGAAGTCAGGTGTTTGCAGAGCCGTGAGGGCTGGTAACCGCGTCTAGGAACACATGGAGCCGGGCCATGGTCTGCAAACACCAGGATGGAGGCTGCGGCTGAGGGAGAACAGCTGGGCCTGGGGGAGTCCCACACGGACAGAGGAGCCCGTTCCTGGCCTCTGTCGCCTGGCCTGTCCCACCGGCCGGGGCCACCCCGGGGGCCGCTCCAGTACAGCCCACAGTAGGCACCAGAGGGGATGCCGTGGGGTCTGACCCTCAGGGCAAGGCGCAGGGGCCGAAGCTGGGGGGTGACAGCCCCTGGGTCAGCACCCCGCATCCAAGGTCTTGGGCAGCAGTGTCCCCGTCCCCGCTCTGGCCTCGTGCTCCACACGAGCTGACTGATGTCCACCCATGTCCTGGACCAGCAGGGTCACACATGTGCCCACAGCGTCCTCCTGACATCCCAGGGCTGACCAGGTCAGGGGTTCGAGGTTAGCCAAGGGCTCACAGAGATGGAGACACCCCCTCGAGCACTGATGGAGAGGGCCCCCCGTCACACGGAGAAGCAGGGGGCTGTCGGCCCCTCTCCTGCTCAGCCAGGGTGAGGTCAGGACACACGCTTCCCCTGGATGCACGGCTCTACCCAATCTTCCCCGCGGCCGAGCGCTGTGCCAGGCTTCCGAGCATCACAGCAAGCCCACCAGGCCTGAGAAATGAGCCACCAGGGCCAATGGCCGCTGGTAAGACGCCACCAAGAGCAAGGTGCCGTGAAGTGCTCTGACGCAGCAGGAACGAGAGCCAGACTGCGAATGGAGGTGTCCTGAGATCCGTGCTCAAAGCGACCGAACGAGGTCATCCCCAGGTGGGGGTCCTCGGGGCTCCAGGTCCAGGGTCACGTGGGACGGTCAGTCGGGGAGCTGCAGAGGCTCGTCTGCCCCCAAGACCTGGGGCAGGCTCCAGAAGAAGGAGGAGGAGGCAGGGAGGCCAGAGGGAGGATGGGGGAGGCTCCGAGCCTCCAGGGCAGGGTAATGAGCACACACAGGGGCTCAGAGGGCCCCGGGAGCCCCGCCACAAGGCCCGCGGGTTGGCTCTGGTCAGGACAGAATCTTACAACAGCTGGTGCCCAGGACCAAGCCTGAGCCGCAGGGCAGAGGAGAACCAGACAGGACTTCGGGATTCCAGGCCCCCAACGTGGGACCTGCCCAGGCCTTGGGGGGTCCACCATGCGGGCTGGGACCCCTCCTCTGCAGGGGCCACAGTGTCTGACCAGCCGCTGGTCCCTCATCGCTGCCCCGTGGACGGGAAGACAGGGGATGCCCTGCCAGCATCCATGGTTATCTGTGAATTCCCTCAAGAACTCCCGGGGCTCCTCCCAGTCCTGGTGAGCCCTGCCCCCCGGGGCCACGTTGGGGTGGGCGGACCCGGCCCCTGGCTCCTCCCAGCCGCCCATGGAGACCCCGCAGTGAGCCATGGGGTTTACCCGGCCTGCCTCGCCCCCTGGTTCCTCCAGGTCCAAAAGCCGCTCAGGAAGCACCTCCCTCTCTGATTCCAGATGTAAAAGGAGCATAAAGATGCTTCCATCTCACACACCTCGAGAAAGTGCTGAGACATCGAGGAATACGGCCAGCATGGTGCCTTTCAGAAGCTGGCTGTGGCTGAGTGTCTGAGCCGTTCCGCAGACACGAGGCGTCCCCGTCCCAGAGCAGATCCCAGGAGACGGGAGGCCGCTCTGCACTCCCAGCAGACTGGACGGGGGTGATGCCATGAGCCGCCGTGTCCCCGGGGCGCGAGGCAGACAGACGCCAAGCTCTGGTTCTCCTGGGGAATCGCCATTAGGTGTTGCTGAGGGTCAGGGGTGGGGGCCTGGGTCCCACCTGCCGCCCACAGACCGCAGGCGGCCCTGGAGGGGGCCGAGCCCAGATGCAGTGCACACACAATCTGTCCCTTCATCCACTGATCCAGGGAAGACAGGTCTCCTGCCCCCGCACCCCGCACCCAAGGAGCCCCAGGAGGGTGCAGGTGCCCCAGGCAGGGGTGGGGCTGCCCGGGCCTTGACGCTCCAGAACGTCACTTCCTCCATATTCCCACGCTCAAGTACATCGCCAGCCCAGCCAGACGCCAGAGGAGAGGCCCGACGCCCCATCTGGGAGGTGCCCTGAGGAGCACGTCCCCGACAGGCCTCCTTGACCCTGGGCCTGGCTCGGCGGCTGCCCTGCCCAGCACGCAGGGCCCACTTGTCAGACAGTGGCCACGTTCCAGGGCTGGATCTTCCGTCTGTAGCACCTCCTCCAGGGTCCAGACCATCCTCTGCTGGGGCAAAGCAGGTCCAAGCCCCCCGCCCCATGGGCCAGGGCAAGGAAGGGTTCCTGGGAGAGCGGAGGAAGGACTGGCCAGGTGGTCAGACCTCAGCAGCCCCCGACCCCACCGGCAGCCGCAGTCCCCGACCCCATAGAGCACAGCAGCAGTGGGCTTAGAGAACCCGGAAGACCAGGCTTTGGCAGGGCCCCTCCTGCAGACGGACCCCAGTGGCCTGACCTCCTCCAGGCCCAGCACTATCCAGACCTGAATTAACATACAAAGGACAAATCAGCTTTTTGCTCTGGCCACTGGAATGGAGAAGGGATGGGGAGGGAGCTCCTTCAAACCCTGGTTCCTCCAACCTCCTCCAAACTCACCGACCTCACCCGGCTTGGCTGCACCGTGCATCTGGCCCCAGGGCCGCCTCCTCTCCTTCCCCCCACTGGCTCCTGCAGAAAGGAAGCCCCCCCTGGGTCTGGGGGCCAATGGAGGGTCCACAGATGCTTCGGATAAAACCATGACCGCAAGATCAGCCACTGCCTGCTTCCCTGGGCTGGAGCGGGGCCCAGAGCTGGACGCTGACCTACAAACCCCGCTGTATGAGGACCTGTGTCCCTGAGTGGGAGCCGGCTGCCATCCAGGTACAGGGACCCCGGTCCAGGGCTGCGGCCTCTCCCATCCACCCCAAACCAGGTGCCATACGGATGGGTCTGAAGCGCCGAAGTCCCATGCGGCTGCCTCCAGGAACCTCATCCAGATTTGCTCCAGAAGGACCCTGCAGGTGGGCCCACAGGGGACCCCCATGGCCCTGCCAAGCCCCTCCCAGGCCCCGTCAGCCCAGCCAACCTGCTGTGCGCCTGACCGGAGCCTGAGGCTACTCGTCCCTCCCTGCTCCATCCTGGACCAGCTCCAGCCTCTCCGGTTACGGAGGCAAATCCTGGGCCGCTGAGCAGCCGCGAGGGATTCTGCCCTCCCGCGTCTCCCACTGTGGAAAATCCCTCACATTTGCTGTCGCCCGGGTGCCCCTGCAGGTCCGTGGACCTCACAACTCAGGAGGAAACTGGAAGCAACCCTTGTGACGTGATGGTGTTGGGAAGACGCTAGCGCTTGACCCGCGGGACTAATTTTTCTCAAACACCGTTTACTGTCTGGCTTGAAGCAAGCAGACTCGTGAGAGCCCGGCCGTTTCTAGGGCCCCATCAGGGAGCGGCCGACCGCGAGGTCAGCCACAGGGACTTGGCACATGAAGTGGAAGGATCCCTGCCCCCAGGGTGACCCCTGCGGCCCTGGTGTCTTTTTCTCCCGGGAACAGCTAGGCTGTCTCCAACCTTGTGGGACAGAGTCGTCCCTGGTTTGCTGTTTGCTTGATTTTCAGAACGCTGAGGCTCTGGACGCAGGGCCCCGTAGGCTGCAGGATCCACGTCACCATGCAGGGCCCGAGGCCCCCTCCAACCTCTGCCTCACCCCTCCCTGCCCACCTGGGACTCTGTCCTCCTTCCCGAGACCGTAGCCTTACACTGGCGCTCTGCCCCACCTCCAGAGGGGACCCCAAAGCACAGTGGAACCAAGCCTCGGGTTGGGGTTGCACAGATATTCTCTGCATCCGTGGAATTAAGCGGATTTCACTGACGGCTCTGGTTCTGGACTGCGGCACCGAGGGCACGAACGCTGTCCTGTGGGTTTCGGGCCAGGCCCGTACACCTGTGTGTCCTCTCTGACCATAGACCTCATTCCCCGGCATGCACAGAGGGAGTGTAGGAATTAGATTCCAGAGCCAACTTCTAGAAAGATGATCGTATCGGTGACTTCCACGACACAGCCCATGGGAGGCAAGTCTGTCTGAGCCACTGAGGGTGGACATGATGCCCAACACAGCCCCTCCTGCCCTCAGCACCTCCCACATCATCTGTCCTCAGGCCCCGCCCAGCCTGGAAATGTCTAGAAGCCGTGCTCTGGTCCTGCCCGCCCTGAGCCCTGTCCTGGGCTCACACGGGGTGCGGCCAGGGGGGCTCTCCCGAAGCCCAGGCTTGGCAGCAATCTGCCCCTCGTCCCCACTCTGCTGGGCTGGTGGGGTCCAGGACACAACCCCAAGTTCTAAAACCAGATGACCGGGGGGGAATCAGGCATCTTTCTGGGTTCCATCCCCTTATGTCTTTATAAAAATGGTGGTGGCAGGAATATCCATCCTAAAATTCAGAGAAGTAGCGTGGGCCCCTAGATGCCGAGGGGATCCCATGTGTCCTGGGCTGCAGTACGGGAGGGAAGTCAGCCTGGGGGGCCTGTTGTGCTGTCCCCTCGCTTCTGTGGCATCGATTTATGTCACTAAGAAATGCTGTCCCTGTACATGGTCTCTGGGGATCCCTTTGTTAGCAAATGCAATACAAACAGGATTAGTTAGCACTAAGCTATTACACCTGAAGACTGTGATTTAAATGGTGTTCAGAAGAGGGAAGGAAAGCCACGCCGCGCCTTCTATCCCACGCAGGTGCTCCCAGAGCACCGGGAGGCTGTGTCCTGCCCCCTGGCCCTACACCCCACAGGAGGCATGGCCCCCAAAGTCTCCCGTCCCTGTGCACTCGGCCCCGAAGCCACCTAAGTGCCCACAGCCGAGGGCGCGTGTGGTCAGTGCACCTGGTGTGTCTACCTCTGTGTCCCTCTCCCAGGGTCACCCAGGCGGCAGCGAGCTCTGGGCCGTCCCCTCGATGTCACTGTCCTGAAACGCCCCTCACGGTGAATGAGAGAAATGGGCCTGAGCATTACAACGTGAGGCCGTCGGAGGCCATGTGGAAAGGAAGGGAGGGCAGCAGGGATACGAGGGTCCCCGCAGCCACTGCGCATACCCGGCCGGGGCCAGGCGGGGGGTGGCGTGAAGGGGGGCGCTCTGATTTCCAGTAATCGAGGGCTGAAGACCAGAGACGCTTTCACTCCACGGCGGCCAGAGAAGACCTCAGGGCTCTCCAGAGAGCGCTTCCCCGGGTTTCCGGGGAGGTCTTGGTTCCCTTCCGTGACCCTTGACCCTGTGAGTGGTCAGCGCCCTTGATCGTGTGGGTAGTCAGTGCACTTGACCCTGTGAGTGGTGGGTCTGCACCCCCAGCGCTGCTTTCTTCCCGGGCCACACGTGGCCTTGAGCAAGGCCACCAGGACCCGCTCCAGGGTCTGCCCACCTGCCCTTGGACGCGTGCTGAGGGCCTCCCCCAGCAAAGTGGGCTGAGCAGGTGAGTGGGGCCACTCACACGTCCCTGAAGTCCTGGGGCTCCCGCTGGGCGCCTCTCCAGCTCAGGAGTCCTGGCCTGGAGGGGCCCAGGGCAGCTGTTCTGCAAACCGTGACACTGTGAAGTCACTGAACCCAAGGCCGGTGCCTGAGCCGAGCCGAAGAACTGGGACTCTGTTCTGGGCAAGGGCTCAGGTGGGCAGAGGAGCCAGGTGGGGGTCTCCCCATGTCCCCTGGGGCCGGCCAGCAGCCCCCCTGGGGCGAGGCTCAAGAGTCCTGGCCCCGGAGAGGTCACCTGGGGGCAGTACCTGTGTGTACATGTGAGCATGTGCGTGTTCATTTGTGTCTGTGTGTGCACCTGTTTGTGCACCTGAGGCTTGTCTGTGTGCGTGTCTGCGTGTGCACGTGTGTGTCTGCGTGCACGTGGGTGTGCCGTCCCTCGGTGCCTCCGCTGTCTCCAGCCCCTGTCCCCCCAGACCTCTGCAGGGGAGACCAGGGGTCTATGTCCTTGCGCCGACAGCAGCTTCCAGGAGAACCCTCCGGAAAGTGTGCCCTGCACGCACCCCCGGCCCGACCGCAGCGCCTGGGCGTCGACCCGAGACAGGTGTGAGCCCGCATGGGTGTGTGTGCAGGGCCGGCGCAGCCCGGATGAGGACGCCCAGCGGTGGCCCGCGGTTCGCCTAGGGTGCTTGCGGACGGACGCAGGGACACACAGAGGGCAGGGTCCGGTGAGGACGCTGGGAGAGCAGTGGCAGGCTGTCTGGAGGACCGCGGAAGACACAGATTCCCAGACCGCGCTTGGCGGCGCCTTACGTGTCCCTGTGCTCTCAGCAGGGGCGGTAACTGTAATCAGCACCGAGGCTTTTATTTTTAATATCGTCCAGGCACTTTACATGAATTATCTTCTACCCAAAACTCTTCAAAATGCGTATTTCACAAGCTGGGACCAGGCGAGATGCTGACTTACCAATTTGCATATTTCTGTATTCTTGTTGGTCAGCTTCGGCTTGTTTGTTTTTAAACAGAAGGGCGTCCTCCCCAGCGATGGCTTCCCGGGGGTGGGAGAGAGGCTGGCTGCGTGCTGTCAGCTCTGCATCTGTCCCTGACGTCCTCCACTTCCAGGAAGCCCCCCTGGGGACCCCTCCCCGGCGGCTGGGGGCGGGGGCAGCGTCGGGTGGGCGGCTTCCCTGGTGCTGGGCGCCCGCCTGCTTCCTGGGAGGACTGGCTCCCGGCCGGGCCCGAGGAGGGGCGAGGGACGGAAGCCTCCCGCACGCATTCTGCGGGTCCAGCGGGCGGTCCGAAGGGCGGCGGCGGTCGTGTGCACTGTGCCCACAGTACCCACCTGCAGCTCCGGGAGGGGGACGCAGACTCCGCCAAATAGCCCCCAAGGAGCGCCCGCCACCGGCACCCACGTGACGCCCTCGAGGTGGCGAGCCCAGCATGCAGGACCCGTAGGATACCCCGGGGGCGGCTACACGCTCTGTCACGCAAGCCCGGGCACTTTGCCTGAGCACAGATAGCCTGGGGGAGGTGCGGGGGCAGCGGGAGAGGGCAGGGCACGCCCCCTCGCTCCCCCCAGGTGCAGGCCGGCCCGCAGGACGGAGCACCCCTACTGAGAAGAGCAAATCCACGCAGGCTCTCCCCCTGCTGCCGGCGCTCCAGGGTGGCCAGGTGGACCTGCGCTGGACCCAGAGCGAGCGGCCAGCGTGGTGGACCAGATGCCCATGGCAGTGGCTGCTAGCACTCCACCGTCCTCCAGGCTCCCACTTGCCCTTACACCTGGGGGCCGGTGGCAGCCCAGCTACAGGTGACGCTTCCTGGACTCTCTCATGTGGCATGTGACTGAGTTTCGACCGACAGGACCTAAGCAGAGGAATGTGCCCCCCTCTCGTTGCTCTTCTAAGTAGTGGGCAACACTTCCTTTGCCCTGGTCTCTCTTTCAGCTAAGTGCGATGCAGATGTGATGGCAGGAGCTGGGGCAGCCACCTTGGGCCCAGCACTGGCAGCCGTGTGCTGAGATGGTGGGGTCACTGCCCCCCCCAGCACCAGCACAGTGACACTCCTGTGTCATTCCAGAGTGGATGGCACTGTGACTCATATCGGTCCAGTGAGTGTGGGTCAGTGACAAGCTGTCAGTGCTCAGCCACCGGTTTGGACATTCACAAGGGGCAAGACGCAGACCACACCCTGAGCTTGAAATGCCAAACTGCTCCCACCGCTAAGTCCCTCTTTGTCGGTCAAGGAACTCTGCCTGGCCACACCACCAACCCTCCCACCCCAAGGAAAACCAGCTACCTCTCCTGTGTGGGTTCCTGCAGCATGGGGCAGAGCCCTTGCAGTCCAGCCCTGCTTTTGGGCGACAGAAAGACGGAGTGTGCACACGGACACCAGATCTCAGTCGGCTCGGACCAAAGGGCAGTGTCCTTGTGATTACCTTTCATTGGCAAGAACTGGCCACATGGTGCAGTGCCCCAGAGGTGTGGGGCTGGGACTGTGGGAACATACGGACACTTGGGCGGCCTTGTTCAGCTTCATGTTTTACCGGGAGACGGTGATCCACTCTGCTGAAATATGTAAACGTTACCCTGTCTCCCAGGCAGCCGGGCGACGCAGAGAATCATAACAGAAATCGGAGGAAGGACCACAAGCTTGCCTTAAAGAGACAGGAGGTTACGTGCTGCGAGGAAGCCAGACAAGAAGAATGCAATTTCACACAAGCAAGAAGCTTCTCGGGACGCGGGGATGTCTTTCCTCCCGCAGGAGGGCGGTGGACACACGGCGGGATCTTACAGAACCACCGGGCGCCGGAAATGTGGGCACGTGCGGCCATGTGGATTTATAAAAGTCCTTGACTTTGAACAAAAGGGAAAATTATACAGTATTTAGTGTCAGATTAATGGTCCTTCCTGCATCTAATTACTAAATGTTGAACACATATTTAAAAGGCTATTTGAAGGACCCACATGTTCCCCCTCAGTCTGGCTGTGCCCTGGAATGAACTTTCGCGAGGGGCCCACAGCCCCAGCCCTCCCGTCCGACCCCCGTTCCACTGGGATGCTCCTCAGTGTCCGCACCCTGGAACGCCTCCCAGCACAGAATGCCACTCCCAGGGCACCTTCGACAGCTGCCTGTCCCCACCCCACGGCCGCTGCCCTGGCCCCTCCCCAGGGCCTGCTTTGATTCTGTACCACCTGCACTCTCTGTGCCCTCGGGGGCCTGGTCCCACTGAGCAGCATTTCACCGCTGCGGACAGACAGGCCCCACACTCGCAAGATGCCCTGTGCCCTTGGGCAGGTCATTCCAGCCCCCGCACCGGGCTCCTTCCTTCCTAGCTACACAGGCTTGGCTTTACTCTTTCCAAGTCCCAGCTTGGCTTGGGACATCGGGACGGTGCCCAGCTCACAAGGCACGCGGGAGGGTGGGCCTGGAGGAAGCCGTGAGACCGGGAGCGAGGTGCTGTGAAGACAGAGCTTGCTGGGGCCGCCGCAGAAACAGCACGAGCAGGCGGCTTCCAGAAACACCTTCTCTCTCAGTCCGGAGCCAGAAGTCTGAAATCCAGCTGTCGGGTGTGAGCAGGCCTCTTCCTCCGGGGGCTCTAGGAAAGGGTGCCTCCTACCTCTTCCCCCTCCCGGCGGCTCCGGGGTTGCACAGCTCTCGGCCACGTCTCCGCCTCCCTCTTCACGTGGCTTCTCCCCTCTGCGTGTCTGAGTCTCAGAATGTCCCGCTCCTCTCTCTTGTGAGGACTCCCGTTATTGCATTTAGAGCCCATCCAGTCAACCCCAGATGACAGCATCCTGCAATCCTTAATCACACCCCAAAGACTCACAGCTTCCAGAGATTAGGATGTGGACGTACCTTCTGGGGGCTCCCACCCCGCCTGCTGTGCGAGGCGAGCATCCGCACTTCGAGCGACTCCATTCCTAGCCTCTACTTATGTGGGCAGGAGACCTGCCCCTTCATCCCCTCCCACCTGCGTCCCATCAGCTAAGGTTGCCCCTCGCCCAGGAAGCCTGCCCTGACCTCCGGAGCCGTTTCTCCTTTCTCCAGACTCCCAGCAGCCGTACCCACAGGCACATGTCCTGCCCCGGTGGCCCAGCACCCCGAGCTGTCCCATCAGGGCCTCCCTCCAGGCCTCCGCCTCCCCCACCTCGGTCAGAGCCCCGCCTCCGAGGGTGTCCGGCTCGGAGGTTCAGGAACACATGTGGCATCAAACCCAAGCCACGCTGTGTGAGAGCTGCGCAAGGCAGACCCCGAGCGGCTCACAGGCTGAGCAGGAAGCTGAGGCAGGGCCTGGAGGGGGAGAGCCCGCAGATGGGCGCGCTGCAGGGGAGAAGCTGACCAGGGCCCGTGAGTGCTCTCTGCTCTGCGAGTTTGATTGAATGGGATTTCTGGTTTAGCCTCACTGGTTATTGTAGTTTTCCCATTATTTTATTGTGCAGATTCCGAGGAGCGTCAGCAGAATCTAGAGGTAAACTGAGCAGCTACTGTGAAGTGTGAAAAATTACCCTCAACTAATACAATCAAACTATTTGCTCGTGGGATCACAGCATGGAAATGAGGCCTCGGGGCTGGCAATCTGGCGGAGGGCTCCGGTCACCTTCCCGGCCGCCGCAGCCCAGGCTGGGGACCACGGTGCTCCCGGCCCCACAGGATGGGCATCGGGGTCATTTGCGTGGGCTCAACAGCACCATTACTTTACATTGGCAGCACGCCCCCGGGAGCCCGGCAGGGAGCACGGGGGGTGGAAAATATGTCCATTTTAGATATTCACTCACCCAGCAGATATGAACGCACCTCCCTCTGCGCCCCCACCCCACCCCGGACCGCAAGTCCCGGCAGACTGCGGACAGGAGGCTGCACTGTCCAGGGCGGCAGCGGCTAGGCTGGGAGGGGATGTTCAGTCCCTGCTGGACCAGCTCCTCCTGTTGTACGTCCCCAGGGTCCGGCTCTCCAGCCAGGACCCCCTGAGGAGGGCGGCAGGGCTGGTGGCTGGCCACACCAAGACCATCAGAATATCCAGCTGGGAGCCTGGTTTTCGGTACTCCTCACGTGCCACACAGGTGTTTTCCAGAGCAGCAGTGTCTGGACCTGCCATCGTAGACAGAATCCTAGTGTGTCACACTCACTCATCGGAACATGTGCCTGAAGGGTGGACAGAAAGGCCTTACACGCAGGGCACCTTTCTGTAGCTTGTTCAGAGACTAGCCAGACATGCAGGCCTTTCTTCAGATCAGTAAGAACTTAAGGAGTGAGTGGTGAGTTAATGGAAGGAAAGAAGGATGAATGGACTGATGGATGGGTGAATGGCTAAAGACAGATGGATGGATGGGTAGATGAATATAGATCTATGAATACAGGCATGGATGGATAGATGGATGATGGGTGGGTGGATGATGGATGGATGATGGATGAATGGGTAGATGGATGGATGGAGGATGGTGGATGGATGGAGGGATGGGATGGATGGATGGATGATGGATAGATGAATGGATGGATAGGTGGGTGGGTGGGTGGATGGAGCATGGAGGATGGATGGATGATGGTTGATGGATGAATGGGTGGATGGATGGATGGAGGATGGAGGATAGATGGATGGATGGATAGATGAATATAGATATGAATACAGGGATGGATGGATGGATGGATGAATGGGTGGATGGATGGATGGAGTACGGAAGGTGGATGGATGGATGAATGGATGGATAGGTGGGTGGATGGATAATGATGGATGATGGATAAATAGATGGATGGAGGATGGAAGAGGGAAAATAAATGACAGACGGAGATTTTGCTGGAGGACTGCACAAAAGCACTGGATAGCACCCCTAGCCTGTAGGAACTTAAAAAAAATGGTTTACTGAAGCAACATGTGACTCAGCAGCTGGCTTGAGGAGAGGTATGGAGATCCAGTGACTGACACTTAAATGAGTACATGTTGTGTCCCTGGCCCTGGGCCTGGAACATTCCACAGGAGTGGCCTCATTCCATCTCTGCATCGTCCCTGACCACAGTTCCCACCATCTCCCCACTTTACAGGTGAGAAACTGGCACTGGCAGGTGCCCAGCTGCTGTCCTGAAGTTGGGCATCTAGGAGATGGCCGGACTGGACCAAGCCCAGGCGTGCCTGGCTGCAGACCGGCCCTCTGCACCACACGCATGGGGACTCAGTGCCCAGTGGGTGCCGGGAAGGACACGGAGAGAAGATGTGGGCCTTCTTCGGTCTCTGCATACATCAGGTAGGGTGGGACCACCCGGAAGGGCCTGGGAAACCACCCGTCCCGTAGATGCCCTCCCTCTCCTCCCGGCACCTCCAAGCATGCTCTTGGACCGGTTCTGAGGAATGAGGGGAGTTTCGGGCAGAAACTACTCTGACACTATAATGGTGGAAGCATGTCATCATGCATTTGTCCAAACCCACAGAATGCACAACCCCCAGACCAAACCCTAAAGCAGTTATGCGCTCTGAGTGATAATGATGTGTCAACGTAGGTTCGTTGGTTGTAACAAACATCCCACTCTGGTGGGGATGTTGACAATGAAGGAGGAAGTGTGTGGGGGGCAGGGGGCGTATAGGAAATCTCTGTGCCTCCTGCTCAAGTTTGCTGTAAACCTGACATTGTTCTAAAAATATAAAGTCTTAGTGAAGTAGAGGAAGAGGAGGAGAGTCCCGGGCTGGGGCATGGACTCTCCTGCCCCACTCCCTGGGGTCCTGAAGATAGTGAAGAGTAAGCTGTAGGTACAAGCACGGGGAGAAGCCATAGTGGGGACCCAGCCCAGGGCACGAGGCCGGGACTGGACAAGCAGCAGGCTCCTGGCCCCCACAGCTAGCTGTAAGCCGGCCGGCACCCGAGACCACCAGCTCCATCCCCACGCTAAGCTGTTCAAATAAGCCCTTAGCCAATTGTACATAAATCCCCATGGGAGAATGCCTCTGTGGTCTGATTCTGAGCATGGTTTCTGCAGCATTCATAATGATTCCATAAATCTCCAAAGCATGTATCTTTAATCTGACATAATTAAATGCTGAGTTATTTGCAGATGGAATGTTTAAAACAAGAACAACAGCTGTAAGGGTCCCAAGGCCGTCACTTGGGAAGTGGGTCTCGCCTGCGCCCCTTCTCCTTGGCCCGACCCTCCCCTGTGACGGCTGGTGGTGCTGAACAGGAGTGGGGCAGGAGGGCCGAGGACCCTTTCGGCGGCACGGCCCCCCCAGGGCCCGGCCCCCACTTCGGAGGCAGGGGCGGGAGGGATGGGCCGGGCCGGCGGCAGGTGATGCTGCCACTCCCCCAGCTTTGCTCTGGGCTCTCAGAGGGCGGGAGGCTGAGGGGGACGTCGCAGCCAGATGCTCCGAACACTCCCAGCTGTGACAAAGCCTCATGACAGGAAAGATAAGTGATGGGTTATTTACAAGCCTGCCTCCTCACCCCTCCTCGAGGGGGAGTGTCGGCGATGCAGTGTGGAGCTGGAGAGACTGCGAAGTCAGCCCCAGAGCAGAGCTAGAGGTCGCATCCCTGCAGGATGCCACAGGGGCCCAGGTCCAGCTGTGTCTCCCCATGACCCAGGGCATCGGTGTAGGGGTGAGTGTGCGTGTGAGAAAGAGAGAGGCTTTGTGTGTGGGTGTGCGTGCAAGTGGGTGCGGGTGTGTGCACAGGGGTGTGTGCAGGTGTGTGGGCGGATCGGTGTGCAGGCCTATGTGTGCAGAAGTGCGTGCAGGTGTGTCTGGCCCAGGGAATTGGCCCCAGGGAACTTGATCAAACCCAGGTGACACCTTGCTCTGAGTCGTCCAGCAGTCAGCTATCCGGGCCCTGCGGAGGGCCAGCGCCGTGCCAGGCCGTGTGACACAGACCCTAGGGGGTCACTGCCCGGTGAGGCCTCCAGCCCGTGTACGTGTAACAGTGCATGACAGCAGAGGTCCCAGGAGAAGGCGTGTGCAGAGTGCCCGGAAACAGATGGGAGGGGGCAGCGAAGCCCACCTGGAGCCTCGGAGTGCTGGGAGACTGAGAAGGAGTGGAGCAGGCGACCTGGGCGTCCCCAGGAAGGGAAGGAGGGACTCCAGGTGTACGAAGCCAGCTCACCTGGAGGCGGCAACACTGTCGTGTGACTGGGCGAACTGGGCCGTGGGGCCAGCAGCGGGGGCACGGCGCTCTCAAGCACGCTGAGCGCCTGCAGAACCTGGAACGGGCGCGTAGACGAGGATTTGGCCGTTCCCCTCCGAACGTTACACCGCGTGCCCCCTGGGGCCCCGACCCCACATCCAGCTCTGCAGCTGCCCCGAGGCCCCCCTCCGTGTTCATTCAGCGAGGAAACATGCTCCCGTGGTCACATGCTCACCACCCCCATCTGTGACGTGACGCCATAAATTCGTTTGTGCTTCACGTGTCAGGACGGGATCGTCGTGCGGTAACTGGGGTGCCCCAGGCCGTGGGACCCAGATCTGTCCCCTGTGGCTTTGCCCTCCCCTATGGGGCTGGGATTCTCCGCTGGGCCCTCTGAGTCCCTGGAGGGGAAGAGCGTGTGGGAATGTGGACGCACATCCTTCATCCACATTCCCCCGGCAGAACGCGGGGCGGCGAGCACTCGTCCGTGGAAAGAGAGCCTGCGAGCCCGGGAGGAAAGAAAAGGGGTTTTGTCAGCACCTGAGGGGTTGGCAAAGTCCTCCTCAGAGATGTGTGGGCATCGCTGGGAGGTACAAGGTGGCAAGACCAGCCCACGGAAAAAAGTGGGACCCGTGAGTCCTCCTCTTCCCCTGGGCCAGGACCAATGGACGCAGGGTGGACACACAGACAGTGACAGAAAGGGAAGCCCCTCCCTGAACATGTGGAATCGCGAGGGAGTCAGAACATCACCCATCACCGTGGACAACCCGCGTGCGGTGACTGAGCTAGACAGAAACCTCTCAAGGCGACGCGAGACCGGAAGTAAAGCATCACCCCAAATGTTATTCCTTCCGAAGGAGAACGTGGTGACCTCACAGGAGGGAATCCCCAACAGACAGCGCCTGTCTCTGGACCTGGGACCCCACGAGGGCCACAGACCAGACCGCGCCTGGCCGGCTGAGACTTGCCCGGGGCATGCTGGAGGCTGGCGGTCCCATCGGGGCGCCGCAGGTCGGCTCGTGGTGAGGATCCTGTTCCGGTTACAGATGGGAGGCTTCTCGTGGTGTCCTCACGGGGCGCTCCCTGGGGTCTCTCCTGTAAGGGCCATAACCCCATGCATGGGGCCCCCAAGTCACCGCCTCCCAACAGCACCCATGACGGCGCCTTCACCGTGTGACCAGAGTCGACGCCCACAATGGGACAGAGCCACCACCTGCTTCCCTGTGAGCGCGGGGAAGGGACACAGCGAGTTCCGCAGCTCCTGGCCACAAAGGGGCCACTGGAAACCCCCACGGAAACATGGCACAAACCGCAGGACATCCTGCAGCACAGCTGACATGCGGCCACGGCAAACTGCTTGGTGGAAGGCGACCGTGGACTCCGGGTGCTGAGACGGGCCCGGCTGGGCGGCAAAGGGCCTCGCGGTCATGTGAGGAAACGTGCTTCTTAGGACATATGGCCAACGCATCTGAGCCAAAAAGTTCTGAAAAGTTCATGGTTCTGAAATTCACCTTTTAAAAACATGTGAGCACACGGGCAGGTGAGCACATGGGGCAGGTGAGCCCACAGGCTAGCTCACATGGGCAGGGCTCAGGCATGGGGCTTGATGACCTGGACACGAGAACAGACTCTTGCAGCCCCGGAACATGGGGTTGGCCCATAGAGTCTGAGGCCAATTAGCAAGGCTGCAGATTTTATTTCATCTTTCTCAGTGACTGATACAAGCAGTAGGGAAAAAAAATAGCAAATATCCAGAATATTCAAATCATCCAATTAAGGAGCTCACAGTAGAAGACGTAGAGATGATTTTACACTAAGAGGTGCAGAATACAAATCCGTTTGGGCACCAGGAACGGCATGTGCTCAGAAATTAGCCACGCACCAGACAGACTACGAAGAATCCCCCAGGTTCCAAAGGATGGGTATCACTAGCCTGTCCTTCTGGCCAAAGTCTAATGGAATTAGAATCTACTAACTTAAGAGTATCCTGAAAAATCTCATTGGAACCTAGATTACATGCAACTCAGCATAATTTGGGATAAAAATAAAATCACATGAAATTATGAAGTACCTGGTCGCCTGGGTGGCTCAGTCGGTTAAGCGACTGCCTTCGGCTCAGGTCATGATCCTGGAGTCCCGGGATCGAGTCCCACATCGGGCTCCCTGCTCGGCGGGGAGTCTGCTTCTCCCTCTGACCCTCCCAACCCTCCCCCCTCTCATGTGCTCTCTCTCTCAGTCTCTCTCTCTCTCAAATAAATAAATAAAATCTTTTAAAAAAAAGAAATTATGAAGTACCTAAAATGAAAATGAAAATATTACATTTATTTGTGGGGCACAGCTGAAGTGCTAGGAGGAATTTATGAAATAAAATATATTTATTGGCGAAAAAATGAAGCTAGGTTTTCAAGTCAGGAAGTTAGAAAATAAACAAAGCAAATACCCACCACCCGCCATCCCGCAAAGGAGAAGGGGGATCATAAAGTTCAGAAAGCAACGAAATCGAGGATAACACATGAAAAAACCAAAGGCCTGAAAATATTCACAAGATCGTAAACTTTGGTCAAGACCAGGGGAGAAGAAAGCAGAGATGATGATGATATAATTCGAAATAAAAGAGGGTGGTAAAAACAGTCTCAAGAGAAATAAAATTCTATTTCCCCAGACGGCACGGTGTTAATGAATTGGAAAACTGAGAAGAAATACATTTTTTTGAAAATCTTGAAAATGCAAACTTGGGCCAAGGAGGGAGCTGACTTGATGAGAACGGGAGGGGGCGGCGGGGGCTGCAGGCCTGGGGGGTCACTGGTGCGGGCCGCCACCACCAGCCGACGGATTCGCTGGGGCACCTGGTACTGCCTGGTTCCCAAACCCGATGGCTGCCTTGTGAGGTAACTCAATTTTAGGTGGATTTTATTTATCACCATAGATACACAATAACGTGTTATAGACTCAAGTGCGTATTGGAAAGTTATTCAATGTGATTGATTACGATTTTTCCTTGAATGCAAGCACGTTTCAAGACTGGGATATCCATCCATGAGATCCCCTGATTCAATGAACTAAAAGTTAAAACTACATGATTCCCCAAAGAGATGTAGAAAAAAAAACCGTTTAGAGTAAAAATAACAATCTGTTCAGTTAAAAAATAGAACTATCAGAAGGTTAAAGAGAATGTTCTTGGTTAAGACGGCGCAGTAAAATCCTGCAGTGAATGTCATACTTCACAGAAACTTCACGTAGATCTCCAGCAAAGTCAGACCAAAGACAAGTTCGCTCATTAGACCTTTGCCATCCCTGATTTTTAATGTGGCACCGGGAACTCTGGCCGTGGACACACACGGGTGTGAAATAAAATGGTTATTATCCCCAGATGAGAAGCCTGTACATTAAAGTACCGATACAGGAATCCAGCAAGTTCATCAAACGCGAGGTCAACTCAACGGTCACCGCTACGCTAGCCACGCCCAGCTCGGTATTAATGCAAAATAGAAATACAATTCACCGAAACAACAAAAAGTTTGGATAAAGTAGTTTAACAAGGACTTTGTTGGTCCAACAAGAATGCACAAGATCTTTATGAAGATTGCTTTTTAAGTCTTACTGAAGGGTGTAAAATAGATTCAACACAGTCCTGCTCAAAATTTCATCAGGATGATGTGGGGAATTTGATGAAATCACTCAAAAGTCTGCACGAAATTGACACAAACAGCTGAGTCAGTTCTAATAAAAGAGCTTCCAATACAGGTGAATCACCTAACAGGTGTCATGACATGTGACAGTCATGCAGATGATCACAGTGACAAGCACAGAGTGGCTGTGGGGATGGGGCAGGGGAGCTCCCCACCTCCACACACACCCACCAGCTGGCTAACATGGTCAGGAAAGGCTGGGCACGCGGGCGCAGAGTAGCAAACAGGACACTCCCCCGTGCTGATAGGAAGAAGAAACATTATCCCTACAGAAGCTAACGTCCCAGTGACCCTGGGACTCAGCAATGTGGGATTGAAATAGTTCAATGGAAACACTCGCACGCATCTGCCAAAATACACATGGGAATGTTCAGCAGCACCGTCACCATCGCCGAAAACTGGAAAGCATGCCGATGCCCACCGTCAGCATGGGGGGGAAGGGACTGTGTTCTGACCTCCCAGTGGGATCACCTGCAACCAGGAGGATGGGGACCCATAGGGGCTGAGTCACTCAGACATAAGAGTTTGTGGGGGTGGGAAACAGCTCTCTGCCTAGAGAAAAATGAAGCCAAACTCCCACTTCCTCCATCACTCAGGTTAAATCCAGGGAGATTAAAGTGTAAGCATATGAGGAAAGACAAGGAAGCTGAGAGAGGGAAATGCAGAAGAATATGTGTGTGAGGAAGGGTTGGGAACTCTGCTCAATTTAAAGGTCTTAGAAGCACAAGCAAATTATGAATTTGAGTACATCAGAGTTAACCATTTGGGGGTGTCCTGGTTTCAGGGAACACGGAGTAGGCACACTCCAGCCAGTGGTGGACCCTGGACAGACGTGCGGAGCGGCTCCCCGAGCACTGGGAGGGCACGTGATAGCAGGTGCCGGGGGACAGGCCAGAATGCGAAGGACCACCGGTCCAGGGTGGGGAGGTCTCGTCCAACTGCACATCTCGTCCAAAGGCAGCTCACAACACAAAAGTGAGCCCCTGGAGCAGACGGAATTTGCTTCAAGAGAAGCCCCTCCTTCAGCCCAAGGAGAGGAGACGGGGACCCCGTGGCTCAGGGAGAGAGGAGATGGTCGCCTGTTCCTGGTTCCTCTCTTCTGTGTCCTTCGCCAGCCTCTGGTAACAGCACCATGGTGGCAGCCGCCGTGGCCCCTGGATGCACGTGGCAGGCAGACACCGAGCCTCTGAGGGAGGGAGGCTTCTCTCCGAGTGGACGGCTCTGATCCCAAGAGCACCCCACACGGACCCCGAGTCCTGAAACACAGGGATGGATGGGGCGGCCCCCAAAAGCTGGTGCTGCCGCCTGGAGTCAGCCCAGGGGCACTGCCCCCTCGACCCCAGCCCACCCTTCCGCGCGGGAACCCGCCGTGAGAATATCCTTCTTTAAAGTAAAAAGCCACATCTGGACAAAGACAAATACCACTCCTAGCCCCGGGGCTCTTTCATGCGCCCTGGCGAGAAGCGGGCAGGCCCGGGGCGTGTGGGCTCCCTCCTGCTGCGGAAGGAAGGCTTGCCCAGAGCCACACACGGAGTGTGGTGTAAACGTGCTCTGGCCTCATCATTTAGGGGGCACAGCGCTATGATGGAAATTTTGCCTGAAATTATGGATCAGGTGTAATAGGTGACCCTTTCAGATATTAGAAACAGTTAAGCAATCTGTTTTTCCATCTCAAATACACATTCAATTTTATACGCATACCTGCATGGGAAAATGACTTCTCACAAAAGAGCATTTTCGTTATGTCAGCTGATTGGCTTCCGGATGTGCATTTTGGAAGGTAATTCAAAACGCACAGGCAACCAGGCTGAAAGGGGCGCGTGATGCCAGGAGCTGCTGGGCCGAGGAGCCGACCTTCAGCGTCTGCCTCACAGCCGCCGCCGGGCGTCCCAGCCCCTCTGTGCACCCCGGGGCCTGCATCCCCCCAGGCCCAGCATCGCGCCCAGCGGGTCTGATTCTTTGTCCTCCCCCAACTCCAGGGTGACGGGCCCCGTGGCGTGGCTCCCCACGCAGCCGTCAGCCCCGAGGGGTTATGGCCGTGGTGTGTTGGTGCCGTATGTTATTGAGTGAACTGGAGAATGGGGAGAAACCCAGCAGGAGACAGGGCTCCCGTCCCAGAGGCGCTTAGTGGGAGTGGAGGGGCACACAGGTGCACACATCCAGTCTTGAAGAAGCGCAGGAATGCTCGAGGCGGGAGCACTGAGCGGGCACTGGGTGGGGAAAGGAAGGAGGAGGGTCTCCTGGCAGGGTGAGCAGGCAGAAGGAAGCGAAGGACCATGAGGAGATGGCGCGGGGCCTTTTCCAGCATAATGGGCAGGAAATGCAAAAGATGGGAACGAAACGCTACAAAGACACGGTATCATTTAGACTGCAGTTTGACTACATACCGGGAGGGAGGGGGAAAGGAGCGAGGGCCTATGCCCTGTGCAAGGTTACTTTCCTCCTACGTGAACATGGCAGGTGGTCCCGGGCAGGTCTTAGTGGATGTGGCATCATCAGGGGCTCTGGCCTCTTCTGTCCGACTGCTCTTGGATCCTTAACCCTATTTGCCTCAGGGTCGATGGCAGCGGCTTCTGCTCCAGCCCTCACACCGGCTTTCCTGGAGGAAGAGGACTTCCCAGAATCCCATAGGACGCTCTGCCGGCCTTTCATTGGCCAGAACCTGGTCAGCCAGACACGCCCGACTGCAAAGTAGTCTGGGAAGTGTAGTCCTTCCAAGGAACCCATTCCTAGCCTACAGGGAGTCCTGGCTCTCCAAGGATGGGAAGGCCACGGCGGGGAAGCCCAGCAGCAGCCCCTCCCCACAGGCCCGATCTCGGTGGGCGCACAGGCCCGGCTGAGGAGGCAGGCCGACTTCGTGTTTACTCGGAGTGGGTGGCAGAGGCCTCTGAGCGCGATGCTCAGGTGACCGGCTCTGGCTCTCGTGCAGGAGCCACGATGGTCTGGGGGCGCAAGCGTGCGGGGAACCACACAGACGTGGAGACCCATCGGCGGCCAAATGCTGCGCTAGTCCCAGCAAGTAGAAAAGCAGCCCCATCCGAGTGCGCTCCCTCCGTGCCTCCTAACCAGTGAGTGAAACCACAGCCCCCTGGGGGGTTCGGGACAGACGCCTGCCTGGCCGGCTCCCACCCGTCCCCCGGCATCCCCACCGCCCACGAGTCCTGACGGCAGGGAGGACCGTGGCCACCCCCCACTGGGCCTCGCCACCCTGGGAGCACGCACGTGATCCATGTATGTCCGGAGTCATGTGGCCGCCCGTGGTCAGAACGCAGGACAGCGCTGTCACCCCGGGGACCTCCCGTGGGCCACCCCATCGTGGCCTTAGCCGTACCTGAGACAGGTGGCCAGGTAAAACTTAGCGGACCCAAGCACTTTGAATCAATAGTCAACCATAAATAAATTTCAGTGTAAGTATGCCCCAATATCGTTCGGGACATACACTAAAATAAATCATTCACTGTTGGGGTGCCTGGCTGGCTCGGTCAGAGGAGCATCCAACTCTTGATCTCGGGGTCGTGAGTTTGAGCCCCATGCTGCGGGTGAAGAGAAAATAAGTAAGTAAGTAAATAAATAAAACACAAATTTTAAAAAAAATTCACTGTCTGAAATTCAGATTTCCCCGAGCCCTTCTGTATTTTTCTTTGCTGACTCTAGCACACTGGATCTCGTTCTCCAGACAAACAGAAAGACTCAGGAGTACAGGAGTTACCTCCCGTGGTTATGGAGGCTCAGAGTCCCCGGATCTCTGCCGCCCGCCTGCTTGGGGCCCAGGAGGACTGGGGCGTCGCTCTATCCACGTCCCAGGGTGCACAGCAGGGCAGGTGGAGATGAGAAATGCCCCAGCAAAGCAGGGAGGCAGAGGGAAGGGGCAGCGTCCTCCTTCCCGGGCCCTCTGTGCTCCAGGGGCTCACCAGTGGGGAATCCTCTGCGGTGCTCCGTCCACCAGCTGAGATGCTCAGCTCTTCCTGAAACACGCTCACGGACACCCAGCTCTCGGGCCTCCTATAGCCCCGTCACACTGACACAAAAGGAACCATCACAGAGTCTTTCCAGAAACTATCTTTGAGCTCTCCTGCGCCATGTTTATTCTGGAAAAGGAGAGGGTCCAATTTCCAGGAGAAACCCACTGGTGATCAACCCCACGAACCCAGGGGTCAGTAGGCACGTGCCCACCTAGACATCAATCCGTGTCTGAGATCTTCCAGAGGGGACCCCTCAGGGGGTGGCATCTGAACCCCCCCATTGGCAGTGGGCCAGCCGTGGGCTGAAAACACCTCCCTCGGCTTCTCTCCAGCTCTGGGGCTGATGAACCCCCAGCCCCGGCCGCCATGCGCCAGCTACAGGCAGAACTGCCCTGGTCCCTGATGGCCTTCCTACAGGGTGTCTTCTTTCCAGGACTGGCGGGTGGACACTGGCCTCCCGGCCTCCCTGCCGAGTGCAAGGCTGTCCCTCCCGTGCATCGTCCCAGAGCACGACACACAGTTCCCTCTGCTTCCGTGAGGCGGTCGCCAGAAATGCAGCTCTGACAACGTGTTGGACGGGGCACGGACTGCATGGTCCTGCACTTGGAAACTGGAACAGAGAACGGAAATTCCCTCACCTGTCTGTACAGACAAAATGGCCAACTGCATGGCCACCCCTCTGCAGCGCCAGAGCTGAGGTTCTGTTTTAGACCTCGAGGTGGTTAAAAGTAATAACGAGGTCACGTAGAGAATCTGCAGGACGGGGAGCCTGGCCACTGCAGAGGACCTTGTCTCCTGCGCTCCCGAGGGGGTAACGTAAGACATGCACAGCTGTCTCCTGCTCGTTTCAGGAGCCGAGCACGGAGACACACGGCGTGGCCCTCCCCTGATGCGTCCGCACGCCCGACACCCTGCCTCTCTCCTTGGCCGCCCCGTACCCGACGGGCTCCAGCCCTCCCGTCGCCCCACTGGGCAGCCTCCACGTCCACTTCTGCAACACGCTCTGCTCTTGCAAAGACTTGGCACGTGGATCCTGCTTCCTGGGAGGACGTGTCCCCCCCAGATCTGTTTTGTAAACTCCTACTCAACCCTCAAGACCCACCGTGTGAAGGTCTTTAATTATCCGGGGTCTGGCTGGTCCCTCCCTCCTGAGTGTGCTGCCACCCTACCCTACACCCTTCACTGGAATGGGACCTGTCCAAGCGTGGGACCTGCTCATTTGGGTCTATATCCCCAGGGTTTGGCACAGAGCAGGAATGGTCTGGTGTTAGCCGAATTAACAAATTATCTCCTTATGTTCAGGCCTTCCCACGATGCCCGGAAGCCCGGACTCCGATGGCATGGGATAGACTGAAGTCAAAGTTTTACTTGAGTCAGTTAGAACGGTTTTCGGCGAGTGCACCCACCTTCCTGGATCTCTCCCCAGCTCTGCCCCCTCACTCTGTCCCCTCCTTCCTTCCTACAGGGTGTCTTCTTTCCAGAAGGCGTTTCATGCATCGCAGAGCTGGGTGAGGGGCAGAGCAAGGACACCTGGACAAGCTGAGGCCACCTGGGGGAGCGGCGGGTCTCTGGGTCTCTTCCGAATGGGGCGTCAGATGTCTCCCCGAGGACTACCACTGGCTCATCCCAGGAACCAAGCCTGGAGCTGGGGTTAGCGGGGCGGCCCTGCTCTCTCCGGGGACACCCAGGAGAGCATCCTGGCTCCAGGCACCCTGACCCCACTTCTGAAGTGAGGAGGGTCCGGGTGGAGATGTGTGCTCGAGGCATAAAATGCACATCGGATTTCAAAACTCACTACGAGAGGTAAATGTGGAACATCTCATTAATCATTTTAAAAATTGGTTACACATTATAGTCACAATAACTGGATAATCGGAGTTGAAATGATAATAACCAGATAATTGGATTAAATAAAATAAATGACTAAAATATTAATATTTCACCTGTGTGCTTTCCCTCATGGAGCGTGAGTGGCAGAAACCCTGAGATGACGCAGTCGGCAAGCATGGTGTTCCCACGGGCCAGTGCCGGCCGGCACACATCCGTCGCACCCACGTCCCCGTGTTTCCCCGCGCGCCTGGGCCCCCATCCCAGCCCGAGCTGGGGTCTCCTCATTGCCACGGCTGGACCGCGTGTCGGGCCTCGTGGCTGCCCGTCGGTGCATCTCTAGGAACGTGGTTCTGCGTCCGCGAGGGCAGTAGACCAGGCGGAGGCGGGAAGTTGATGCTGAACCTGGCCGACACTGATTCCCCACTGCTCTAATCCTGGTTTGCCCCCAGCTCACGCGTGGCTCCCAGGTCCCACAGCAGGAAGGACTGGGGTCTGTGCACCAGCTTCTGATGCCCAGCCCAGAAACGACCATGCCCGGGCCCCGTGAGGCCCACTGGCCAGAACGTGCCACAAGTCTTAACGGCATGGGGGCTGGGGCCGGCGGGAGGCTCGGGGAGGCTCGGGGAGCAGCAAGTGTCCCCGAAGCCCGACCTACTGGGTTTGGGGCTGGTTCCAGGAACTACCAGCTGCTGTCTGGGACCCCACTTCCTGGGGTCCTACTGTCTCTCCCCGTGGGGCTGGGGCACATGCACGGCCTCGGGCACCCTGACCGTCTCAGAGCTCAGGCCACACGCAGATGAACTGCCGCCCCACGAGCTGTTGCCCATGCTACTGAGGCTCGGACCATCCCACTGCCGTCCCCCCGGGGCAGCTCCGGGGAAGGGGCTGCTGCAACCTGGGCCAAGCTCTGGCACCGAGAGCGGCCGTGGGAAGGGGCCGTGTTGGGGAAACAGAGGCAGGCACAGAGCTTGATTCTCCCCGCCACTAATGACTCGGAAATGGAGTCCCCGGTGTCCAAGGGATCCCGTCCTGATCCCGTGGACGGCCACGGGGAAGGGGGGGTGTCATTTGGAGACCCTCTCAGAAAGATCCCCGCTGATGCTGGGTCTGTGGAATCACCTCCGAAATTAGGGAAAAACAGAGAAAGCAGATTCATGCTTTATGGAAATGTTTACAGACAGAAAACTAAGAAACTATTAATTTTAAAACAAATTAAGAAGCTCAAAATAACGCCATCTTTTCCCCGAACTGTCATAGATGAGGAGCTAATGTGTTATTTTAAAGAATGCCTCTCAGATGACACTGTAAATTCCATTTTTATTCTAGCGATTAAACCAGAGTGATTTATGGTCTTTCGAAGGCACTTCTCCCGTATCTTAAAACATGGACAGAATGCATCAAAAGGACCCATTATTTCAGACCGATTGCACTCTATTATCTTATTTCGTGATTTATAACTTTGTTTTTCTTGAGATTCTAATCTTAATGTTGTTGACCTATTTGTAAAGCAGGACGCCGTATCTTCCTCTGGTGGAACGGAACCGTTACCCCTTCCCTTCCGTGATTCCCGGTCGCCCCTGCGGGGTTGGGCGCCCCCCTGCCTGCACGCCTGGGAGAGAAGTCTGTCGCGTCGACGCTGGAGGGGAGGGCCTTACAGACCCCAACACCCACCCTGAGCGGGGAGGAGACGGGTGCAAGATGAGGTTAAGCTAGATCCCATAAACATTGCCCAATGGCTGCTTCTTTCAAGAAGAGACACAGCCGGTGAAGTCACCGACGCATTGCCCGCGCGGATCACTGATGGGGTTCCGTCACTGAGTGATGGACAGACAGATGCACGGCAGCCTGGGGTAAGCTGAGGTAGGCGCAGCTGTGTGTGGGGAGAGAGGAGAATGGCCCGTGGTGCTGATCCGGTGCAGGTCAGAGCTTCAGTGAGCTGCCGATGCGCACGCCCCGGGGTCAGACACACCCGGACACACACAGGACGGACCGTCGTTTTCGGGAAAGCAGTTCACGTCCGTGACCCAGAACTGGAGCAGGTGCTAGTCCAGCTCCCCTACGAGGTGGGGTGAGGTTGGATGAGCCCGCAGGACCCGAGGCTCCTCTGCCCACAGGGGCCTCCGGGAGCCGGGCAGTTACAGAAACCTCCGTGTGGCCAGCCTGACTTGTGGTGTATCTGCCCTAATCCCCGGCCATCTCTTCTGGATTCTGGGATGACCAGAACTGGCCTGTCATGCAACGCTTGGCCCAACCCATGAGCATCTCCTGCTGCTTCCAGAGAGCGCCGGCGTCCCTGCCATCCTCAGTGCAGAGAAATGTCCTGGACCCCCTCTCCAGGAAGAGCTCAGGCACCTGCCCTGGGGTCTCAGCCCTGAAGGGTCCACACCCAAATTCCTGCCAAGGACCCGGTGGGGGTAACTGATGGGGAACGAAGACAGTGCCTGACTGCTCACCGTTCTCCCCACTCCAGAAGCTCCTCGTCTTGCTCACCTGCACCAGTCACCTTTCCAGGAAGCTCCGAATCAGGGAGCCCCAGATTTGTCCAGAACCAGGCTCCACCCCACAGCCTCGTTGGTCCCAGGACAAGAGACGAGGGGTGTCCACGCAGCTATGAAACACCATCTGCTTATTCTCTTTGGCAGTATTGGTTATTTTATTTTTGTGAAAACGATGTACATGCATTGAATGTTTTTTAATATGGAAAGCAAAATATCCTCCCAAATCTCATCAGCTGGAAAGAGCCTGGCATCAAATGAGGGAAGCAACCTGCGGATAGCTACGGGGTTGGGGGAAGGGAGCCGAGGGGAGTCCGCCACTCACCTTCCCCCTGCCTCCCGGGCTGCCCTCGGGTCTCTGAAAGGCTGTGTAGCCTTCATTCCACACTTAAACGTGTCTCAATAATGCATGTTGCAGACACACCGGCGTTTTTACCAAACCCTCTTCCTGCACCAGCCGGTGGCATTTGCTTGCCCAACACGCCCTAGGCTGGATGATGGATCTCGTGCTTTTCCCAGGGAGGCTTACCATTTCCCAAATTTTCTTGTAGACAATTTTGTTTCTCTTGAATATATGGATGTGGGTTTTTTTTTTTTTTTTAATCTATTTGCCTTCATATGTGAAAGAAACTGGCTGGCTTTAAAATCGTGGAGCCCCCTTCCCACTGGTGCTAT
This sequence comes from Mirounga leonina, assembly GCF_011800145.1. Lineage (NCBI taxonomy): Eukaryota > Metazoa > Chordata > Mammalia > Carnivora > Phocidae > Mirounga > Mirounga leonina. The sequence continues at coordinate 1,652,790 of NW_023270717.1, forward strand.
CCACGCCACCCCACGAGACGTGGCAGGAGCCACTGATGCACTCCTCCGTTGTCCCCACGGCGGCACCTGGCTCTGTCCCCCACACAGGAGGCCTGGGATGTGGCCAGCCCCACGGCCGGTGTGACCCCAAGTCTGAGCGCATGATGGCCAAGCCCATCCATCCCTCACTGAGTCTTCGGCGTCCACTCGCCACATCACGTCATCACAAAGCCTAATGCGGGACGCAGGGGCTGCCGTGAATCTTACAAGGTCTGCACCTGCTTTGCAGGAAATGACGTCATCCGGGAACCTTCATCCCCCGTCCCCCCAAACCCTTAGATGTGTGTCCCTGTGGGCTTGTGGGGAATGATGTGGCGGGAAGAATGGAAGGTCCGCGTGTCTCTCTTTAGCGCTTCCTTGCGTCTCCCTGGACAACGGCGATCTCCGGGTGGCCGGGGCCCAGTGAGGCCACCAGGCTCGCTCCTTTCTGACGTGGGCCCTGGCTCTCCCTTCCAGGGAAGGCTTCTCTTCTGTGACATCTTTGAGGACGTCCTCTGTTTCCCAGTGTGTCATGCTGGTTCTTTGGGCGGCCCCCTCGTGTTCCCGGGACCCCCACGTACCGTGTCCCCGCGTTCTCTTACTTCCCGGCCTCCCTGTGCCTCTTCACTGGCCCTGAGCCATCTCAACCACTCCCTGTGGCAACAGCTTAATTTTCATGCAAATCCCTCCTTCTTGGTGCTATTTTAAATGAATCTCCAGTTTGGGGATTGTGGCCCTTCTTTCTCAGCTTGTCCCCAGAGCCTGGAACATTTGCACCTGCTCGTGGTTTTGCGGTGGCCCCACGCTGAGCCGTGGTCTCGTGGGAACTGTGCTCTCCCTATGCCTCCGACACACTCGTGGAGCCCCTTCTCTCTTAAGCTAGATTTTCTCCAGTTTGCTCCTTTGATGCTCATTGTTTATCTCCTGTCTCTTCTTGCCGTGCATCCCCCCACTTCCTCTTTGCCAACACATTTGCTGAGTCCCCAAGACTGTCTGTCCACGAGACCGTCCTGAGCGCTCAGGCCTCCCTAGTGCCCACTTGGCTCCGACGTGGTGGGGGTGGCTCCTTGCGCTCTCCGTGTGCCCAAGGACTGCTTGGGTCACCTCTGCCTCCCTGGCTGGGCAATCGGGCACCTGCGGCTCGTTGCTGAGCCTGGTTTGTCCGACAGGTTCGAGCTGGGGGCACGTGGAGAGTGGCCCCAGGTGGGCGCATGCAGTTCCGTGGGGAGCCCAGACTCTGACTTCTGTCTAGAGGTTTCTAAATACCCAGCCAGTATTTACTTTATCTCTCTAAGATGACCCTCCTTCCTTCAGCCCCGGGACCTAGGACGTGGCGAGCACTTGGTGCTCCTTCTGCCTCCACCGAGATCCGACCGTGCCGGCAAGGACTCCTGCTCTTGATAATCCTGTCTTCACTTTCCCCAGGCTGCCTACTGGGCTCTTGGTCACCTCCCCCCTGCCCCCCTCCCCATGTCTGGGAACATCCTTCTTCACCTGGGACGCCTTCTGCTGGATGGGCAGGAAGGAAAAGCACCCAGACACACAGCTGGGTCTGTTTGTTTTCAGGGGCAGCGATTTTCAAAAATTCATACGTTGACGTTGTGTGCTCTTTCTTCCTGGTGCAGTTGCTAGATGTTTTTAATATATGATCACACTCAGGGGTGCCTGGGTGGCTCAGTCGTTAAGCGTCTGCCTTCGGCTCAGGTCATGATCCCAGGGTCCTGGGATCGAGCCCCACGTCGGGCTCCCTGCTCCACAGGAAACCTGCTTCTCCCTCTCCCACTCCCCCTGCTTGTGTTCCCTCTCTCGCTGTGTCTCTCTCTCTGTCAAATAAATAAATAAAATCTTTAAAAATATATATATATGATCACACTCAACACTTCACCGCTTTTGTTCTCGCCCCCGTGACCCCCTGGCTCTCTCGTACCCGTGACTCATCTTCCTGGGAATCCAACGCAGCAAAGGTGGCTGGTGCATCTGCTAACACACCCTTGGAGATCTTTGTCCCCCAGCCTTAGCTCCCCACGCAGTCACCGAGGTACCTTCCCGGGCCACTCACTGCCTGCCACACCCCTCCTACCGGTCCCGCTGCTCCCTGCTGCGGTCAAGGTGAAGTTCACACTCTTTAGCCAAACAGTTAGGTCCTTTCCTCCAGTAACAACTGCTTCTCCCGCCCTGACCGCAAACTCAAGCTCACTCCCATACTCCTGTTTAAGTTTTCCCATTTTCATTGCCTGGGACTATTTTCACCCCGTGACGCGACGTGGCGTGATGTGGTGGAAAGGGCGCCTGGAGGGGCACAGGGACCCCAGCAATTACTAGCTGTGCGTCCCCGGTCAATTTGCTTGCTCACAAACATCTTCCAGGCAGAACGCTGGGAGGATTAAATGAGATACAGGTTTTCAACACTCAGCACAGAGCAGCTGGTAAAAGGTGTCACATTCCTCTTCCCACAGCCCAGCCCCACTCACATGTGAAGTCTCCCTGTCTCTCGGAGATCAGGAGCAGGTGTCCTCCATGTGCAGAGCTGTAGGGTCTCCCCCCTCCTGCCCCTCGCTTGTGCAGCTCTGTTTCATCCCCCACTCCAGGTTATTCATCCTCCCGTCAGACTGAACTCCCTGGAGGAGGGGACGGTGTCTCAGCCCAAACACCACACCTGACAGTCCTCAAGAGAAAAAGAGGGAGCCGGAGCACCACTTAACACCCATCTTCCTGGCCTTCCTCATACATAATCTACAAAACCCAGCAATCCCACCTGGCAGGGCTCCAGCCTTCCTGTATCACAAGCAAGTGGAGGCTCAGGGAGGCTGAGTAATGCACAGCAAGTCCCATAGATGATGACCACAAGGTCATGATGCCCATGCATTCCTGACCACAGCAATTCAGCCACCATATAGTCAGGCATCTCTGTGGGGTCCAAGAAATGGGAGTGGAGACCAGGAGTCCATGAGGCGGCCACAGCTCTTGTCAGGTCAGACTCCAGGAACAAGACCTTTCACGGGAGAGATGTCAGGAGTCGTCAGTGCAGGCAACCATTTCAAGAGGGCTTCATGGGAAGATGTGGGCTTTGGGGATCATTCATCTGATATGGGACTCTGACACTGAACTTAACTTTCTCAAGCCCACCGTTTTCTTCTGTAACATGAGGTTAATAACAAGAGTTATCACTCCCTCCTAAGTTTTGGGGAGTATCAATTGAGTTAACCTATGTGAAGCACCTGTGACTGGTACACAGCACTCAATAACTGTCACATAGATGGATGGATGGATGGATGGATGGATGGATGGATGGATGGAAGGATAGATGGATGATGGAGGGGTGATGGATGGATGGATAGAAAGATAGATGGATGATGGAGCGGTGATGGATGGATGATGGATAAATGGATAGGTGGATAGAAGGAAGGAAGGAAGGAAGGAAGGAAGGAAGGAAGGAAGGAAGGAAGGGAAGAAGGAAGGAAGGAAGGGAAGAAGGAAGGAAGGAAGGTTAGTGAATGGATGGATTATGGATGGTTGGATGGATGGATGTTGGATAGATGGATGATGGATAGATGGATAGATGAATAGGTGAGTGGATGGATGTATGATAGATGATGGATGGAAGGAAGGATGGATAGATAGTGAATGGATGGATGATGGATGGATAATGGATAGATGGATAGTTGGATGGATGGATGGATGATGGATAGATGGATAGGTGGATGGATGGATGATGGATGGATGGATGGATGGATGGAAGATGGAGGGAGGGAGAATGGGAGAGAAGGGGAGGTGGTAGAGGGAGAGAGAGGGATGGATGGGTGGGCACCTACCATAGACAGTCTCCATGCCAGGCATTAAGGAAACAATGATGTGTAAAATCTGATACATACAATACCCATCCTCATGGAGTTTACAAAATAGTGGGATAAACAGGCTTATTCAAATAACCACACAAATGTAGAATTGCAACTTTGACAAGTGCTGTACAGCAGAGATATGCAAATTTCTGAGGTGCCATCCCAGAGGATTTAATCTGGTTTGGGAGACCAGAAAATATGTCCATGACAAGTTGACCTAGGCTGAAAAGTTGTCTGGCTTAGGTTGGGCGTGCCCCAAAGCCCATGAGGGGTGGACCACGGCAGCTGGAGCAGACAGAGCCAAGTGCTGCTTGATCAAGCTTCAGAGATGCTCAGGACATGGAACTGGCCAAATGTAACACTTGCCCGACCAGGGAGCATTTAAGGGATTGGAAGAAGACAGGGATGGCTTCCAGATCTCTGGCAATATCTACAGGATGGTGTTGGTGGCACTCTCTGAGAAAGGGAGAGGGGTCATGAGCTGGGTTTGGGCATGTTGAGCTGGATGTGGCAAGACATCCATGAGAAGGTGCGAGGGAAGAGGATGGATGCAGGTTGAGCCCTGGAGCTCGGGCCAGGAGGGAGCTCGAGTGGAGTGTGGGTGCCTTCTGCATGTGCCCCATACCTGATGCTGTAGGTATGGATGAGGTCACCCAGAGAGAAGGCGTCAGGGAAGATGGGAAGAAAGAGGGTCTGGTTATCCTTGAGGAACCCCATCACCTAGCGGCTGGACACCCAGGAGAGAAGGTATGGCCAGAGAGAAGGCACAAAGCTCAAGGTGGCCATCTGGAGAGAGTCAAAGGCAGGGGGACAGGAGCAGGAAGCAGAGTGGGCTGGGAAGGCCTGGCCATGAAAAGGCCAAGCGGGAGGCACAAACCTGGAGGGAGAGGAGGCAGCAAGCACTTGCCACATCTCCATCTCTGCTGCCCACAGACATGGTCACGCACCCAATGAGGTCACCTCCCAAAGCATGTGCACTGGAGCCTTCTGGAAACTCCTGTGCTATCTCTGCCTCACTCACTCTCTGAAGGGCAGCCACACACCCACAAACACACATAGCAGAATTTTATCCTGTGTTCATATTGTCCTTTATCTGGCTGGCAGTCCTTGAACCCTGCAGTCCTTGGGAACATTTGGGGACCTGACAGCTAGACCTCAATTCTCCTTGGGGTTGGGGAGTCAGTTAATACAGCGGTCTACTCAGTCCTATGTCTTTCCACTCCTTGCTTCTTGGTCAAGGCTTTGGACGGGCTCGCATTCACACATGCACACATACATTGCACACTCACACACATACACACATACACACTCTTACACGATGCACAAATTCACACATGCACACACTCACAAACATACAGACATGCATACACATGTATACACTCACATACATGTACACACATGTACACACATGCATACTCCCATGTACACACGTGGTTTGATTCTTCCTTCAGCCTAGTCACTCACTTAAAAATGATTGCATTTCCATTTCCTTCAAATTGATCCATTGCCAAAAAATTCCTTTAACTTACTATTACGAAAATAATCATTACTATCTCCATAAATCATGAACGTATGACTCTCACTGTCATCACGGCATAGCGGTTGCTCTGGGGAGACGGATGGCATCCTAATCCCTGAGCCTTCATCACCGCCACAGCCACCAGGAACTGCACCCTCCCTCACACGCCAGGACAGGCCTCTGGGTCCGGCGCCTAGGCGACACCCCGCTGGCCCCGGTCCACTGGACAGATGCCCGCCCAAGCCCAAGGCTGGCCCTCAGGCCCACAGGCCCTCCTCCTCGGGCCTCACAGCCCAACCCAGCCAAGCTGGGCCTGAATTTGCCCCCCAGGCCAGAAGCCCCCCAGATGCAGGATTCCATAAGCCTTGGTGTCCGAGGAGCATGTCTGCAGCTGGGGAAGCCAGGGGGCCGGGCTGCCACGTGCTCTACCACGTACCACCTCAAAAGGCCAGGAGAGCTGCTTCCTTCTGAGGGTCTGAGTGGGAAGCTGGTAGAGGGTTGGGGTCAGGGCCGGCCAAGGGGGATCGGGGGAAGCTCTGGGCAGCTGGGGCATAGGGAGGGCGAGGCCTGGGCCTTGGTGGGCTGTGGAGGGGTCAGGGGGCTGCCGGTTCCATCTGAGGGGTGCTCGGTCATGTTGGCCCAGAGGGCCTGACGACATGTTGAGGGGAAACCCACCTAACGGAGGCACAGCGATGGGGCGTCCCAGACAAGATGACAACGGGAAGGGAAGCTTCAATGTCTATTGAAAGAACACTAAGATTTATTGACCCAGAAGTTTCCATCAATTCACAGGGAAGCAAGGTCGCCCCCTTCCCCACCCCCCAGAGGTAAATCGGCTTCTTGCCTGAGGCGGGGAGCCAATATTTGCTCTTCTCAGGCTGTCTCTCCGCCGTGAGGCCACCACTGTCCGTTCTCAAGGTTAATCCAGTCAACCCGGCAGGGAGGGCAGAGCAAGAGCCGTGGGGAATTCCCAGCCTGGCCCCCCGGAGCGGACGCGGCCCGTTTCCTCTTCGCCTCAGAGATGCCCCCGGGTGAACCCAGACACCCCTCCTCTCTCCCCGAACCACCATCTGCGGACCACGCGGGCCCCGGGACGCCCTCCCTGCCTGGCGCTGACCTCGTGGTCGGGAAGAGGAGGCTGAGGCCCAGGCAGCACCTCCTCCCGACCGCCCCAACCTGCTCCTGGGGTTCTGAGCAGTGACCCCTCCGGGGCGTGAGGACCACACAGGAAGGCGAGTACGGGACCAAAGCCGGGGCTCAGTGCACAGTAGGGGCTGAGATGCCCCTGCCTCACTTGCCTGGACGCAAAGACGCCAAGTGAACCATGGACCCACCTTGGCTGCTCCCCTCAGGGTCACCCGAAGGCACCCCCTCCCCGAGCCTGGACACTCGAAGAAGGCGAGGCCACCACCCCACCCACGGCCCGCTCCTCTTGCTCGCATCACTCACACACGGGGTCCCTGGCTCCGGTGCCTGGCCCACTGTCAGCCCATCACTTACCCTGGGCCCCACATGCCCCTGGGAGCCCGTGTCTGGCACTGGGTCCACCCAGACACCAGCATCATCATCGCCCTGTGTGTGCGAATTACCTCCTGGACCCCTGCCCCGAATGTCCTTGCCCTCCGTCTTTCCCTCCAGAGGTGGCCCATCCGCCCGCACACTCTGGGGCCCTCCAGCCCTCTGTCCAGCCCGTGCCTCTGCCTCTCCCTTCCTTCCCACCCTCCCCCCTGCTCTGTCAATGGCTCCCCATCCTCCGCCTCTGTCTTCCCTCCTCCATTCTTTGAGGGTCCGTGAGCTCTTCACACTCCTCCCTACTTGTGCAAACACCATTCTAACCATCCTGAAATGCCGGGTACTTTCCTGCTAAAATCCTCTCCGGTCATCTCATTGCCCCCGGCACAGAATCCAGCTCCGCAGCCTGGCTCAGGGGGACCTGCCCCCCATACATCAGCCCCTGGGCCCCCAGGACTGTCCAGATTCCAAAGGAAAATGCCTCCAGGGCCGGGGGGGTGCAGCATGCCCCTGAGTGTGCACGTCCGTGTGAGCACAGACTCGGCCTGGTCACTCGACTCTGGCATGGATGCGATCCGGCGCCTCCCCCATGGCCTGCTGATATTCGCCTTCATACCAAACTCCCTCGAAAAAATAAGCAGATACACAAACACCTGCCCAGGACCCACTCCTGCCAACGTGCTGCTTCCCCCAGAGGAGAGGGCCATGTGCGGAGGCTGCGCGAGCCTGGGCCAGCCGGTCCTGGGTCCTCCGAGCATGTCCTCCAGCACCAGTGAGCTCATTAAAGGTGCATTAACTAGATTAGCCAGGCCAGTCCCAGGGATGGGCCCTGCTTTTCAGAACAACCAGATAAATTATGCAGAAAGCCCGGCCTGACCGTCACCCAACACAGGGGTCCCAGGGTGGAGCTGCCCCGGGAGGGGTCTGTGACTGAGCCCTTGGGGGCCTGGGGAGCCGAACCAAGGACAGCTGGGGATGGAGCTTGGCATGGACACTGGGCATTTGGGTCTTGTCCACTGAGCAAGTGCCTGCTATTTACGGCTTTGGGACCTACACAAGTAACCTTGCCTCAGTGAGCCTCACTTTGCTCATCTGTGAAATGGGACTAACAATTCCCTCCCCATCCACAGCCCCTGTCAGGTCTCTGCTTAAATGTCACCACTTAGAGGCCTCTCCGTCCCACATGCTTGATCAGTGCTCCCCTCCCCTGCTTGGCCCTTGTGCCTCCCACAGAGCCTCTTGTCCCCTCCCCAAGCTGCCCCCCTGGCTGACCCACCCCCACGTGCCCCTCGGTGCCTGACAGTGCTGCAGACCTCATCTGCTTGCTCACACCTGCCTTCCCCAAACACAGGAACAGACGTTTGTGCGAGCAGCTTGGGAGGGCTTGAGCACCAGCTGGAGAAGCTGGAGGCGTTCTGCATACTCAGGAACCCCCACGTGTGGGGATGGTGCCAGCCCCCCACCCTTCCTCTCGAGGAGTGCCACCCACAGTGGCCTGGACATGGCCAGGGTCCTTGTGTGTGGATCCCACCTCCCCTGAGCTGTGGAAGCACCACAGGCCTGTCTCCCATGAGAGAACCGGGTGGGGGGGTGGTGACAGCCAGAGGTACTGAGAGCCCCCTCTGAGAAGGGGCAGGACACCCCACGTCCCTGCACTGCCCCTCCTGCCTCGTGGGCCAGCCCACCCAGAGCTCTGAGCCTGGCCAGCACCGCCTCTGGGCCTGGGGCAGCAAGGCCGCAGCAGGGGCCCTCTGAGGCCAGAGCCCAGGTGATGGCAGGGGGCAGCCCACTGGCCGCACCTGTGCCCCGCCCCCCCCAGTGACCCTGACCTTGCACCAGGCCCCGCTGTGTTATCGTGAGTGGGCCGGGTCTGTATCACCTCTGGGCTGTAAGCCGGGTGCAGGCGCAGCCCCTTCGGCCCCTTCCACCGCTGGCCCGGGGTCTGGGGTCACGTCGGGCTCCATGCATGTTGAAACAGATTCCCCAAGACACTCTTGATGAGAAGCAGCTCTTTAGCCAGCTCCTCATTGCATTTCTGCTTTTGAAAAAGCACTTATTTTTAATAAGTGGTTGAAAACTCTAGGACCTTGACAGCACATCCACTTTTAATGAAGAATGTGTTTGTTAATAAAAAAGAGAAAGAAAAGCAGCCATCTCTGCGCAGCCTGAGGGTGAGCAATTCCCACGGTCTCAGGTGGCCGCTCTCCTGAGCTCAGGCAAGGGCCCCTCGGTCTCAGGGACAGAGAGCGAGCCGGGATTGGTGGCCGTGAGGTGAGCCTGAGTTCAGCTCAGCTTAAGTGTGTTCACACACCCAACCCCACCCCCAACCCTCATTAGTCAGTTTGCAAACATCTCCAGCAGAGAGAACTTCCTCGGACACCCCACCATCGGCCCTGCTTGGCCCCAGCAGGACCTTGGAGCACCTCCTCCTGTGAGAAGCCCCCTTCAACCAGGGCGCCCTCACCCAGAGAGGCTCTTCTTTCCTAGTGAAGGCCTTCTAGGGCCTCTGGGGGTGGGTCAGAGGGACTGACAGTCCCTGGGGCCCAGGTGCCAGCCATCCTGCCCGCTGTGCCCAGCACAGGAGGGTGTCTCTGCACCTCGTCCCCACCCAGGTGCTCAGACCCACAGACCCAGAGTGGAACAGCAAGGGCAGAAGTGCTGACCCTCAGGCCACTTGTGGGGAGGGCCCCAGGGCAGTGGGTCCAGCTCCTCCGAGAGACGGGCCATTAATTAGGGTCTTTACTGATGGTTGGGCTCCCATTTCCTAATAGTCAAGCCGCGTGTAAGCCCTCCCCATGAGCGTAGGGGCCTAATGAACAGAACACAGCAGGAGATGTGGGGTGTCACTCTGAGATGAGGTTCCCAAGGGTCAGGAATTCCCCCGGGCTCATCCTGATGGAGTTGACCACAGACCCATGAGGAGCTGTGTTCTGCCCACAGCCGGGGGGCTCAGTGGAAGCCGGTCCAGCCCCAGTCCAACCTTCAGATGAGACCGTGGCTCCATCCACACCTGGATCACAGCCTGGGAGAGACTTTGAGCCACAGGCCCCCAGGTCTGCTGCAGGTCAGCTGCAGTCCCTGACCCAGAGACTGCGATGTGAGAAATGTTCAGAGATGCTCAGTCTTGGGGTACTTTGTTACGCAGCAAACACATAACTGATGCAACCTGTAACTGTCCACGTTCCATTTTATGCAGCCGGTCTCAGTAACACCCATTCGAGGGAAGCAGTGCAGGCAGGCAGCTGCCGGACCCTCCCAGGGGCTCTGGGGCAGAGTGGAGAGCAGGTGGCTGGGGCTCTTTGCCGAGGACCCTGTCCTGGCTCGGGGCGGACTCCCAAACCTCATCGCTCTGGCACCTCCAGATGCCGCCCAGTCCCGTTTGTAGTGAGGACCCTCATTCCACCGAGGCACGACCACAGGTGCCTCCAGGCCGGAGGAAGTGGGCTGTGCCAGGAAGGCCCTGGGGCCGGGTCAGAGGGTGTGACCTGGAGGTTGGTCCTGGAGAGGGGGCGATGGCCCGGTGACCCCCCGCGCCTCAGTCTCCTCATTGGTAAATGGGGCACAGGGCGCTGCTGCCGGACCGCAGGGAGGCCAGGGGGGTGGACAGTCCTGGAGCCCCGACTCCCTCTCCCATGCCGAGGTTCCTGTGGCGGGAGGACTCAGAACCCTGCTGACTGGCTCCCGTCCGGCAGGGGCCGGGCCCGGCACCGTGCCGAGGAGACGGGCAGGGATGGTGAGGGCTGTTGGCCAGGGCGGGGCCTCAGGCCTGCCCTGCTCCTGAGGAGGACGTTGAGGGAAGGACAGTGCCCACGGCGCCCACGGCTCAGGGCGGGGGAGCCTCTGCCCTGTCCCTGCTCTGTTCTCTTCTCTCCCATCACGGGCTTCTCTTCTGCTGCTTGTGTTTTCAGCCGACCCCAAGGCCTCCAGAAGCCCCCCCTTTCCTCCAAATTCCCTGATGTTGGTTCCACCGCGACCATCCCTGGCCAGGGGCCAGCTCAGGAAGCACAGGGGTCCCGGGAGGCCCCGCAGGGCTGGGCGGGAGCAGCGGCCCCAGGCTCTCGGCAGCCTGGTCTGGAACATTTTCACCCCGTAGCACTTCCCAAGTGTCTCAGCCCGAGGAGTGCGCTTCCCCAGACGGACTGCGCTCCAGTCTGTGTTGTCTGCAAATCCACTTCTCCATGACAAATGGACTATGACCGTGGAGAAAGGAGACGCCCCCGTAACGCTTTCATAACTGTGCTCTTCCCGCGGGCGCCGAGCTCCCGGACAGCGCAGCCCTTGATAGAGAGGGCTCTGTCGCAGCAGCGCCCCCTCCTGCTGGGACCGGGCGGGGGGCTGCGTGGGGCTGGGGAGGGACCCTCGGCTGCACACCCGGGGTGGGGCGGCCCTGGGAGGCAGAGGGGCAGCTCTCCTCATCCCCGCACCCTGCATACCAGGCGACCTTGTCAGACCACCCCAGAGAGGACTAAACCGGCCGCAGCCTGGTGAGAGTGGTTCACGGACAGACAGACACACACGTGGTGCAGGTTCACCTCTGACCCGGCCCCCCGTCCTCCCGAGCTCGCCCCGCGGTCTCCGACTAGCTGCCTGCCCTGCCCTCCGGCTCGGGCTGGGGGATTTGGGGAAGGGGGGGCTGACACCAGCAGATATAGGGGAGGGGACGAGAAAGCCGGCCGTGGTCCCTGGCCTGGAGATGAGTGAGCGGCGACCGCGGTGGACACGGTGGACGCGGTCCAGCCAGCGGTGGCTCTGGGGAGCCGCAGATGGGGAGGGACGGGATGAAGACAAGGGAGCCGCCTCCTTTTCCTGAGAGCGGGGCCCAGGAGGGGGGCGCTCCAGCCCTGGAGATGGGGAGCCCCGGGGAGACGGGGGGCCAGCCGCAGTGTGGCTGGAGTCCCCAGAGTCCGCGTCCCCTCTCAGGTCCCCGGGACCCCAACCCCTCCCACCCCCAGCCTCAGGGGAAGAGTGGTAGTCATGGAAACCCCTCCCCTGTCTCACTGCTTCAGAACTGAGAATATTGGAGTCAATCAAGAAATTCAATTAGCTGAGTGACGTTTAGTGCTGCATGGCTATGTGCGGTAATTCCTGCTTTCTGGGAGATAATTGGTGTATTTGTGAAGAACTCCGATTCAATATTTATCAGCTGCTGGTTTTCAGTAAATGAATAATCTGTTAGAACCCTCTCCTTAGGAATGTCACTTTTACTCACACCTGCTGACGTGCATGTCCTCTCTTCGCCCAGCCCGTCGGCGCCCCGACTTCTGTGCCGACGGGCTGGGCGAAGCGGGCACAGGGACTCGGGGTCCGGTTCCCGAGGGGCCACCCGCCGTCGGATCCCGGCCCGGCACCAGGCCTCTGTGGCTCAGCCTGTTGTTCGTGGTGTGGGGCCGGCGGCCCACCGATCCCGGGAAGGTCCACACTTGGGCCCGAGCGGCAGGGACGTGGGTGGTGCTCCCAGGCACGGCCCCAGCTCTCCCTGGAAAGTTGTCCGGCAGACACGGAGGAACAGGGAGGACCCTGGGCTGGAGGCCTTGGGGGAGGTTGGTCCAGGGGCCAGACCTCCAGCTTTAAGGTGAGTAAGTCTTGGGACCCACTGTGCAGCCTGGGGGACCCTCAGTAACTGTACCGCATCCCTGAAAGAGGCTAAGGGAGGAGAGGGACGCTCTTGCCTTGCACAAAAGTAACTACGTGAGCAGAGGGAGGTGTTTACGATCTGTGTCCGGGATGTACACGGATATCGAATGATCGTGTGACGCACTCTAAATAACTGACAATTTTGTTTGTTAACCGTACCTCAGTAGAGATGGAAAAATAATCATAATAAAAGTTTTTCAAACCCTGCCCGACAGAAATGACCTTGAGATGCCTGCCCTTGTTCGCTAATGGGTCCCCGGGGGGCTTCCTCCTCACCCCTGCTATCCTGTTCCCTGGGGTGGGGGCCCACGGAGTGCCCCTCCCCGCGGCTGGAGAAAGCGTGCGTCCATTGAAAACCATCTCTGGACGGTCCTTCCTGGCAGCCTGGGGGCCCCCTGCCCCGTCAGCGGGTGTTTGTCAAACCCTCAAACTACACTGACTTTAAAGGCAGAGACCTGGGTCCTGCACACGTGAGCTGGTCTAGAGATGTCAGGGCCGAAGATCCTGCTGGCTGAGGACGTGGTCTGGCACCTCCTGGCGCACACACCGCCTGCGCCCCACAAGGAGCCCACCCCCACCCCGGGCAGCCACTCCCTCGCGGCTTCTTGCAGGGACAGGGGTGCAGTCTGGGGGACGGAGGTGACCAGGTCACTTCTTCAGGGATTCGAGTTTGTCTTCCTGGTTCACTCGCCTCCATCCCACATCCTTCATTCCTTCCCTCACTCAGGCCACCCCAGGCCCATGGGCTGACTGTCCGTGCCCCCAGATCCACCCGCCAACACCCCAACCCGCAGAGGGAGGGCGTGAGGCGGCAGGGCCCCTGGGCGTGAGGGGGTCGTGAGGCTGGAGCCCGTGGTGGGACCCGAGCCTCCGTCAGTGCCCCTGACACCTGCCGCCCCGTCCCCGGTGCCGACACACTGAGGAGCGGCCTGGAGGACGGGCCTCACAGACCCGCCCCTGCTGGTGCCTGCACCTTGCCCCCCCAGCCTCCAGTGCGGGAGACGTAGGTGCCCGGGTGCAGGGTCACCACGGCCCAAGCTGAGACCTGAGCTGAGTGCCGACCCCGGGTTGTCACGGGCAGTGCCCCTCCCGCTCCCTTTATTCTGGGAAATGGGCACACGCTTCCCTTTCGGCCGTTCAGACCCCCATCTGCCTGTCCCCGCTCAGGCCGGCCCAGGCTGCCGCCCACCCGACAGGTCGCCTCACAGGGGAGCCCCTTCCAGACACGGAAGGAAGCAGAGGACAACACGCCGGGCCTTTGGTCTCGGGCCGGGGATGAGGAGGTGGTACAAGGGGTGACATCTGGCTCTCAGCCCCCCTGCCCCTGGGCTGAGCTCCAAGACTGGGGGCTCCATGAATCCCCTGTGGGCACGGGAGACGCCCCATTACCTGAGCTGCCAGCCAGCTCCCTGGGGGTCCGTCCGTCACCCGCCGGAAGCTTCTCCTGCGCCTGGGTGAGTTGGGGTATTGTTGCAGCTCGGCTCTGGCAGAGGAAGGTTCTAGATACAGGCCCAGGTGTGGGGGGGATGATCAGGTGCTCTCATGCCTGTGAGGGTGCATGAAGGTCAGGACCCCACAGGAGCCAGGATCTGGGGCTGGGGACACAGGGAGGGGAGGCTGGGCGGGTTAGAGAGGGTCACCTCCCAAACACCCCACAGGACACATCACCCCCAACCGAGGCTGGAGCTGGCCCATCGCTAGGAGCAGGATAGCACAAGCTCGGGACTCCACAGGTCACAGCATCCGTGTCCCCAAACACCTGTTCTTCACTTTGCAAAGTATGGGACTTTGCCTAAAAGAGGTTGCATTGCCCCAACCAGATGGCTTTAACAAGACCTGCGTGCAGCACCGCTAACCAAGAACCAGAGCGGCCCACACCACCCGCCCTGCGCACCGGACGCACTTGAAAGGGGCTTTGCCGGGAAAGAGAGAAAGGCAGGACCCCTGCGTGGAAGGCCCTCTGAGACCTGCTCCCAGCGCGTGTGCCCTTCTCCCGCCCTGGCTCGGATGTGACGCTCCAGCCGAAATGGCCTGGGTGACGTCCCCCCACGGAGTGGATGGAGGCCCCTTGGTCTGCTCCAAGGGCTCCTCAGAAATGGCAGGACTGAGCTTGCTGGCGGGGGAGGGGGGACGGGGACAGGACACACGGGACACGCCGGCGGGGGAGGAAGGACAGCTCGGGGTGGGAGCCCACAGAAATCAAAGCTAAATGTTCAGGTCTCTCCAAAGCCCAAAATAAATGGAAAAGCAGAGCTGCCTCTGGGCTGGGATGGTGGTGATCGATGGGGACACTCGGCACCATCAATCTCTGGGGGAGCAAGGGGCTGCCGTGGGGGACCTGCAAGGGAAATGGGCCGGAATAGGATTTTCTGGTGGTGTTGACTTTTGACCAAAGAAACAAACAGCTGCAAACATCTGACAGGATGCAAGGACGGGAGCTGTGGATCTCTTCACGGGTTAAGTGAAATAAGTAACTCCTGCTTTCTTGCAGTTACCCCGGCGCACGTCTGAGGTGGGATCACATCGGCAGGGGAACAAGGGAGGGGTCTGTGCAGACCCCCTGCCCCCCGAGAGGCACCCACTCCTTCCTTTCTGGCTGGCCGCTGGGCACCTGCCACAGAGAACACGTGTCCAGATTCTGGGTCCTCAGAGGACTGGGGGTGGGGGGGAGCCCCTGCCCTCTGTGCCCACCCCTGCAGCACTTGGCAGGCGGGCGGGTAGAGGGAGGGCCTCCTGGGGAGGGGTGAACAAAGAACGAGCCAGGGCCATCCCTCAAGTGGGAATAGGGCCTGGGAGGCCAAGCCTCTCACACGTGTGCCCACATGCACACGTGCACACAGGCACACATATGGGAACTCATGCTCGCGTGTGCATGCACAAATATGCACACGTGTGTGTGCACACATGAACGCAGGCGGGTGCTGACCACAGAGGGACCAGATGCCGCGACCTGCCTCCACGGAGGCTCTTACCCCACAGCGGGCGGAGTGAAGAGATCCAGTCTTGAGGCCCGAGTGTGAAGCCCGTGAGAAGACGCAGCCACAGGGCGACGCGTGAGAACCGTGGTGGCAAGGGCCCACTTACAACAGCAAAGGAGAAAAAATACCCGTGAGTATGTTTAACAGGAAATGGGTGAGACCCGTGTGAGGACAACTCCAAGGCATTCCTTAAAAACCCACAGTAAATTTGACCAAATAGAAATTCGTGTGGTCAGGAGACAGCACCACGAAGATGTCGATTCTTGGTTAATAGGTAAATTCAACACAATCGGATTGAAAACGCTAACGGGCTGCTTTCTCTGGGAACGGTCCAGGTTCCCGAGACTTTTTGGAGAAGGTGGAACAGGAAGCAGCCGGGAAAGTAGAGAGCAGGAGCAGCTGGCTCTAGCAGACACGGAAGCTTCCCATCCCTGTGGTCCTGCAGGGCCGTGGACGCACAGACCAAGGGCACGGAGGGACCCAGAAGGAAACCCTGGTCAGGAAGCCCTCCCCTGAGCGTGGCCTGGCCTCGCCCCCTCCACGGCAGCCCCACCCTTCGAACCTGATGCGTGGCCCCGTCTCCCCAGCAAGCGTGTGCCTGTGCCTGGCTGGACAGACACGTGGACGGCTGAGGCCACCGGAGAATGCACCACAGGCTCCCAGGCAGGAAGCTTCAGGAACGAGCCGGCCTTCAGCCTGCCACGCCCTACCTCCACGACCTGCGGCAAATGACTGCCCTTCTCTCTTCCCCGTGCCACGGGGCTGTTCCCAGCGGCCGATGGCTGTGAGGCCCTGTGGGTGGACAGGAGAGCTCCTTCTTTGCTCCACGGTGCTGAGATGCTCGGTCGTGGGGCTGGGACCCGCTGGAGCGGTCTGGGCCCCCACACCATGCGGGTTGCAGCAACCCCAGACTGCGGTCCAGACGCCATGCTGAGAGGACCAGGCTGGGCAGGCAAGCGATGGGCCGACAGGAGGTCAGCCGAGTCTGGGGGACGAGGACCAGTGCGGCCAACACAGTCCTGGAAAGGCCAGCAGAGGTCAATCAGTTGTTCCTGTTGTTCCTGCACAACAAAACGTTATTCACATTTTCTAAACCTAAACCAGGGCAGATGGTCCGGGCGCGGGGCAGAGCAGTCAGTGGGCGCTGCGAACGCAGGACGGAGGAATTACCAGCCGCCCCTCAGTCTCAGGAGCAGGTGCGGGTCCCTCTGGACGCTGGGATCAGAACTGGTGCACCCCCGTCCTGCTGCTTCCCCACGAGGATGAGCCTCTCCTGGTCGGGGGAGCCTTCCTCACCCTGGACCTTGTCTTCCCCGTTTCCACAGGGTCCCTGGGCTCCCCCTCAGGAGCATGGTCTTCCTGAAGACCTCGTGTGACCAAACGCTGGCGCGGCCACGGGCAAGTCCGTGACCCCAGGTCACACTCCATCAGGCCACCACTGGCCTCCGGGGCGTGTAGGCTGAGGACCGAGGGCCCCCAGTCCAGGGGAGACACGCCACACAGCAGCAGGCAACGGGGCCGTTCTCAAGTGCACAATGCGGTGGTCTTTACTGCAGTCACAGGCTGCCCCCCCTCACCTCTGCCTGTTCCCAAACATGCCCGTCCCCTGAAGGAAACCCCACAGCCATGCACCACCTCCCCACCCCCTGCCCTGGAAACCTGCATCTGTCTTTAAGGATTATTCTGTGACTACGGACTTCATAGAAAGGGGACGATACCATATGTGGACATCGGTAACGGGCTTCGTTCACCTGCACCCTGTTCTGGGGCTCATCCACATTGTAGACGGCGCCCATGCTTCCTTTGTCTTTTTGCTGAAAACTGTTGTGCTCTGGGGATGCATCACCCCCTCCCCTCCCTCCATTCCAGATGGGATTACACCGTTACACCCTGATACATTCATCCATTTTTATTAGCATCCCCTGTCAGTTAGGAGAATGCTCCCTAATAGGGGTTTAATCCCATCGATGCCTCTGAATCCTCAAGGCTGGTCATCAACCCCTGGACACATTGGCTTCACGTTTTACTATTGCAAGTAAGACAAACATGAACATCTACGGAGCAAATCCTTTGCATTCTAGATTTATATATATTTTAGGACAAAATCCTAGAAATGAAATTTCTAGGTCCCATTATGTCCATTTAAAGACTTTTTTCAGTAGGACTTGCTAAACTGGCCCCTAGAACCTGGAGGCACCAGTTTGGGCTTCCCCTGGTGCAGGACGTTTTCAGCTCTGGGCAGCTTTACGACAATCGGCGGTGTGGTCCGCGGGGAGGAGCAGGGACAGAGCGCGTGTGTTCCGCCAGCCACTGGCCCCCGAGGCAGGTGCAGGCTCGGGGAGACGCAGCCCGGAGGGAAGTCAGCCATGGCTGGATTCGCATATCTGAGAGACCCAGCCGCTGGGTCCCCGCAGCAAGGCGCTGGTCATCACCTGTGAGCCCTGGTCCGGTCTCCTCACTTTCTGATCTGCAGGCTTATCCGCACAATGGGCAGAGGACTCCTGCCACGTCCAATCGGTGGTGCCATGACCTTGGACAAACAGTGTGGACGCACTCTATAAACCGTGAGGGACTGAAGTAATTAAAGTAGGAGACGGAGGCCCTCCTCCCCAGGTCGGTGCCCTCAGAGCTCGGCCGGGTCCCCCTGCTTGGAGGGAACCACACCTCCCTGCATACAGGTGAGAGCCTGAGCCTGGGGCCACCTTGACTGCGCCCCCCAGGCGGGATGCACAGACCATGTTCTTAATGCCCTTCTGTGCAGCAGGGAAATGGAGATTGTCATGGGTTCCTGTCCTTACCCTGGCCTCAGTCCTGGGAGCACAGGGTCGCAGGGAAGCCGGGCCTGCCCGTGGGGGGGCTGAGTTGCAGGGAGCCCATCCGTGAGCAGACGCAGCTGGTGCGCAGAATCCCGGAGGCGGCAGTCCAGGCTAGAAGACACACTGATTTTAATTAGTGAGCATGCGCAGAGACAGAGACAGAGATCTCAGAGGCTCCTTCTCTACTCTCAGGGAGAGACCGTGTCTCTTGGCTGTGTTGACCCCACACCCCTCATGGAGTGACCGCAGGTCCTTGGATCCTCTCGGTTTGGGTGGGAGCCCGGCCCCAGCTGCCGTCTGTTCCTTGGGCCACTGGGTTCCAGTGATGGTCTCCCAGGGGCCACAGCCATGGGGGATCTTCGCTCTGAGACGTTAATTCACGAGAACTGACAGTGAGGAGCTATCCCCGTATCCCTGCCCCTGCCTGGGTTCCGACGGCCCCACTGACCAGGGGAGGGGCATCTGCAGCACCCCTCCGACCCCACTGCTTCCTGATGGCGGGACCCTCACTCTGCTCCCATCCCCCCTGCTGGCAAACTGGCTAATTCTGTCCTCAGCTTAGGCCTTTTGTGGGGACCCCGATGCCCAATTCAGCCAACAGTGTCCAAGGCATCCCGACCTCAGGCCCCCGGGTGGACAGGGGGCCGCCCCACAGCTCTGGGGCCTGTGCATGCTGCAAGCCCACGCAGACCACGACCTGCTGCCCCCCAGTCCCACCCGAGTGGGGCGCCCTGTGTCAGACCAGCGTGGCCAGGGACAGAGCCAGGCTGCACCCCACGCTCTCCAGGACCCTGCCCTAGGGGTTCGCAGGGGAGAGGAAACTAGAGAAGAACTGTGAGAAACGGAGCAAGGCTTGGTCGTATGCAACCCTCTGCACCTCCACTCGCCCAGCATGCACATAGTAGGAGCCAAGCACTGGGGGGAGCACCCGGTCTGAGCTATCGACTGCCACTCGGGGCTCAGGACAGCCCAAGGGGTCTTGCCGAGCAGCCCTTCCTTTGGCATCCCTGGAAGAACCAGGGCATCCCCGCCCAGCCCTCCAGCTGCCCAGGAGCCCAGAGCACCCCCTGCAGCCTCATTCATTAGACCCTGCCCCCCGAGAGGGTTAATGAGAAGGGAAACAGGTCGTGGCGATGGAGACCCCTCAGCCAGAGACGCCGTGTTGGGGGGGAGCCAGCGCCCCAACAGGAAGGCCCTCGGGGGCGGGGTAGCACCCCTGAGCCCACAGAAGGCCCCAGTGCCCCTCTTCTGATGTTTATTCTTATGCTGGTATCAACTACCTCGAAGCTCATCCAAAGTCATTAGTCTCTGCTTAGAATTGCCCTAAATGAGTTCCCTTCCCAGCAGGGGCAGCGCTGCACGCCCGGGATGGGTCTGTTAATCACTGTTCACAGCCCACCGCGCAGGCCTCCCAGAGATGCTTCCAGAATGAGCTGCGGGTGGGAAGCAGGACACCCCGGATGGGGGAAGAGGGGATGGGGCAGAGGAAGGAAACAATGCGGGTTTAACAAACAGCCCAGCAGCATGTCTTGGATGCCGACCCCCACCACCCCCATGACCCAGGCTGGGGTCTGAGCATGCTGCCACCCCAGAGGCCGCAGACCGGGCAGCAGAACTGGACCAAGCATCGCTTTCCAGGGTCTCGGCCAACAGAGCAGGCAGGCTGCCCCGTCCCCTACAGGGGACACAGGCCCGGGACAGACCCTTGCTGGGAGGCCTGCCAAGAAGCTCAGCAAGAGGCCGGTGTGCGGAAGTGAGGAGGATCCCCGGTGGGGAGCAGCCCCCGGGCATGGCGGACCGCTCAGGCCTGCACGCGGTTCTCAGAGGGCAGGAGTGCCTGATGCCGTGGCAGAGATGCTGACTCCTGGGCCTCAGCCCTGCGGCCGGCTGCAGGGATCCAGGAATCTGCAGTTTGGTGTGGCCCTGGGGCCGCTCTAACCAATGACCACAAACAAGGGCCTGACTACCACAGACGCAGGCCCTCCCGCAAGTTCTGAAGGCCAGGAGCCAGAAATCACGGTGTCAGCAGGGCCCTGTTCCTTGGTGGGTCTGGGGGCATCCTGGCCGCCTCTTCGGGCCTCTGGTGGTTCCAGATGGGGCTTGCCCTGCGGCCATGTCCCTCCACTCTCTGCTTCCTCTTTTCTCTGAGTCTTTTCCTCTGTCTCCCGTAAGGACACTTGGCATTGATTTAGGGCCCCCCCCAATCCAAGATGATCCCATCCTGAGACCCTTAACTTCACTGCATTTGCAAAAGACTCTTTTTCTAAATAAGGTCATGTCACAGGCTCAGGTCGGGACATGAACATAACTTTTGGGGGCCTCCACTTAGGCGACCACACACCCCAGGAGCTGAACACAGAATCACTGATCGGGGCGTGTCTTCACACGGATGAGGTTGGCAGCCTGCCTGCGTGCGGTCACAAAAACTTGAAGGCAGAGGCGGCACAAGGGGACAAGTGTGCCATAGGCTGGGGAGCGCTGGGCAGGGGCGGCCCTCCCAGATGGACACAGGTGATGGGAGCAGGGTCGGGGGCCCGGGGGCTGCCCTGGTTCACAGTCAGCCAGGGGTGCCTGTGAGGGAGGTGGTCTGAAGGGAGAAGCATGACCAAGCGAGCCCGTCACACCAAGGGGCACTTGAGGTGTGGGGCGGAAGAGAGGTCAGCAGGGCTGAGGGCGGGACATTCCTCAGTTCAGTGGATCCACCCAGTGTCACACCCCGGCCACGGTGTGACATGCCTGGTCCTAGGAAGGGGCGCAGCAGGGAGGCGAGTGGAGAAGGTGCTGGGCCTGGGCCCGGTGATGGTCACCAGGCTGATGGGGACGTTGGGGAGCCCTGTCTGTGCCAGGCTGGGGAGCAGGGTCCCACCTCCAGGCCGTCTGTCTTTGTGAGTGAGGCAGGGCTTGCTGCAGAGCTGAAGCAGTGGGTATGAGCAGACCGCCTGGCTGGCCGGTGCCGGGCTGCTCTCCTCTGGGCATCTCGGCTCTTCTCACAGAGCACGGTGTTCTGGCCACCACAGGCACTTGGGGAGTGGGCGGCAAGGCTCTGGGACTCTGGAGCTTGCTGGCAAGAAGAGGTGAGTGGCCATGTGAGGACAGGTCCAGGGGGAAGGCGGCTGGGGCACACAGAGATGGACAAAGCCCCGTAGGCAAAGCCCTGTTTGGCTGATAGGGAGCCGACGCCCCAGGCAGGGCTGGTATCCCCAGGCGAGCGGAGGCAGGAGAGCTACGCTGCAGGACAAATGGGAAACCAGGCGTGCAGTGCAAGCACCTTTCAGGCTGGGACCTGGGCCAGTCCAGCCCTTCCAGCTCAGTCCACCTCCAGCTACCACTCCCGCCACAGGGAAAGCCTGACATCACCCCAAACCCTCATGCTCAAACCCATCAAGTTCCCATTTACTGAAAGCAAGAAACAAGGAAAGAAAAAATAAATAAAACTCAAAGCAAGGGAGCCAGCATGGAGGAGGTGTCCAAGCCACGGGTTTCCTGGAAGCCCATGTAGGGATCCCACGTTACAAGTTTCTCTGGGCACTCTGTGCCCCGCCAAGTTTGGGGACCAGTGGCCTCTGCCAAAGGGACCATCCTGGGAGGGACTCCTGTCCTTGCCCAGGCTCCAGCTGGCCCCCCAGCATGACTGCCACCCTCCTGCGTCCTCGCTGCCCACACCATCCTGGATGCCCCACGAGCAAATGGGGCTGGATCAAAGGCAGTCACGTCTGAACAATCCCGATGAGAAGTTTTTCGAATGGATGTTCACATTCCTGATAATTGGCTGATATGTTTTGTCCAAAAGGAAAGGGGTTGAAAAAGAAAAATCTTTTTTTTAAAGTATTGGGGGGCATAATATCCTTGTTTGTGGAGTGGAATTAATATCTCATTGAGAGCATTTGCTGTTGTGTATCTGTCTTTCTCAATCTAGCTACAGGAGGTGACCTCCAAATAGAGTTAATTTAATCTGCAGAAATAACCCTGCAATTGACTTTCCCAAAACTGGTATTAGATGAAAGCTCTGTTTTGCTGGGCCCACCTGTCATTAACGATTCGCCGTGAAAGTCCTAATGTACAGTGTTTAAAAATCTCCCCTGATGTTGTCAGATTTCATAAACGCACTCTTATTAAGGAATTAGCAACATGGGCTGCAGGGCTGATGGTGTGCCCGCAGATCCCAGGATCCTGTCCTGAACACACAAGGCTCCCGTGGACCGAGGCTGTGAGTGGCCAGTGGCAGCGACACTGACGCCACCTGCCCACAGGGCATGAAGGATGTGGGGACCCCAAGAGAGCAGAGAGGAGAGAGGACGCCTCCCCAGAAACCATGGCATGCACATCACTAACCCGGGCTCTGAGCAGGCTTGGGGTAGCAACAATGCAGGGACACCCGCTTCCCTGGGGGCACAGAGAGGACACGCGCTGCCCACTTCGACCTGAGTCCCAGGTGAGTGCCCACCCCGCTCCTGGTTCAGGGGACTGCACATATTTGCTGCAGGTTGGTGAGTGCACTCTTCAGGTCGGGGCAAGGAGCCTACGTCAGAGCTGGCTTTGAATCTCAGCTGCCTCCCTCCTTGCCTCCCCGTCGCTGTACCCAGATCCCACATCTATAAGTGGGCACGTGGTGGTCCCACCTCACAGGGATGTCAGGATTCACTGAGGCAATGCTGTCAGGATCAGCCCACACTAGACACAGACCTAGGGTGTCCTACATGTAAGCATGGATTAACATGTTCAGGTTCTCAGAAGTCTTCCTGTAGTCTTCACTTCATGGTACCTTGAAGATGTGTAATGGGGATGGGCTTGTCCAGGGTCCCACTGCTCATCAAAGCCTGCGAGGTTCTTGGTAGGGTGTCCAGGCCACCCACTAGTTCCCAGTCCAGCAGTGTGTTTAAGGGGCAGAGCTCACCCTGAATTTTGATCTTATCTCCAAAGGAGACTGAGCATTGCTCCCCAGTTACCTAATGGGATGGAAGAAGGTCTCTTGCCTGAATCTTGGAGGCACATCCACTATAGTCCACCCTATCAATAGCACAATAACAGTGGGATTTTACTATTCTGGAAGATATTTTGGCATTAGCTTTATATTTAATATCAACATTAAACATCTTGTAACTTGATTTAGCCTTGTTTTGTTATTTAAAATATACTAGAACCTAGCAGACAATCTCAGCTCTAGGGCCAAGCAAAGAGCCCTTGGACTTGGCACCAGAGCATGAGCCATGAAAGGAAAGACTGGTACAGTGGGCCTCACCAAAATGTAAAATTCTGTTCTATGAAGGTTAAGAGGATTGAAAATCAAGCTAAACACTGAGAGAAAATATTTGCAAACAACATATCTGACTCAGAATTAGTAGCTAGAATATATAAAGAACTCTCAAAACTCAACAGTAAAAAATAATGAAGCAATGCATTTAGAAAATGGGCAAAAGACGTTTCAACAAAGATGATGTCAAGATGGAGAATCAGCACCTGAAAAATCTCTCCATTTCATTAGCCGTTAGGGAAATGGAAATTAGAACTATGATATAGTACTACACATCTATCAGGATGGCTGAAATCCAAAGGCCACATAGAACATATACTAAGAAAGGCAAGGAAGTTAAAGCATATAAAATACTCAGTTAAAACCACGGAAGACAGAAGAGTGGAAGACAAAAATAGGAGGAGAGAACAAGGGCCACAAATCAGAAACAGTAATGAATGTGGTAGACGTTAATTCAACTGTATCAATAATCACTCTAAACATCAATGATCGAAATATGCCAAGTACAAGACAGAGACTGTAGAGTGGATCAAAACAAGATTCAGCTATATGCTGTGTACAAGAAACCCACTTTTTATTTTTATTTTTTTATTTATTTTATTTTTTTTTAAAAGATTTTTTATTTATTTATTTGTGAGAGAGAGAATGAGAGCGAGCACATGAGAGGGGAGAGGGTCAGAGGGAGAAGCAGACTCCCTGCCGAGCAGGGAGCCCGATGCGGGACTCGATCCAGGGACTCCGGGATCATGACCTGAGCTGAAGGCAGTCGTTTAACCAACTGAGCCACCCAGGCGCCCAGAAACCCACTTTTTAAATTAAGTTTTTATTTTAGTTCCTGTTAGCTAACATACAGTGTTATATTAATTTCAGCTGTACAATATAGTGATTCAACACTTCCATACATCACCCAGTGCTCATCATGGCAAGTGCACTCCCTAATCCCCATCCCCTATTTCACCTATCCCCCTACCACCTCCCCTCTGGGAATAATCAGTTTGCTTTCTATAGTTAAGATCCTCAAGAAACCCACTTTTAATAAAAAGATGCATACAAGGGCACCTGGGTGGCTCAGTCAGTTAAGTGTCTGACTCTTGATTTTAGCTCAGGTCTTGATCTCAGGTTTGTGAGTTCAAGCCCCATGTTGGACTCCACACTGGGCATGGAGCTTACTAAAATAAAATAAAGTAAAATAAAATAATAAAAAGACATATAGATTAAAAGTAAAGAGATGGAGAAAGAAATGCCATGTGAACACTAAACAAAGGAAAGCAGGAGTGGCTGTATTAATTGAGACAGAGTGGACTTTACAGCAAGGACACCATCAAGAATAAAAAGAACATTACATAGTGATAAAGAGGTTAATATTCCAATAAGACATAAGAATCTTTAATGTGTATGTGCCTAACAACAGGGCATCAAAATATATGAGGCAAAAACTGATAGAACTGCACAGAAAAATTTACTATCACAGCTGGAGACTTTAACACCCTCTACCAGTAATGGATGGATCCAGCAGGCAGAAAATCAGGACAGAGTAGAACTCAACAACACCATCAGTCAACTGGGTATAAGTGACGTCTGCAGGCTACTTCATCCAACAAATGCAGAATACATATTCTTCTCAAGTCCACATGGAATATGCACAAGATAGACCGTAAAACACAGCTTAGCAAATTTAAAAGAATAGGAATCATAAAATATTTGTTCTTAGGCCAAAATGAAATAAATCTAGAAATTAATAACAGAAGGATAGCTGGAAAGTCTCAAAACACTTGGAGATTAAACAACATACTTCTAAACAACACATGGTTTAAAGAAGAAATCTCATGAGAAATTTTAAATTATTTTTAATTAAACGAAATAAAAACACAGCTTTTTAAAATTGGGGGTGTAGTGAAAGCCGTGCTTAGGGAGGGAAATTTGTAGCATTGAATGAATATATTAGAAAAGAAGAAAGATCTAAGATCAATAATCTAAGCTTCCACCTTAGGAATATAGAAAAAGAGGAGAAAATTAAATCCAAAGTAAGCAGAAGAAAAGAAATAATAAATACTGGAGTAGAAATTAATAAGATTGAAAACAGGAAATCAAAAGAGAAAACCAACAAAAACCAAATGTGGCTCTTTGAAAAGATCAATAAATTTGATAAGCCTTTAGCCAGGCTAAGAAGAAAGGAGAAAGGACACTAATTATGAATAACAGAAATGAAAGAGGAGACATCACTACAGATCCATGGACATTAAAAGAATATCAAAGGAATACTATGAACAACTTTATGCCCACAAATTTGATAAACAATCTGAACAAGCCTGTATTTATTAATGGAATTGGATCAACAATTAATAACCTTCCAAAACAGAAAGCATCGGGTCCAGATGAATTCCACCACACATTTAAGTAAGATATTATACCAATTCTCTAATCTCTTTCAGAAGGTAGAAGCAGAAGGAGATACTTCCTAACTCATTCTGTAAAACCAGAATTACTCTAATACCCAAACCAGACTAAGACATTAAAAGAAAAGAAAACTACAGACCAATATCTCTTAGGAACACAAAGGCAAAATTCCTCAATGAAATAATAAAAAAATCAAATCCATCAATATATGAAAAAAATTATACATCATAACCAAGTAGGATTTGTCCCAGGTATGAAAGGCTGAGAATCACTTACTGTAATCCACCACTTCAAGAGGCTAAAGAATAAAGATCACATGATCATATCAAGATAGCGAAAAATACCTTTGACAAAATCCAGCACTCACTCATGACAAAAACTCAGCAAACTAGGAATAGGGAACTTTCTGAACTTGATAAAGAACATCTATAAAAACCATAGAGCTATCATTAGACTTAACAGTGAGAAACTCAAAGCTTTCCACTAAGATCAGGAACAAAGCAAGGACGGGAGTCTTAGCTAGTATTGTACTTCACCTAACACTCTCCAGGGTATTCATTCATTGCTAGCTGTACAGGGGATGAGAAAAGAGCTAGTACATGGACATGTCTGAAATAGGCTGCCATATTTTAGAATTGTCAACATTCTCATTATTGAAGAGTGTGATGGGGACATTACGCCTAGCTGTTTAGAACCCAAACCACCATAACATAGGTTTTATATTGTCTGTATCTTTGTGGTGCAATGGTCTTATTAAGGCATTTACTGAAAATTGCCATTAGCTAGTCTTTCTTTCTTATAGTAAATATTTAATAAACTACTTTAAAACTATAAGAAAAGGAAAGGAAATAAGTGGTATACACACTGAGAAAGAAGAAATTAAAGTGCCTTTGTTCACAAATAACATGATAATCTAGGTGGAAAATTTAAAAGAAATAACAGCAAAACTCCTAGAACTCATAAGTGACTACGTAAGTTTGCAGATACAAAGTTAATATGCAAAAGTCAATCAGTTTCCTATATACAAGCAATGAACAGGGGAATTTGACATTTAAAACCACACCATTTACATTAATACCCACACAATTGAAGTGCATAAGTATAGACCTGACAACATGTGCACAAAAACTCCGTATGAGGAAAACTACAACACTCTGATGAAAGATGTTTAAGAACTAAAGAAATGGAGAGACAGTCCATGTATTTAGATAGGAAGACTCAGTGTTGTCAAGACGTCAGTTCTTTCTAATTTGATCTATACATTCAACATAATCTCAATAAAAATCTGAGCAAGTTACTTTGTGGATATGGACAAACTGATACCAAAGCTTAGAATGAGAGGCAAAAGACCCAGAATAGCAAACTCAGTATTGAAGAACAAAGTTGGAGAACTGGCCCTACTTGATTTCAAGATCCATTATAATCTTCAGTAAACAAGACAATCTCGTACTAGTGAAAGAGTAGGCAAGTAGATCAATGGAGCAGAACCGACAGCCCAGATACAGATCCTATCAGAAACAGCCAAAATCCAGAACTCTGACAGGAGCACATGCTGGTGAGGTTGTGGAGCAAACAGAGCTCTCATTCACGGCTGATGGGAATGCAGAATGATGCAGCTGCTTCGTCTTACAAAATTAAACATACTCTGACCATATGACCTAGCAATCACACTCCTTGGAATTTACCAAAAAGTGTTGAAAACATGCCCGAATGAGAACCTACACATGGATGTTTATAATAGCTTTACTCATAATTGCCAAAACTTGGAAACAACTAAGGTGCCCTTCAGTAGGTGAACAGATAAATAGACTGCAGTCCATCCAGACGGTGGAATATTATTGAGTGTTAAAAAGAAATGAGCTATCCTGGTAAGCACTGTGAATTGTGCAAGACTGTTGAATCTCAGATCTGTACCTCTGAAACAAATAATGCAACATATGTGAAGAAAAAAAAAAAAGAAGAAGAAGGTAGCGGGAGGGGAAGAATGAAGCGGGAGAAATCGGAGGGGTAGACGAAACATGAGAGACGATGGGCTCTGAAAAACAAACTGAGGGTTCTAGAGGGGAGGGGGGTGGGAGGATGGGTTAGCCTGGTGGTGGGTATTGAGGAGGGCACATTCTGCATGGAGCACTGGGTGTTATGCACAAACAATGAATCATGGAACACTTCATCTAAAACTAATGATGTAATGTATGGGGATTAACATAAGAATAATAAATAAATAAATAAATAAATAAATAAATAAATAAATAAATAAATAAAAGAAATGAGCTATCGAACCATGGAAAGACATAGAGGAACCTTAAATGCACATCATTAAGTGGAAGAAGCCAACAGAAAAGGCCACATGGTATATGATTCCAGCTCTATGACATCTGGAAAAGGCAGAACCGTGACAACAGTAAAAGGAGTGTGGTGGCAGGGCTCATGGGTAAGGATGAACAGGGGGAGCATAGAAGATTTTTAAGGCAGTGAAACTACTCTGCATGATACTATAATGGTGGACTCATGTCACTATACATTTGTCCAAACTCATTGAATTTATAACACCAAGAATGAACCTCAGTGTAAACTATGGACACAGGATGATGATGACATGTCACTGTAGGTTCATCGATTATGACAAATTTCCCGCTCTGGTGAGGGATGTTGATAGTGGTGAGGCTGTGCCTATGGGGAGGGGGATATATGGGAAATCTTTATACTTTCTTCTCAACTTTGCTGTTAACCTAAAACTGACCTAAACAATAAAGTTTATTAATTTTTTTAAAAAGGGAAAATGATAAGGAATTTTCCTCCAAAATTGACAAAGACATTAATCCACAGATTTAAGAAGCCCAACAAACCCCAAGCAGAATAAACAAAATGAAATATGCTCCTAGATGCATAAAAGGAAAACTACTGAAAACCTAAGGCACTGAGAAAATCTTAATAATAGAGAAACATGACCGTTTACCTTTAAAAAGGCTGCAGGAAGTCCTATTTAAAGGTTCCAGCGGAGCTGTTGACACAACGGCACAGTGAGATCAGAGAGTGCCAACAGAGCATACATCAAAACAGGATTCTGCCTCCAGTAGAAATAGCCTTTAAGCACAAACGTGAAATAAAATCATATCCAGACCCAAGAAGAAAACAAAAAAATGAACCGGCTAAAACCCCAGGGAGATCCACTTCAGCAAACCCCAGTCTGTGGCTTTGTTATGCAGCAGGTTTGCGGAGAGGACCTGATTCAGGAAGGAGGGAGCAGGTGGGTGCAGGAGAGAATGAGGAACCATGCAAGTGTGAACATCGCAAGAAATCCAAACGCAGATTGTATAAGATGCTAATTTTGAGACATTTGAGATAGAGAATTTGGATACGTGGCAACACAGGCATAGAAGATGAGGGGACAAATGGGATAAGGGTTTTCAGGCACTTCCTTTATTAGGGAAGATGGTGAGAACACCAGCGGCTATCAGACAATTCTGGGTCCAAAATGCATGCGGGAATTCTAGCACGTCTGACAAATGACAAAATACAGCAAACGACTGTATAACTTTCAGCCAGAGGGGGAAAGTATAATAATGATAATTATCAGCGCAAAATAGAGCCAGAAATGAATGAAAGGGAACATAGAGCAGACAGACACTCACGCGACCTTGTAATTAATCCCGACTGTATCACTAATTCTGTCGAATGAAGAAGAATCAAATGCTTCACTTAACAGGCCATTAATGCTCTAACTGGATAAAATAGCAACACTCATACATAGCATGTTTTAAAAATATATGTAAAATAAAAGGACATAGGAAGTTTAAAGGGAAAAAGACGGAGAACAGTAAATCATGTGAAACACTGAGCAAGATGTTGGTGCAGCACCAGGAGCACCTGATGAAGAAGATGCCCAACTCAGCGCCGAAGACATGTGGTTCACGGTGATGTGGGCTTCAGTCACCAGCAGATACAACAATTCTATCAATCCATCAAGGAAATGTACAATGTACTCAGAAGACAACAGTCAGATTTATCTCAAGAGTTGTGAATTTTTTTAAATCATGGCAAACACAGGGAAAGAAAACTTCGCTCAGCTGACAAATGGTCTCTCAACCACAACAAAAACCCAGACCAAACACGCCAGATGACGGAGAACATTCCAAAGGTTTCTCTTTGAAATCGGAGACAAACAGGGAAACTCAAGCCTTCACCACTTGTAGTCAGCGGTGCTATAGGAACGAGCCAGAGCATAAAGACAAGAACAATAAATAAAATCTATAAGGCCTGAAAAGGAAGAAATAAAACTCTATTAAAGATGTTACGACTGTGTACATGGAAACAAGTAATAACACTTACATCCTTTTAGAATTAATATGTCAGTTTAGTAAGGCTTACATACAAAGTCAATACAAATTAAGTCAATTATATATATTTTTGAAGATGTATTTATTTATTTGAGAGATAGAAAGAGTGAGCAGGGGTTGGGGCAGAGGCAGAGAGAGGGAATCCCAAGCAGACTCTCCCCTGAGCACAGAGTCAGACTGGGACTCAGTCCCACGACCCCAAGATCAGGACAAGACCTGAAATCAAGAGTTGGGACGCCCAACCGACTGAGCCACCCGGGTGCCCCAGTCAATTATATTTTTAGATACTACAGTTAAAAAAGATTTTCTTAAAAATATAAAATGTACAAAGATATTGAAACTATAATAGCAAATCTAAAAAAAGACATGCAGGTGGCCAGACTCCTCCATCGGCCATCAAGACTCACAGTATCTGAAAGTCCAGTAATTAAGGGAACGTGAGTGAGACTGGAGCAGGATAATCACATGCAGGCTGGAACCACACAGACAAGAGGACGACAAATGTGCTAAAGGTAATCGGGAAGAAGAGCTTCGTGATCGGGGGTGGAGAAATTTTCCCAAACCACACACGTTGCACAACGAAGGAATTGAACATGCTGTGTGGTGCCGTCCTCCCCATCCATTTGCTTCTCCGTATGCAGTGGATCTCACTCCCATGCCCGTCTGCCTGACACCCACCCGCACACATGGCACGATCGTGCGTGAGGTGTGACGGTGCCCGGCGCTGGTCTCTCGTGGTCCGTGTGCACGACCCTACAGAGTCAGTCCAGTCACTGTCAGGACAGTCTGTGGTCCGCGGTGGTCGAGGAGCGTGGGAAGGTCTCAGCGCGGCCGTGTCCTGTGTGACCTGGTGTTTGTTATGTTGGTGCTCGTTGGATGAAGTTTAATTCAGAGGCACGTCTTGTTTGATGGATTATATGCATTTTATATATTT
Source organism: Mirounga leonina (assembly GCF_011800145.1). Lineage (NCBI taxonomy): Eukaryota > Metazoa > Chordata > Mammalia > Carnivora > Phocidae > Mirounga > Mirounga leonina. The sequence goes on from NW_023270717.1 coordinate 1,684,025, forward strand.
TTCTTTGCATCAGAACGCTTGAAAACAGTGACATCTAACATCTCAATCGTAACCCTAAAATGGTTGCAAAGACGTGATTTTTGTTGCATTTCAGAAATTAAAACAAAACCGTTACATCGTTACTTAAAATTTTTGCAACAGAACCTGAATACACAGCCACGGATACCGGGCATCATGCAGATTTTGAAGAAATTGGTAAATCCTCGCTTTTCCGCTGAGGTTGTTGAGGAAGCACTGACGTTCACCCTGCTGTCGCGTGCGGCGAGGCCTCCCCCAAGTTGTAGCCCCGGCACGGTATGGTTTATGCTTCCAGGGCTCCGAGAGTCCCACCACGACCCCTGTCGGAACATGAATAAACACGTGTGTAAACTGCTCTCCCTCCGTCCGGGTGCCGCTGGGCTCTGGCGCTCACACGTCCTCCAGGTCCAGTCACAACCACTAACAGCAGCAGATAGAAAGCACATGACTGGGTTTTGCATTTTGACCGATACTTAGAAAAAGGAAAAAGCTGTGTGTCCCACGCGTCTCCTAATACGGCGGACGCAGCTTCTGCCCACACCTAGATGGCACCCCGTGGATGACGAAGCCGCGTCCTGCATTGATTTTATTCTTCAATTTTCTTCTAATTTAGGGAACTGAGAAGGGGTCCATGTCAAAGAGATGAGGATGAAGGAAACTTTTCCAACAAATGGATCCCATTTTGTTGAAATTGTGCTTTGAGCTACATGCCGGGGGGCACATGCCTTGCCCCGCGTTCACCTCGTCTGCAGGTGGGGTTGCCCGTGATGCCCGCCGGCCCCGCCGTCGGCCGGCCGGGGACTCCGGCTTCCAGGCTGGGGCACAAATGGGGCACAGGCGGGACATGTGCGCCTCGCACCCACCGGGATGGCTGATACCAGGAAACCCAGCCAACAACAAGCGTGGGTGAGCGTGTGGAGGGTCTTACCGCAACCCCAGTTGGCCCCCGATCGCCCCGCCTGGTGGAGGCCCGGCCCCAGCCACGCTCTGACGTGGTGAACATAGCCACTCCTGAGTTGGGATGTGGGTTTATCCGGGGCATCTTGGGGCAGCGTCTTGGGGCAGCCCCGCCTCCACCGGTCATCAGCTCCAGCCTCCCACGAGCGTCCACGGCACCCTCTCATAGGAGCACTGAGATCACGCCCTCCACCACGGCCCGGGTGCCCGGGTCAGGCTGTCCTGTGGCTCCAGCCCGAGGAGGAGCGGGCAGTGCAGGCCCTGATGGGTAGGAGGAGGGCCGCCCCAGGACCTGGTGTCTCCCAGCAGGCCTGGCTGCACCGTGGGCGCCGCGGAAGGCACCGGCCTCTGCACCCTGCTCTGCCCTTTGTTCTCTCTCCTGGAACGCGACTCCCAGTGTCTCCGGGGCCAGGGGACCCACACCTTGACTCGTGGCAGAAGGCATTGGGTCTGCGTGCTGGCTCCATGGGGCTCACTTTCCCCCAGGACACTCACCTGAGCCGACACCATCACCACCAGGCAATTCCCCCCGCCCTGGTTTTGGTGGCAGACCATCAGGCTCTCACCTTTCACCGCTGTGAGTGTGGCGGTCACCTGCTTGCGAGGGCCTGGGACCCGACTCCTTGCCCCACGCCCTCTCCGGCTCCCCTGTGACAGAACACTCCCAGTGAGGGGGTTGCCTGGCTGTGCCCCCAGCTCTCAGCAGGCGGTGCTCCGCATCGGGGGGGTTGCTGGAGATTCTGGGGTTCGGCCATAGCCAGGGTCCTCCTCCCAACTTGAGGATGCAGGGGAGGCTGGGGTGGCTGAGGACGTGTGGGTGACAGGGACAGAGAGACTGAAGACAGGGCTGGACAGCAGGTGCGGGGCCAGCTGGGAGGAGCAGGATGAGGGAGAGGCACATCCCCGCCGGCCCCTGCCTTTAGCCACGTGGAGCAGAGACTCGGCTCTCCCACGGCAGCTCCAGAAAAACAAAGACAGACATTAAGGGAAACAAATCTGCCTTCAAATTCCTCTGTGTTCTTAAAGACACTTGGAGGGCAGGTTTTCACTCCACGTTAAATAATTCACTCCGACACCAGAAAACCACAGTCGGTATTCTTCCAACGGCCACAGAAGAGCGCGTGAACAGTCGGGGCTGGAGCGAGTGGGAAGGAGGCTCTTTGTTCTGCGCGGGCCTGGCCTCCAGCCTCTGCCAACCCTGCGGGTCCAGCGGCCGGCCGCTCACACTGGGAGCCTCTGGGGAGGAAATGTCTGAGGTCTCAGACGGGTTAATAAGACGGTCTGCACAAAGCAATCTCAGGTGACCCGGCCCCATCCCTTTCTTTGACTTCGGGACCCAATTCTCGGGAATATGATTGTGTTATCCATTAATCTCCGGGAGCTCAGGCTCTGAGCCAACCAGGTCCCCGCTGGGTGGAAACCACAGGTGCATGCCACGTGGAAAGTGGGCCAGTGGAGCCCGATGCCCGGGGCACGCTCCAGCTGCTCCTTTAAAAAATGATCCTGAGGCACTCCACGGCTCGCTCCCTGACTCCCAGACCCACAGACTTGGGAGCCTGGGGGCGGCCGCCACCTCCTCTTTCACGCCTGAGGACACAGGCCCGCCACCTGCAGGTCCGGCAGCCTGAGCTCAGCCCCCCATCCGCAGGGCCTGGTTCTGCCCACACACACCTGCTTCCTTTAGCAAAGCCCGTGCTGGGCGCTGGGTACGGGGGGTCAGCAGAGACCCTGCTCGAGGGGACGCTCGGGAGTCAGGCGGGTGCGTGGGTGGCCAGCTCCCTTCTCTCCTGGAGAAAGCTCCTGTGGCAGGAGGAGAGGGTAGGGACGGGGACTGTGACGTGATGGGGGGCAGAGGTGCGGGCGCAATCCCACGTGGCTCAGACAGACGGGGTCCTGGTCACCGCACCAGAGGGGAGGAGGAGGAGGTCCAGCAGAGGGGTCTGGTCAGGCTTGCGTGGGGGCAGCCCGCCATCGTCAGCCCCCGGGGATGCGCCCGCCCTGGAATCAGACGTGTCTGCACCCCAACCTTGACACCCGATGCCACCGTTCCCCTGTGCCAGACCAGGAGCCTGGTGCTCTCTCGAGCCTGCTCTCCCTTGAGCAGTCCTGCCCATGGGTTGGCCTCGGTGGCCTGCCCCAGCCAGCCCTCCCCTAGCTCTCCGCTCCAGGCGGCTGCTATCTGCTGCCGGATCCTGCAGGGGCCGCCGGCCTATTCCCTGCACAGAGGCATGGGTCAGACCATCCCCCTGCTCAGCATCCACAGAGACTGCATGTCACAAAGAGGGAAACCCAACATCCTCACTTGGTGGCCCCTGGGACCTGCCGGAGCCTGTCTCCCCCTCCAGCCCCACTGGCCTTGTGTCCCTTCCTCTGGAAACAGCCTGTTCCCCAAAGCCTCGGGGCCCTGCCCCGCTGTGCCCGGCTGCCTCCTCCTATCCAGTCACGTGACTTGCTCTTGCAAAAGTCACCTCCTCAGAGAGGCCCTCCGGGACTATAGTATGCAAGCTAGCCCCTCTGCCCCGCCGAGCTCCTCCCCTGCTTTTTCTTTCTTTCCAGCGCTTTGCCTTGTTCTGTTCTTTATTTGCCCTTCGCCTTACTAACCCAGCCGCTTCCCTCCCTGTCCTACAAGCTGCAGGCCCAAAGGGCACGTCCACCCTCTCCCCACTCCGCAGGGAGCCTTCACAGGGGCTGCCCAGAGTCCTGATGGATGAACTGAGCACCTGCCGTGGGCTGGCACCAGGCTGCACCATGTCCTTGAATCGTGCCAACAAACCTGAGCCGGGAGCTGCCTGCGTCCTCCGGCGGCACCCCGCCCCCTCCGCCCTGCCCCTGTGCACCGCGGACTGGGAGGCCTGGGGACCCTGCAGGGAGCCTGGTGAGAAACCCCACAGCCCGAGGCTGCCTCGGGCCCCAAGTGACACATCCGTCTTCATATCACTCGACCGACCACAGTCCGGATGTCCCGCCGCGTAAGTGCGGCGTGGGAATGCAAACAGGACACAAGGCCGTAATTGCTCCGTGGAATCTGTGTCCTCTTCCTGACATGCATTCTGCCCACTCAACTAATCATTAACTGATAGGTTGCTGCATGGGGATAATATCTCTAATATGTAATGCAATTTCCAGAGCATAGAAGTGCTTATGGACACAGCTGCTGTTGGGGGTCAGCGACCTGCTTGGAAATTGATGGAGAAACTCCATTGCGGAGCCTGAAAGATGCGGCCGCGCCCACGGGCCTGGTGCGCAGGGTTTATCTATGCAGAAGATGTATTTGTAAATCAAGGAGAAAGGAAAATCGATGCATTTGCATCTTTTCTTGCTCAAAAGCCCATTAGATGTACTTTATTTAATGTGAGGCTTATTTGCCGTCCATCACTTTGGGGGATGCATACGGGTCAGGACCCACCAATAATTTTAATCTCCTAAAAGCACATTTCTATGCTAATTTTTAATTACAATTAGTGGCGATGTCAGCTGTTAGCTTTGGTGACTGACTTAATGACCCACCCGTACTACCCCTCTGATGAGAGGTGCCAGGGAGAGGTCCCCGGACACAGCCGCGTGGATTTTAAGTGGCACGCACGACAGCTCACGCATCTGACGTGGTGCGTCCGTGGAAAGACCAGTGCGGCTGGTCACCCCCTTTCTGTCCTCGGTGCCACTCCGTCTTCCCCTCCTCCTGAACCCGCTCAGCTTCCAAGGAGCTCTCGGCCCATCCTTGTCACCTGGGCCTTGTCACCTGAGCAGGACCTTGGCGATACCAGCTTTGCAATGGGCCACGGCAGAGCCTGGTTCTGGTTCTCAGGTCTGGGCCCTGATCAGCCGCGGCGGCCTCTGCCTTTGAGAAGGAAAATCCAGAAACAAAGTCTAGCCCTTGAGAATTTCCCCAGGATCTCTGAGGTCGCCATACTGACTCGAAACTGACATTGTCATGGGTTCATGAGTGAAGGCTTGTCACATGGACAGGTGGGAAGGAACATGAGCTGGAGTGGCCGCATGGAGTCCAGGTGGACGGTCTTCACGGGCACTCCTGTCCCTGTGCCATTCCTCCGCACAAGAGCCGGAACCGTTCCTCCTGCCCTGGCTCTGGGCTGGCCGGTGACCCGCTGTGGGCACATGAGTGGGGACCCAGGCATGAGGGGCAGGCGAGGCCCGGGCTCTGGCGGCAGCCCGTCCAGACCATCAGAAGACCAAGGCCACACGGAGAACTGTGCCGCCCCCCCAGCCGAGGCACCCAGGACGGCCCAGCTGCAGGTGGACTGAGCCCCGCGAGGTCAGGCCAGCCACCCTACAGGCTGTGGGAAATGATAAAGTGCCACGGACTTTGTAGGCACCTTGTCCCCCAACCGTGGAAAGCATGCAGGGGACACTTCATGCCTGGGGGGCTCTGCTCCTCCTGCCCAGATTCCTGCTGGGACGCCGGGAAAACCCCAAAGTGGAGGAGACTCTGGTCTCTGGTCTCTGGCCCCCAGCGCCTGGACGGCAAGGAGGAGGACAGAAGCCCACCCCCCACTTGCCAGGGCTCTGGGGTGGGGATGGGGGGCCAGCACGTCGGCTCCTCCGCACACCCCCGCTCACCACCCAGGCCAGGCCAGAGCCCCCCCGACATTCCCTTCAATATCTGAGGCTCCCTTCATAATGGAAGCTGACAGAATGTAAATGAGTTTCTAAAGGAACCAGCAAAAGTGGCAATTTTTCTCATTTAATCTTCGGATGAGCTGTCTGTCTTGCGGGCGCACAGTCTCATTAGAATTTGGAGATTAATTTTGTCCATCAACATGAGATTATTGGTTTGAGTGAGGTTTGGGGGACGTCCTGGGGGTGAGGCCGGCTCCCCCTGAAGAGGCCGAGACGTGGCCGGCAGAGCGGTCCTGACAGCGAGCGACAAGCCCCCGTCTGTGCATGGGCCCTGCAGGAGAAGCCGCCTGGCAAGCTCACGGCCTGCAGGGCAGTAAGCACAGAGGCAGAGGGCCTGGGGTCCAGGCTTCCAGGCTGACCTCCCCAGCGAGGGGAGGGGTTCCAGGCCCACACCTGTAGCGCAATCCCGCACCCGCCACGTGCTGTTTTAGGATGGTCGGTGCCAGGTGGGCAGACGGCCAAAGAAAGGCAAAGGCCAGCAGACCCTGCGGGACCACGGCTCCCTGGGGGCCGCAAGACCCTCCAACATGGGCTCATGGCCCAGGGACAAGGGGCACTCCAGGACCGAGTAGGTGCCCCTTGTGGACTCCTTAGTGATCCATGTGCACCAAGCATATCACTTCCATTACTGCGTTCCATCCACACAGAAGCCCTCTGAAGGGCGGCATTGACCCCACTTTACAGAGGCAGAGACCCCGACTCGGACAGGAGCAGCCTCTCCAAGGGCGCCTGGCGCTCCGTGGTGCGGCCGAGCTGGGATTCCAACCCAGATCTGTGTGATTCCAAAATCCATGCCCTCGGCCTCAGTGGACAAGTCCTCTGGGCCACGACACCAGTCATTGTGCCGTGGGGCTCCTGGGGGGTCATGAGACATGGGAGCTGGTCTTGGAGGGCTAGTGTAGACTGGCTCAACGAGTGTAGACTGCCATCATGGCACCGAGTTGCAAGCTGAACTCAGGCACCAATTGGGCTGCCTACCACGGCAGAGCCAGACCGGGGTGCTGAGCGCCCACCACGTGACCCCGACCTGGGACCGCGCTCCAGCTGTCAGTCTGACGGGTGGTCTTCACACGCAGGGCTGTGGGCAATGCGACCCTGCACAGATGTCTCCCTGAGTAAATTCACACGCAACACGATCGACACCGGCTGAGAAAATTTAGCGAGGTCTGAGATCAACAACCATTCCGGAAGGTGCAAACAAATATGCATGGCGCGATCCGGGCTCCGGCGCTGCCGGGCTCCATGGGAAAAAGGGGCTGTTTACGGAGCACCTTCCACGGGCCACGGGTGGGCTCCACTGTCCAGGGATCACGCCACGCCACCCCTGCAGTCCCCCTGGGGACAAGGGCCATCATCCACCAGGTCCAGCCAGGGGAGACCACGTCATAGGAAGCTGCCCAAAGTCCCACAGCAGAGCGATGGCAGCACCATGGCCACGTGGGCACGTGGCGGCCCAGCAGACAACCCACAGTTCAGGCCGCTGTTCTGAGCTGCTCCTTCAGCCGAGTGTACGGAAAGAGTGAGTTTTGTGGAACATCGCAGAAGGCCAGCAAACCAGACACGGTGACGAGGGTTTCCATTTTCATGAACACGAAAAAGCTGAATAACCTGGAACTTCTCCGACCACAGAGCCCTGGAGACACGGGGGCAGGACAAACAGCCGCATAAGCCGAAGTGTCTGTGGTGGGGTGGGATCCCGGTAGCAATGCTCTTTGTCCGTCCCCAAGTTGCCCACAGAAGCAAACGGGCTAGGACAGCCATAGACAGAATCCCACGGACGATCCTAATGAAGCCACTGAGCCAGGCACCTCTGCTCATCTCAGGATGTGGGTGGATGGCGTTGGGACCACGCGGAGCTCACGGGTGCTCGGATGCAGGGACAGAGGCGGAAGGGCAGGGGGAGCCCCCGCACTCAGGGACAGAGGCGCAGAAAGACGCGTCTGTTGGTGGGATACATTCTTTAGATGGGTCTGGACCTGCTTTCCCACTTCGAAGGGCAGGGCTGAGGCCTTGGGGGCCTTCCCAGCAGCGGGCCCATCCACAGGTCCACGGCAGTGTCCCAGCTGGAGGTGCACCCTCACGCCCTGGCTCCTGCCCCTGGCGGCTCTCAGACCCCCCACCCCGACACACACACACACACACACACACACACACAGAGCGCTGCCCTCTTGGGCCTGGTATGTGCAGACAGCGGGCGTTTACACACTGGCCCTCGCTAGCCCCCACACTGAACACATCAATCATGCCCGACTGCGACCCTAAGAGAAGCCGGGGGACAGGCACTCCCCGGGCCCCATTGGCCAGCGCGAACCACACCTCGGCCTGTCCCTCCGCTCGGGTCTCACGCCCCTGGAGGGGGCCTCCCCCTGCCCATGGCCTCCCTACACCACCTTGGATGAAGGGCAAATAGGCTGACCAAGGGGCCGCCCTGGGTTACAGTGATGGTGGGTCTCACCCAATTTGGGAAAGTCATAAAGACCTCTAAAGAGGAAATCAGTAGAAAACAGCACAAATGCAAACATCTCAGAGTGAACGGGCAGGTGGGCTCGTCTGCTGCTGTCAGGGGCTCCTGGAATCCTGTTCCGACAGCCCATTAAGGAGCTCCCGGCCACTTTGGTGCATCTGCGCATTTTATTTCCCCGCTCTGATTGAGCCAGGCACTGTGGTTTCCCGGCTTGAGGCTGCGGCTGAGCGCTCTGATGGACGGTAACGGGCAACTGGAGGAGAGGATAATCTTTTAATGTTCTCCAAGAGGCCTCATTTGAAACCTAAGGAGTCAACTCTCTGCTTATCCTCCATTCAGAAGAATGCCTGATGAGAAGGTTTTGTGACTGGCTCCAGGGGGGACCAGCAGGTATAAATCCAGCTCTTTGTAGAGGAGGACGGGGTGGCCCAGCTCAGGGGTGTGGGGGGGTCCGTGGGCCGGGCGGCGTTTGGGCTCCTGCCCAGTGTGGGCATGCACCTGCAGGAGCAGAGGGGAGGCAGACCCAGCCTCACATTCGCTGAGACCCTCATGGCTCAGGCACAGTCTGGGGGTCTCCCCAACACCTGTTAGCCCACAGTGAGGCTCATACCCAGCCCAGCTGCTGGGACCTTTAACTCCTGAGAGGCTGAGGTTCAGCCCAGAGCAGGGTGTCTATGCCCTGGGGTCTTTGCAGGACGGGGTTGATGAAACCGGAGAGGGAAGCTTCCTGGAGGAAGTAGCCCAGGCTGAGGGCCGGCCTGCTGGGGGAGGGCACCAACAGCTGCGAAGCCCTCAGCCAGTGCCCTTCCCCTACTCTGGGATGGGGCTCAGGGGAGTCCTGGAGAAGCTTCCAGAAGGGTCTCTTGCTTCTCATCCTCACCTGCATTTGCTCACTGGGCAGGTGTGCCAGGGCGCTGGGCGAGGGTGCCAAGCAGAATGCAGAGGCACCTGGCTGGGACATCCACCAGAGGCGCTCCCAGACAGGATGGTGGGGAAGGCTTTCAAGGCAGCTAACCGGGAGCACGGCAGAGGGAAAGCAGTGAGGCATGGCATGGGAAATCCAGAAGCGGCCATGGGTTTGGGTCACCCAGCCAAACTGGATTTTAATCCCAGAAAAGCTGACTTGCTGATGACCTTGTGCACATCACCTTGTTCCTGAGCATCCATTGCGTCTGCCAAACCTGCCAAATGCCTTCACCCAGCCATGAGCACCGGCCACCGGGACAGGGCCCAGGACCCGGCTGCCCTCCTCCTGAGGGCTGCACGGCCGGGGAGCCCGACTGCCCTACCCCATCTGCCCGAGAGGCCCGTTGGCTGCTGCTGGTCTGGAGCTCTGAATGCACTTGGCCCCTGCCTGGGAGAAGACGCTGGTGCGGCAGTGGGCCAGGGCCCATCCATCTTCTTAATGAGCCCATTTGTCACGCGAGGGGCTGCATTGTTCACCTGCCCGATGGAACGGGCCTGTTCCAGCCAGACGAGAGCTAGCCGGCCCTGGCTGTTCGGGGACACTTTTCAGGCTGGTCTAGGGGCTTAGCCAAGGCTGCGTTGCTGGTGGAAAGGGGTCTGTTCGGACCCCTTGGCTTGCTCTAGACCACGGGGTTCCTGAAGGTGCCCCTTGAGGGTCTGCGGGTCCATTTGTCCAGAAGCAATGTGGTATGATTGGTGGCCACACTTTCCTCACATGATAGGATGACACACGGGGGTCCCCACATGCCATGTCTGTTCCCAGCTGTCCTAACCTGTGGTCCGCAAGGACATCAGCTGACGGCTGCCCCAGTTACCAGCCGTGGACAGAGGCCCCTTGGCAGGGGGCAGGGTTTAGGAAGGAGGTGGTCCCACTGTACCCCTCCATGGCTAAGCAACTTTGGGGAAGTCAGCCAGCCTCCTGTATCCTCCAGAAGGCTCTGAAGGGCTAACGAGGTGTCCACCACCTTGAGGTGCTAAGATGCTGAAATGTCAGCCAGCATGAAGGGCTGTGTCCCTGTGTAAGCATCTACAGGCCAGGGACACACCCACACTGCAGGGAGAGGCCTGGGAATACATGGGTAGAAGGCTTCAGTCCCCAAAGCCGCCTCCTCCTAGATGCACAGCTCCCGGGCACCTGCCAGGAATTCCGCAATTCCACAGGGAGTGCCCAGCTGGCTCTGCACGGCCAGATTCACGGAGAACCAGAGAAGCCAAGGTCTGGGCAGTACCAGGTGGGGTAGTCGGAGCAGGACGTGGTCCCCGCCAGGTGGCTGCCGGGCCCTCAGGGTTGGGCAGATGGGAAAGAAGGAAGACCATGTCTGTCCCCGAATTAACCACCTTCCCCCTGCCCCTTGCAGAAGCATCCTGCCCTCCGCCGCTTCTTCGGGAGGATGCCCGGGCCACCCTGGGGGCGTGGGACTCAGGCAGAGCAGAGAAAGGGGGACTCGGGATAAAAAGAAACACAAATGTGCACACAGAGCTCCTACAGGGAGGCGCTGGGTGGTTTGCAGGGGTAAGACCCGGTTTGGGTCCTAGCTCCACTCCACTATCCCCTGGGTCCTGGAATCAACAGAGCAGGACACCCTCACTGTAGCCAGACTGGCCTGGGGCTATGGCACCCACGTTCATATCCCACCCTGCAGACCCTTCCTGGGTACCTGCCGGCCCGAGCACTAGCCAGGCTGGTGTCCCCAGTGACAGCCTCCCAGTGCACAGACACCTCATCTCCCTTCCCAGCTGCCCTGCTCAGCTGCCTCCAACTGAGCAGGGCCCCCGCCCTGAGCAAAGCCCCCCCACTGAGCAGAGCCCCCACTGAGCAGAACCCCCTCCCACCAAGCAGGGTCTCCAGGGGCTCTGCTCCAGAAGATCCTCTGGACCTTGTTCTTCTCAGGGAGACCCACAGTTGCTAAGGGCCCATGAGTCCATCGGGGTCCCTGTCCCCAGACCTCCTTGTCCCATTTCTCCTGTGTCTCCTTCCCTGAATGTCTGACCAATCAGACAAACCTCTGTCTATGGCTTCTTCTCTGTCCCCTGGGAGCATGTCCCTCTCTCAAGGCCACCGAGTAGGGATGCCTTACGGTGACAGCCACATACTGAACCGACCCAGGCATCAGAGATCAGCCCTTGTCCCCTCCAGCAGCCGGCCATGCAGCTGGATGTGTGGGCCGGGAGAGGGGTGCACGGGGTGCGCGGCCGCGGTGATCGGGTGGGGGCCGCTCAGACGCTCAGGCGGCTCTCTCCAGCCCTCTGGACCCACCTGCTGGACATTTGCTGCCCACGGCCGATGTTCTGTTCCTGGCAGCCCCCAGAGCAGGCCAGACCCCTAGGGTGCACATTTTGGACCTCTTATCTGCGGCTCTCCATAAACCCCATTGTTCGCTTTTCCCAGGACCAAACTGTCCACCATGGGGGCTGCTGGGCTGACCGGCTCACCCCAAAGTTGCTCTGGGCCTCACTCAAATCCAGCTGCTGTTAGTGGAGCTAACAGTGGACCAAGTCGAGGGCTGGAGCCTCTCAGTGTGGGGACCCCCTCAGAGGGGGGGTGCACGGTGCAGTGACCCGACGTTGACTCAGTGGGGAGGGCGTGCTGGGCCGTCCGCCTCTGGGCCCTGGGAGCTCCGGCTTGGCCAGCCCCAGAGATGTTGTAGGGTCTGTCTCCTGCCTGCCAAGGCCCCCACTCCTGTCTCCTGTTGTCCATCCAGCCCAAGGCCTTCCAGAGACTGGAGCCACGGGATGTTCTGGGCAAAGCCCAGGTGCTGGGACGGCCGACAAGAGGTTTCCACAGCCTGGGATTGAACTGTGGTCCATCCCAGTGACCGGGTGGGAACTGTCCTACGGCTCCTTCCCGTCGGTGCTGGGACAGTGGCATCTGTAGGAACGGGCCAAGTACCAGGCCCGGCTCCTCTGCCCCTGGTAGCCCAGCCCCTGTGACCGCTGCGGCCACCCGACGGAGTCTGTCCACTGTCACCCCCGGGACCCATCTGCTCAGCCGGCCAGACTGGACAGCGGAGGAAGGTGTGAGGGGAGCGCCTGATCGCAGGTTTTTTGTTAGGAAATGCAGCACGTTCCCAGCCGGCTCTGTGGATGCTTAACCTCGCTGTTGGCCTGGGCCCAAGACGGGGGGCTGACCTGGGGTACGTGCTGTCTTGCAGGGCAGACACCGCCGCACCCCTTCAGCCCTTTCAACTCCTGTGATTTTAGGGGGAAGCCGTCAAGCAAATTCCAATTCTCTGGATCTGTCTGCACTCTGGTGAGGACAGCCCCTCTCCCATGGGAGAGCGTGTCTACTCTATCTGCTCTCCCTCGCCCGTGACCTTGGGGCGCCACACAGTGTCCTTTCTTTACATCAGAACTGTCTCCACTCGGCCCAGACGTACCCACCTCAGTTTCCCTTCGGCTGTGAGGTCGGGGCCCCTCCACACGGCAGGGGGCAGCTTCTCTCCCTACCCCGGACAGCCCTGGCGAGAGGGTGGCATCCCTGGCGGCCTGAGCCCCTCCCGCAGCCCCTCTCCCCGCGCCCCCACCGCCCTCAACTGCAGACTCTGATAAGTATTCCAAGCAAACATCCCCACGTTCCCTGCTCATGGTTTTCCGACCTCCTAATGCAGAATGATGTTGTTTTCTCCTGCTCAGCAGCCTGAACCCAGAACCCCGAGTTCACCCAGTCTGTCCCCCGAATCCCAAGTGGCCTCCGCACACCCGCACACACAGCCATCCGTCAGCCGCTGACAGCCGTGGAGGAGCGATTACCAGGAACCGTTCAGAAGGAAGGAGCGGGCGCTGTCCCAGCAGTGCGGAGGCACGGGGAAGAGAGCCTCCGGGCCCAGGGGCGGCCCAGCTGGGGTGGCCATGCTTCCCACGACTGCCCCTGCTCAGAGGGGTCCCAGGTGACCGGAAGGGCCCAGGCCAAGGGTCACACTGCGTGCGTGCGTGCGTGCCTGATGACAAACCTCCACGTGCATGCCCTGTGGACTCAGACCCAGCGGCGGGACATGTGGTCCTCCCATGTCCTGTGGGGTTCCTGGTGCAGCTGTCTCCCTGGGATTGTCCTTGGCACCCCTCCCGCCACCCCCATCCTCTTCCCTTCATCCCTTCCCCCCATTCCTGCCGCCCTCGTCTAGGCCCTGCCCAGGCCCACTGCCCCGCTGCCTCTCTCAGCCTCCAGTCCATTCTTCCACAAAACATCACTTTAAACCGTAACGGAAGCCTGATCAGTGCAATCCCCAGCTAAGCCCGTCCACATCCTGCTCTACAGGAATGCGTCGCACCCTCCACACCCACGGCGCCCTGGGCATCCCATCAGGATGCGGTCACACTTGATCTACGTGGCACTGGGCTCAGCTCCCACGGCCGCTGGCCCCTTCCTGGTGGTCACAGTCAAAACTCAGCCAAGAATCTGGGTGCCTGTGATGTTTCCCTACTGGAGGGGCTGCTGGTCAGCTCTGGGTGGAACAGTGTGTGTCCCCCACTCCCATCGGCATGGCCTGGGAATGTGGACTCCGAGCCTGGGGGCTGCAGCAGGGCAGTGACCCACCCCCCCACCCAGGGTAGCCAGGAATTTCCCAGGAGCTTCTTTCCCCCACCCCTACCGCCCCCAGCTCCAGCCCGGTCCCCACGGGACTGGTGTGCATCTCCTCCCTGAGCAGAGGGTGGTCTCCGTCTGCACAAAACCTCCCTCCCAGCCAACACCCATGAAAGCTCCAGCTCTCAGCTTGAATTGTGAGGCCCACGGTGGACTTTTCTTTGGCAAGAGCCGTAAGACAAGACACATCCTTTGTCTGTGGTCACTGCTGGACAGTTATGCTGCCACCCGGAATCAACCGTGCCCGGTGCTTGATCTGGACACCGTGATGGGCAACACTGGCCCTCACAGCCTTGGGATGATGATCGGCCAGGCCGGCGGCTTGTGGGATCCTGCATTGTGCTTCCTGCGAGAAGGAATTCACGGACCAGGGTCCCAATCCTGGGGTCTGCTCTCTGCCAACTCAGCAGGAGCTCAAAGGACACAGTATGAAAGCTGCTGGGCAGCGAGGCACAGCCTTTAATTTAGTCTTCAAAGCACCCCGAGGCGGGTTCCCAGGGCTGGGGATGATGGGGGACAGGCAAACCCAAATCAGGGCCCATGGGAACGCCCTAGGCCAGGCATGCTCTCCGCAGGGAATGCTCTTCCTTTCCCGGGGGACACTTGTTTCCTGCCTGTGGCACAAGCAGACACACAGACTGAAGCGGATGGACGGACCCATGGACCGAGCCCTGGGCGGAGGGACCGGATGGAGGTGGGTGCCACACACCTGCACGTCTGCCTGCCTCGCAGAAAGTGGTGCCTCTGAGCACCTTGGCCACAGCTAATTACTTGTCATCGGAGCCTCCTTAATGTGTCGGCGTGTTTCCGGAAGGGAAAGATAAACATTTGTCCTACTTCACGGAGTGCATCCAAGGCAACAATAGCAGATCAGATGCTCCCCACATCACGTGTCTTGGCGTGTTCTGTCCCGTGCTGCGCGAGGCAGCAGGCTCCCGCCTTGGGCACCCGAGGGCCTGTGTGACGCCCCACACAGCCATGCTCCACGGGCTCTGAACGGCATGGGGACCAGGGAGAAATGTGCCATCCTCCTCATCTTGCACAATGAGCCCCGACCCCTCAGAGTTGGAAAGAGAGAGGAGAGACATCTCAGAAAGAGAGGGGGGCTTCCCTCCTTCTTGCCGCCAGAGGTGATGGTTTCTTCCCACTCGGGTCCCTGGACCCGGAACCCCAACTCCCCATCCTCTCCCGAGCCCCAGGTGGACCGCATGCAGGTACACTCACAGTCCCACCTGGAGAACCACGTCCCCTAGACATAATGAGCTGTACCTCTCACAGTATAAGACCCAATGTTACATCTTGGAGGGGGCCTCCTCTTCACCTTCAGGGGCCTCACTGAAGCAAATGTCCCTCCTGAACCTCTGGGGACTGGAGGTGTCTCCTGAGAGATTTGCTCAGATTTCAAACGTTATGGTTTGAATTGTATCTCCCCCAAATTCATATGTTCAAGTTCTGATCCCTAGAACTTACTCAGGATCTGGCCTCATTTGGAAATATGCAGATATAATTCATTAAGATGAGGTCATACGGGAATAGGTGGACCCTAATGTGATATGAGGGGAGACCTTAGAAGGAGAAACACTAACGCAGAGCGAGGAGGGACACCTGAGGACAGAACACGCAGGGCGGACTTGGCCAGAGTCAGAGGTCAGAGGGAATGCCAGGGGTCAGCAGACATTGGAGGGGCCGCTGGAGGGAGCCTAGTCCTACTGGGGCCTCCAGAATTGTCCAGGAACTAGTTACTGTGGATTTTAGCCATCGCGTTGTGATCCAGCAGCCCTGAGAAACTAGTACATGCACTACATACAAGAACCCCACGTGTGAGCTGCGTGTAACCCAAGGACAGTCCTCCTGGAGACACACTCAGGAGAAGTGTGCACAAGTGAGGTCACCCACAGCAGCACGAGCCTCAGAACAACCTAAATCACCACCACCAGCAGAAGGAAGAAAACCTAGCATGCGATGACTGTGAGTACGAGCAAGACAGAGAAACCGCGGCCACACACACACACGTGGAGAATCTCACCAGTGTGGACTGAGGAAAAGAAGCCAGACACAAAAGAAAAGATGCTGCACAATTGTAGTCATATAAAGAGGAAGCAAAATGAACCTGGTGTCAGAAGTCATGGTGTTGCAGACCCACAGGGGGCATCACCAGCCAAGACGCCCAGTGCCTGCAGTGCTGAGCTAGGTACTTCCTAGAAAGACATAAAACACACTGAGCCAGGGGCGCCTGGGAGTCAGTTGAAAGTCTGACTCTTGGTTTCAGCTCAGGTTGTGATCGCAGGGTCGTGGGATGGAGCCCCACCCTCAATGCGGAGTCAGCTTGAGATTCTCTCTCCCTCTGCCCCTCCCCACACTCTCTCTCTCTAAAATAAGTGGGTAAATCATATAAAAAAAAAAAAAAAAGGAAACGTGGCCTGACATGGCCTGAGGGGTGGTTACATGGATCGTTCACAGCCTCACCAGGCTGGCCCCTTGAGCTGTGGCGCCTTCTTGGATTAAACATTTTGACCGCAGCTCTGAAAACATTTGTGATTGTGCCTTCTCCCTCCCTTCACTGACTCTATGGTCTGATGAACGGTGCAGTCTTATTTACCGTGCCTCTAAAAACCCCAATGTTAAATCCTACAGAACCTGACCAAGAAAATCCAGGACAGAGTCTAACCAGCCTTGTATCTGGCGAGGGGTCTTTTGAGGGACACGGAAAGCATGGACCTCCGAGGAAAGGTTGTCAAGTTGGACTTTACTCAAATCAAAACTCTGTTCTGCCAAAGGCACTGTTAAGACACCGAGAAAGAGAAACCATACACCCGGAGGAACATTCTGATAAGGACTCGTATCCCACATACACAAAGGATTCTTGAACTCAGCAAGGAGGAAACAACACAGTTGAAAACTGGGCAAAAGATCTGAGGAGCCTCATCGCCAAGAAGATGCAGGGATGTTGACCAAGCGTGTGAACGGAGGCCCCCAGCACTTGTTATTAGGGAATCTCGAAACAATAAGACACCGCGACACTAACGTCCGTAGGTCCCTCCGTCCGTGATGGGGTCGGGGAGGGGACGCACATGGCGGTGAGACCCTAGCTGTAGGAAGGCCGAGTGACACTTCTCTGAGCAGCCGTGGGGAGACAGGTGTGCACCTAAGAAAGTGGGGGGTGCTGCAGGGGTGCGGGCTACAGGCGGAGGAGAGTGCCGTCATCCAGCCACGCAGGCTTCCCCCCTCATCCCCGGCATCAGCAAGGGCAGGAAGTGGGAGCGATCCATGCGGTGATGGACCCGTGTGGAGACAGCAGTATGAACTCGCGTTTATCCGAATACACATGTGTCTGCACACTCGTAGCTCCTTGCCCTGAGGGCACCTGGAAACAATGAGACCCCAGCAGCAATAAGCTCAACTAGACCTCAGATTCTAGCTCCTCTCCCCACACGTGGAGGAGCCAGGGCGCCTGGGGGAATGGCTGATTGTAGGACTGGGGCGGGAAATAATCAGTCTGCAGCATCCCATTGTGTAGTGTGGAAAAGTAAGGAGGTGATGAAGAGGAAGGAGGGAGGGAGGGAGGGGGAGGAAAGGAGGGGGAGGGAAGGAGGGAGGGAAAGAAGGAGGAGATGCCTGCTGCGCAAAACACCTGCCCGGTGCTCCCCCAAAACTGCCAAGGTCATGAGGACAAGGACCGTCTGAGAGGCTGTCCCGGCCAGGAGCCCAAGGATTCAGGACACCTGACTGTGGTGTCCTGGGTGGGGCTCGGGCAGAGACAAAGCGAAGGACACCTGGATAAAGCAGGGCCTTTAGCTCCTTAGAGGGACGGAGTGCAGTGAGGAAGCCTGGTCCCCGGGGACCTCAGGGTCCCCAGGCCTCCTTTGCACCCACGGGATCTGGGACCCTGTGGGACTCGGGGAAGCGCCCGTATCCACATGGTCCCAGAGTTAGCCTTTGGGAAAATCCTGGCCTGCGGGGGTGTTTACCTTGCCCTGACCCCGTAGGGAGCCCCACAGTGTCTTCCCACCCCTGTGAGCCCCAGGGCTCTGCCCCCCTCACTCACCCTTGCTCCTGCTCCCCCTTCGCAGCCGGGACTCCCATACAGGGTCTCAGCACCATCCAAACTCCACCTCCTTCTGGTGTTGCCTGAGCCCACACCCACCACCCCGTCCCACCACCACCAGCCCAGCTAGCTCCTCCTTTCCCAGCCTCACCCCTCATTCCCGAGCTTGGCTTTGCTGCCTGTTGTAGCCGGAGTCCCCACAGGTGAGCGGCTGGCCGCCGGCCCAGCACTTCGGAACACCTGGCCCAGCTGTGCCTCTTGGCAGCGCCTCCCCATCCTGCGTGGCAGGGACCCCCGCCCTCCCCTCTCAGGGGACAAAGGCTGCGCCCCGCACTGGGCACCAGGCTGGCTGTGTTCATGACGGAAGCCCCACGCCTTCCAGCCGCGAAGCAGAAATTGCACCCAGGTTGCCATGCGCTTGCCAGGTTCGTCCACGCAGTGCGTTCCGTCCTCGCTAATTGTCTGAGCTGCTAAAAATAAGAGCCCGTAAAGAACACAGCACCAGTCCCCATGCGCTGTCAGCGGGCTCCACACAGGGCTGAGACTCGGGGTCGGATCCTGGCTGCAGGTGTGGGAGGGGGGCAGCACCGGGCGCAGTCCCAGGAACACGCGACCTCCACCCCTCCACCGAGGGCCTGCTTCTGGTGCACCCACCCTCATAGTTCAGACAATCCCCAAAGCTCCACGAGGCCAGGGAGAATCGGGTCACCTCGATCAACACTCGAGTCCCGCAGGTGGAGAGGATCGGAAGCCAAGGATACAGCATATCAGTGTCATCTGCCAACCAGGCCGGAAACAGTCCCGGCCACCCGGAGGCCGTGCCCCTCACTGGAGACAGAGATACAGCGGGAAGGATGTGTCCCCGTGGCAGATCGAGCTGGGGAAGGAGGCATAGTTAGAACTCAGGCTTATTCCTCCTTCTACCCCTTCCCTGGGCCTTGGGAGGGTGGGGGCACAGGCACTTCCAGACCCACCATGTGAAGTCCCTGACCTCCCGGCAAGGTGACGTGTAAACTGACCACTGAGCACAGCGGGTCAGGGAGCACAGTGCCCAGACGCAGAGAACCGTCATGGGCCACCAAGCCATCACGAACACCAGCGCAGGAGTCCCAACAAGTCTGGCGGCTGACGCCCCGAGGAAGGAACCCCTCCAGCCCACCCTGTCCCTCCCCCAGGGCTGTCCCGGGCTCCAAGCTCCTGGCTCCCCTGCACGCCCAGGCCCAGGCTCCAAACGTGCTGGGACAGGCCCTGGCGGCGTGCTGACCATCCCCAGCTGGGACAGGCCTTGGTGCTGTGCCCGCCAGTCTCGCTGTGAACCGCTCCACCAGGGGCCAGATGCGGTGAATCTGTGCATCCTCTGTGAATCCCACAGGGAATTCCTACCCCAAGACGGTCAGCACACATGTCTCCGGTTGGGAGACGAGGTAACCGAGGCTCATCCTGTAAGGCAGCCAAAGCCCCGTGCTGTAGACTGGAGTTTGCTTGCAGGCCCAACGTCACCCCGGGGCGTGGGAGGGAGGAGAGCGAGGACCAGGAGCCCACGAGACAGAGCCACAGACACGGGTCTCTGAAGCAGAGGACAGGAAGGAGGACGTCCAGAAGGCCCGGGCAGCGGGACCCGTGGTCCCACAAGGACTCCCAGGCCTTGGCGTTTACAGACCGAGGGGACCAGGGGCACGGGGACATGCTGTCTCTACGGCAACATTGGTGGCCTGCTGTGGCCACCACAGCCCCTCCACAACCTGGCACTGCTCCCCTGGGGCAGGGGCACTTTCCAGAAACAGGGTCACACTTTTTCCATCAGCCCAACAACACTGTGGATTTGGGTCAGATCTTACAATGAATGATAGAAAATAAGTTACATTCATGCATAGCTTGCTTTTAGGACTGAGCTCTATACCCAGGAGAGATAGAATGTGTGTGCGTGCCCGTGTGCACGTATGTGCGTGTGTGGGTGTGTGCACACGGGCTCCCATGGGAGATAAGAGGAGACAACAGCCTGCAGGCAGTGCTCCCAAGAGGTAAGAGCCTCCAAGGAAGCCCCCCGCCCCGGAACCCCTGACCCTGTGTGCTCGGCTCTTGAGACCCCTTCGGGGAGGAGCCTCACGGGAGGACCCACAGGCCTCTTCCCTTGTGTTGCTTGTATGTTTGGAAACTCCAGTTTGTTCTGTGTAGGCTTTTCAGGAGCTTGGCATGTTGACATCTCTCCATGTTCAAGTGAAGGCCAGACCTCTCTGACCTGGGCGAGTCTGTGTCCTCCCCAGGCACTCAGGCCAGGGGCTCCCACCCCAACGCGAATCCCACCCTGGGACCAGGTCCTGCAGAAGGGCACCTCCACCTTGACGTCCTAGGTCGCTGCCTTCCTCCTGCATGTGAAACTACCCTTCCTTGCGAGGTTCGTGAGCCTTCCAGGGTTGGAGTGAGGACAGCAGACCTCAGGGACACCCCACCCAAGGTCACTAGCCTCCCAGGTGGCCTCCAGCTACCGGGGAACGAGGCACAGGTCATCCAGAACCCACAGAAGTCCTGTTCAAAAAGGGAGTAGGACCCCCAGGGACAAGTCTGCCACCCAGGAAGGGTGAGGCGGGGGACCCACTCTGGGGCTGGCCACCTTGGCAAGTGACCTGGACTGGGCAGTGGGGACGATGGAGTCACCCACAGGTGCTCAGGAAGCGCTGACCCTGCAGCATCTCTACGGAGAGCCCCAGAGCTCTGCCTGGCTCTGAGTCCCTTCCCCCACCTGTGCCTCAGTTTCCCCAGCTAATAGGAGATCAGCTCCAACCACAGGGACGGCTTTAAGTTCCACCACGGAGTCTGTGAATCTCTGTGAGCCATAGAGCCCCCTGCTCAGCACAAGCCCCCCTCCCCCTGCCACACACAATGACCTGGTGGCTCAACATAATAAAGGAAACCTGATCTCCCCCACCCCCAGACACCCTGCCCTGCTTAGGACACGGGGTAGCAGGAAGCTGGGGCTCCCTCCCGGCGGCGCTCCACCCCCACCCAGCCCACAGGGAACTTGGCGGTTCCTTCTCTACTCGCCCTGCTCTTTCTGCGGTCTCCTCCTCCGCCCAGTCACCGCCCACCCTGGAAGAAGGCAGGAGCCTCCTGACTGCAGGCCCACAGAGCTCCCCGGGCCGGCCTTGCCTTCCCACTGCCCACTTGTCTCCTGGGCCTGAGCCTGGTGCTCCTCTGTTCCCCAGTGCCCAGCCCCTGCCTCAGGGCCTTTGGAAGGGCTGCGGCCTCTACCTGCAAAGCTCGGCACGTGGACTTCAGCTCATGGTGCCCACGGCCCTCGGACCGGTCGTGATCGGGAGTGTGTTGGCTGGACACTCTCCCCGAGTCCTCAATTCTGTCTTCAGAAGCAGCGCCCAAGGGAAGGATGACTCCAGGAAGTGCTTCTTCCTACCTGACTGACCCCTGCCGTGGGCGTCTGTCTCAGAGACCGGACCTGAGTTAGCAAAGGCCACGGAGGGAGCCAGCGCGAGCCCCACCAGGAAGGGGGCCCGGAACGCTGATGAGTGGGGGGTCCCATCTGCCTCCCCTATGGCCACAGGGCCTACTCCCTCCACGTCTGGGCTAGGAGGCCACGCCAAAGTCCTGCTCCCAGGGACCCTCGGGAGGTCACTGCCCCCAAAGATGGAGGGAGGCTCTGAGCTCTCTGGGCCCGAGCCTGTCTGCTGGCTGGAGGCCGTGTGGCTTCCTCCCGTCTGCCCTCCAGGCCTGCAGCAGCCTTCCCCATCCCCGTGTCCCCCCATGGCCCGTGCTGCCGGTCAGGCCCTCCCGTGGCCAGGCGAGGCCATATGCACAGCTAACTGATACCAGCCATTTAGGGTATTGAACGGGCCTTCGGGGCAGGAGTGACAGAGAAGACGAATCCCCTCCCCAGCGGCAGCCTCGGGGTGGGGACACCCCCGCAGACCTGGGGGCCACCCTGCCCACTTTCTATAGATGGCTCACCTTCCGCTGTGCAGAGGAGGTGCGGCCTTCCGACTCACAGTTACGGAAAGTCCATACCTGGACTTTTATTCTGAGAAGGAGCATCCACGCTTGTGCGAAATCAGCAGAGATCTGCTCCAGCCGTAACTAAGCAAGCTGCATGGCCACAGCCATGGCCGTGGCCACATCCCGCCCTGGGCGGTCCCCCTGCTGCCATCGTCTCCAGCAGCGGCAGAGAAGCCCCTCGCCTGGCCCAGCATCCTGGTCAGCTTCTCTCCCTCCTCAGGCTGCAGCGTCCAGTGCTTGGGACCTGCCCTGAAGGGCACTGAAGGCATCCTGATGTCTGGCTCCTGGGAGGCCACGAGGGGAGGCCCAGAGCACCAGGCGCAGCCCAGCCTCCAGGAGCGTCTGGTGGGAGGGACGGGGCAGGTTGGGGGCTGCCTTCCCCCATGCTGCCCGGCCCGCAGCCCGGCCCCTCCTCTCCCGCTGGGCTCCCCTTCCCGAAGGCTCACCTCTGAGCGGGTTCCCTTCCGGGAGCCTTCCCTGCAGACCACCCCTCGCTGGCCCAGCGTACCCCCATCACCCTGCTCGGGCCTCCCGGGACTCCTAACCTCGGCCCCAGTGCCTGGGACGCCCTCCGTGGACATGGGACAAGGGAAGCATGGCAGGAGAGCTCTCTGGCTCTGAGGGCCTTTCTTGGGGGGCAGACACACTGGACACGTCCAGCTCAGAAGCTCAGGGTGACTCACAGTGCCTGGCCAGGGCTCCCGGTGAATGGGGGCGCCATTCACGGAAGTGGGGGCTGTGGGGGGCAGAGCAGGTGTAGGGAGGTGGGGAGGGTTTGCTGGGGCAGGGTCACCGCTGGGTGCCGTGGGGGACTGTCCTTCAGGCACGGTGCAGACGGATCGGCCAGGATCGTCCTCCCTCACCCATGCAGGTAGGGGTGCCTGCAGACTGCGGTAAACGCCGATTTTGCAGACACTCTTGGGGGTCCACAGCCCCCACGGGCAATCCGTGCTCTGGCCGTTCAGGTCCACGGGGCAGGCAGTCCCGGCGTGGCGGGAGAGGGGACGGGGTCAGGGACGGAGTCTGCTCGGGCCACGGAGAAATACCACAGACCAGAGCAGACACATACATCTCCGGCTGCAAGTCCCAGACCAGAGGGTCGGCAGGGCTGGTTTCTGCTGAGCTCAGGGCCGCCTTCTCTTCGCCCGCGTGACGGAGACAGGGCTCTAGGCTCCCACTCCTCTTACAGGGACACCGGTCCTGGGGGATTGGGGCCACCACCTCCAGACACAGTGACCCCGGGTTCAGAGCCTCCGTGTGTGAAGACTCAGCCCGTGGCAGGCGGCAAGGCCGGGCTGCAGAGGTGGGGGTGGGGGGGTCAACGGGGAGGGGTCACCAGGTCCAACCCCAGGAGAGAAGACCCCGCCAGCCAGCGGGACCGGGAATCTCCGCCCCTGGGTCAAGCTGTGGGGCCGGCACCAACCGGAACTGTTTCCTGAAGCAGGTGCGAGTCTGCGGCCCCCTTGACCTGACATTCATCAGAGACCGTTTCCTGAGATCAGGACTTGTCTCCACAACCTGGGCTCAATGGGGGACCTGGGGACATCCCAGGAGGACGTGAGCCCTTTTCTGATTTGCAGCGCCACCCCCCCCCCCCCCCCCCCGGGAGGGCGGCCCCCCCCCCGCGGCGCGCCCCCCCCCCCCCCCCCCCCCCCCCGGCCGGGGGCCCCCCCCCCCCCCCCCCCGCGCCCTGCCTGTGGGTCTGCTCCACCCCGCTGTTTTCCGGTGTCTTCCAAACGCAAGGACAGGGATGGACGGCCCAGGAGCTCACGTCCACCTCCGGCAGCGGCAGGCCCCAGGCCCCGTGTGCATGTTGCCCAGAAAGCTGCGGCAGATACAGAGCCCCCCGCCGCGGCCCACCTGCGGGAGGGGCCTTCAGGGCCTGGAGGGTCTGCAGGTTATCAGATGCCCTCTGTCGGTCTGAGAACTACCCTCTCGGCCCGAACTGTGGTCCTCAGCTGGGATTGGTGGTCTACCCCTGGTTGATCACTCATGGCCTGCATCGCCAGGACACGTTTGAGGGAGGCAGCGAGGGAGACATCCTGGATCTGGAGGTTCCCTCACGGGAGTCTGATCCAGGGCAACGGGTCACAGCTCCACAGCCAGCAAAGTCGGGGCAGGCTCGCTGCAGCTGCTGCAGGACCCAGTCCTCTGGGGGGGGGCCCGATGGCTCTGCTGACCCCTCGAGGTCAGGCCCAGAGACGGACCCTGCCCTCCAGGCCCCCGAGGTTTTATGGACACTGGATGGGTATTATGGACAGACCATGCATTCCATCGCTGGGATTATTATCTTTTTTAATTTTGGAATTAATAATCCAGGATCCCTCTACATATTTTATGAAAAGCCCTGTCTACCATTTAACGAGCTCTAGGTGAGTAATCAGAAAATAAAACTTAAGAAGCAGAATGATTTAGCAGGTAGAATGAAGGTGAAGTAAGCGCAGGGAGCTGGCTGGGCCAAGGGAGGGTCAGGAGGGAGGGTCCGCGGACGGAAGGGGAGGGCGCCGGCTGCACCTGCGGGTCAGGAGCCCACGTGCCCTCACGCAACCCGGGGCTGCCTGCACTCCACGGCCCTGGGTCCATCCACGCAGGAGACCGCACAGCCGCCAGGCCCGGCTCTGAATTTGGGGCCGGGCAGTGAGGCTCCCGCCAACGACCGCTCACAGCTAGCAGAAGAGGCTGGGTGGAGGCCTGCTGCGAGGCCCTGGCCTCCCTGCCAGCCACCAGGCATTTCTTTTTTGGACATTTAGCTTTTAAAGCCTCCGGAGCTGAGCTGGGGTGTTCTTGGATTCTTTAGCCTAGGGCAGAGTTCCCGGTAGCGTGCAGATCTCCCAGAGCTGAGGCGGCCAAGTGGCGGTCATCCAGCTGTAGGACCCGAGGGAGGCTGGTAGGGGAGGGTGGGGGGTGTGGGGGACCTGGTATGGGGGGACATGGTATGGGGGTGGCGTGGGGGATGGTGCAGGGAAACCTGGTATGGGGGGACACGGTACCCCGGCACAGTCCGGGGTGGGGGGCATGCTGCAATGGGCATCTAAATTGCCGTGCTGGCCTCTGCCCTGGACCTGGAGCCTTACGTGTCCTCCAGCCTTGGCACATTCTCAGTGTCCCTGATACCGGAGGCCGCCAGGCATTTTAAATGGCTTTCCTAAATGCTAAAGACGTATTTACATAAATGGCGAATAAACATATGAAAAGATGTTCAAACTCAATAGTAATCAAAGATATGCAAATCCAAACAACAAAACCCACTGATACCTTCTTCTGTTTAGCAAATTGGCAGAGATTAAAAAGAAGATAATCCGGGGTTTGGGCAGCAGTGTGGGAAAGGCGGGCCCTCTCCCATGGGTTGGAGGGCTTCTGAAAAGTTCCTGCTTCCCTGGAGGGGGGATCTGGCAACGTGCAGCTCCTGTAAAAACGTACAGAGCTTTTATACTCCTCACACTGCAATCCCCGCCAAGGGTGGGTCACGTCGGGTTAGGAAGTGGGGTGCAGGGGTGACGCACACACAGATCCCCCGCGACGTGGGGCCAAGGCGGTGCGAGCAGGGAAGGAAGGGCTGCCAGCCCTCCGACGGGCTCCCGGCGGCCCTCCGAAACTGCAGGATGCTTTTCTATTTATTCACAGGGAACAAGGCGGAACACAGAGTCCACTGAAGAGAGGGGGTACAAAGCCCTGAGCCTCACGCCCGGCCATCCCCCTGCTGCGCGCCTGGGAGGGTCTAGGTGCTGGGATCCCGGCCAAGAGCAGGACAAATGAGGCTCTGCCCCCAAGGGACAGGTGCAGAAAGACAGGATGGCAGCTCCCACGGGCTGCCCAACACGGGGCCACAGACTGGTGGCCTGCCCTGAGGAGAACTGATTCTTGCCAGAAGTCGGAGGACAAGGCGTGTGCAGAGCTGCACCCTGTCCGGGCTCTGGGGAGGACCCCGCAGTGTTTCCTGTGGGTTTGCAGCCCCTCACTCCAGCCCCTGCCTCCGTCTGCACGGGCCTCTGTGTCAAGCTCCTCCCCTCCTCGGAGAGCTGGCCGTGGGGCGCAGCACCCGCCCTGCTCCAGTCCTCAGTGCGACCTCCTCCGGACCTGTTTCCCAAAAAAGTCCCATTCCCAGGTGCTGGGCTCAGAAGTCCAGGGCGACCCTCTGGGGATGCGACCGGAGCCACGGCAGAAGCTAATCGTGGCCAAGAGTCGCTGAGGACACGACCACCCCTTCATCTTCAGGACCATCCTTGTCAGCCCCGCGAGACGGAAGGGGGATCTCAGAGGGAGGCCAGGAGCTCAGCCGCGGCGGTGGGTGGTCAGGCTGTCTGGGGGAGCGCGCCCCCCATCACACACCTCTCCCCTCTCCGTCCCCGGGCACGGCCGCCTTCCTGCCCCCGGGGTAACCAGTCTCCTAGTTTATGGACAGAACTTGCTTGTTTTCCTTCAGTGTGGACATCTCTGAGAAGCAAAGCAGAGTTTTGCGTCTTTCTGAACTTTATAAAAACAAAAGCCTATGTCAAGCCTACTTCTGAGGCCCTATTTCTTCCACTCAAGTTACGGTTTTAGGATTAACCCCTCCTTTGCCTAGATTTGTGGCAAATTCCTCCTCATCACTAAATATACCACAACGTATCGATTCATTTGGCTGCGGACGTGCCCTTGGCCTGTCCCCGCTCAAGGCCGTGACGGGCAGTGACACTGGGTGCCAGGACCCCTGGGGCCCGTGTCCCCAACGTGCCGGCACCCTTGGTCTCCTGGGAAAGGCCAGATGGTCCCTGGGGGGCCGCATGAGGTTGGGCTTCATTTCCCCATTTCCTCCTCCCTATTTTGGAGGTTTGTGCACATTTCTGAACACTTACTGTTTAATAACTACATTATTTTGGAATAACGTTAAGAAAGAAGAAGCCGTATAGCGTTGTGTTGACAAGGTGGACCCGCGCCGGATGGACAGCCCGCCCCCATCTGCCGTCCCCGCGTGACGCTGGGCGAGTGCCTTGCCTCCTCCTCCGGGCCGGGGGTCCTCGCGGGGCTGCCTCCCGGTCAGAGGGGAGATGAGAGGGATCGACCCCACACAGGATACAGAGGGGGGCCCGCTGTGCCTCCAGGCCCAGGGCAGGATTGCTGGGATTGTCGGCATCACAGAAACAAAGCCATTTTCATTTTGGAAAAACAAGAAGCCACGACAGAGAGCAGATGGACTCACGGCCCAGCGTCCTTTGTAGGGCCCGGCGCCGTGCCGGGATCACGCGGGGCCTCCGCCTGGGCCCCGGGACTGCGTGTCCTGCTGAGCCCCACCCCAGCGCGGGTGCAGCCCTCACAGGCCTGGGCTCCTCAGGGACAGCCCGTCCGGGGTCAGAGTCGAGGTCCAGGGTCAGGAACTGGCTGAAGACGTGGAGCCGCACCGTAGCCCAGGGCCTAACGAGGCAGCAGTGTGGACAGAGTGCCCATCCTCCCCACCCACCTGCTTCCAGGGGCTGAGCTGGGTCCCCCAAGTTCACAGGCTGGACCTCAGGACGTGACTGTGCTTGCTGGGGCCTTTACAGAGGTGGTTGAGGTAAATGAGCATATGGGTGTGGCCTCGAGCCCACGTGACTGGGGTCCCTAGGAAGAGGGGATCAGGACGCAGACGCACAGGACAACCGTGTGAGGACCGGGAAGGGAGGCCTGGGGAGGCAGCCGCCCGCCTGCGCCTGACGTGGGACTCCAGTGACCGGAGCCGGGAGAGGACCAGACGACGCACCTGTGGTTGTCGCCCACCCCCCAGCTCCCCGAAAATAACACATCTACATAACGTTTCTCTTTCAGGCTCAGCCTGAGGCTCAGGAAACTGCTTCTTCTTTGGTCCCCAAAATAGTCAATCCTCTCCCTTTTCTTCTGTTCTCTCTCTTCCTCCTCAAGTGGGTCCCTGTGACCACATTGTCATGGGACAGTTAATTTTATGTGTCCAGCTGACGGGGCCACGGGATGTCCAGAGAGCCGACACACATTGTTCCGGAGTCTGTGAGGGGGTCTCCCGAAGAGACGAGCATCTGAGTTCATGACCTGAGTCCAGCAGGGGCCCTGCCCAGTGTGGACGGGCCTCACCCGGTCCAGGGAGGGTGTGAATCCCCTCCCTCTGGCTGAGCCCAGACCCCCACCTTGTCCCCCTCAGACCCGGGTCTCCTGCGGGCAGATCGAGGAACTGCCCAGCCTCCACAGCTGGGTGAGCCATTTCCAGCCATGCAACTCCTCTGACTTAAATCTGCGTGTCTCCTCAGGGCTCGGTTTCTCTGCAGAATCTGACTGATACAGTCACTAGGCCGCTGTCCCCTCGGGTGAGGCCCGGGCTGCCCTCCAGGCAGGGTGCACAGCGGGTCGCTGCAATCCAACAGACTGGGTGCAAATCAGCCGGCTCCGTGTGGCCTTGCGGGGGGCAGAGGGGGCTGCACATCTCTCTAAACCTCTGTGTTCCTCCTCTGTAGACAGGAGGCCAGGCGGTGCTCCCTGCAAGGCTGTCCCACGGATGGAACCAGGTGAATGTTGAGCCCGGCACCCAGCACTGCCCTTTGCCCCTGACGAGAAGGGGTCACCTTTAGTGTCCTAAAAGCAAAAAGGGGAGCCAGCAGGTGCACCCGCATCAGCCCATCTCGGGGTGTGCACTGCCCCCCGCCCCGGGACCTGAAGGCAACAGCTCAGCGGGCAAGACGAGAGGGAACCAGACTTGGGGCCTGTGGTCGCCGCTGAGCCAGACATTTTGCTGATGTTCAGTTAAATTCCAAGTAAGTTATTCAGAGAGTTTTGCAAAGTCCAAGGTTACAGGAAAATAAAGGCAAATGGCCCATTTTATGATTTTACATCAGCCACCATCGCATGCTAAATGGGCACCTCAGTGCAGGAACGGATGGATAAATCTCCCCTGTGTCCACATCTGTCCTGGCTCAGGGAGCAGCTCCCTGTCCTTTGCCGCTCTCGCTGGCAGGGCTGGTGTCCCTGGCCCTGGTCAGTGAGACCACAGTCTCGTCTTAGGGAACAGGCTTCTGGGGCATTCCACTGGCGCTCACAGGCCCTGCCGCCCGGCTCCCTGCTCCTCCCGGGCCCCCCCCAAGGTCTGCGACCCCACATGGCCAGTGAGCCCATGAAGGCCCAGTCGGAGCGTGCTGCTTCTCCTCTCCAAGCCCTCCCCTGGCTCCGCTCACGCAGAGTAACGGCCAGAGTCCAGCCTGCTGCGGTGCCCAGCTCCCCAGGATCCGTCCCTCGTTGGTTCTCTGACCTCACCCCCTACCGCCCTCCCCTGTGAACCCTCCACCTGTTCACTCCCGCCTCCTGGGTGTGCCTGGAGCACAGAGGGCTCCCTTCCTCCTGAGGCCTTTGCACCTGTGTTCACGTCTACCTGAGCCCAGGTATCCCACGCCTCCTTTCCTTCAGGTCTTATGTAAGCGCCCTTACTCCCCTCCCCGTTCTGTGTCCCTTGGTGCCTCTTCCCATCTGACAGCAAGTTGGCCTCAGGAAGGAGCTGGTTTGGGTCCGGGTAACCCTTTCTGCTCCAGCAGTGCCCAAGACTGGGATGGGCGGGGCCCCCGCCCTGGGTTCTCTCCTATAACCCTGAGTTCTGTGAGACCCTCTCAGTCCAGATGGCTTCACCTCTCGAACACACATGAAAATGTGTAATAAACATCCTGCTCTGGGGGCGCCTGGGTGGCTCAGTCGGTTAAGCGTCTCCCTTCGGCTCAGGTCATGATCCTGGGGTCCTGGGATTGAGTCCCGCATCGGGCTCCCTGCTCCGCAGGAAGCCTGCTTCTCCCTCTCCCCCTCCCCCTGCTTGTGTTCCCTCTCTTGCTGTGTGTCTCTCTCTCTGTCAAATAAATAAATAAAGTCTTAAAAAAATAAACCTCCTGCTCTGGGGGTCACCCCTACAGCAAGCTGGCTGCCTTCTCTTCTGATACAAATGAAAACCAGGAGAAAAGAAAACAGGTGGGAACAGAGTCTCCTGCAATGAGGAGGGATTGATTACTTTGGATTCCATTGTATTTATAATATCTAATCACTGAGAGGGGCAGCAATGAGATAAGGGTAAGAGATGCCTCCCTCCCTGGCTTCTGCAGACCTCAGGGGAACCCACAC
>NW_023270717.1:1713785-1770979 GCF_011800145.1 Mirounga leonina
ACACGCCCACCCCCTTCTGCAGACCTCAGGGGAACCCACACGGCACATGTTTTCAAAGCAGTCAGCACACGGAAGGGCAGCTGCTCAGGGGAAATGATACAAAGAAGCACTGGGCTGGCCACATAGGATCCCCCACAACTCCTAACACCATAAAAGGTCATAACATTTGCAGTAAACAAAGAAAAGCACCATCTGCCACCTTTGCAAGAGGCTGCCAGTCCAACGTGTGATCAGAGGGAGGAACGCTGTAGGTGAGAAAGGGTTTTGAAACCACTGATGTTGAGAGAGGCTCTCCCATATAGACCAGTGTTTCACACAGCGCCACACACATGTCTGCACACACACCATCACACAGCTCTTAGCCAGCTGCACACCATGGGCCCCCTGGCCCACAGTGTCCCTCTACAGACGTCTGGCTTGGAATTAGCATTCCTCGTTCAAATCAAAATAACAAGAGAAGTTAAGATTGATACAGAGGAGGAAACTAAAAATGTACAACAGAAAAAATTTGGCCAGAAAACCAATAATAGCAAATATTATCAAGGAAAGATAGTATCTCATGGATTTAAAGACCCTAGTTTAAAAAACAAAAACCAAAAAAAGTTGTGATGAGTCAGGAACTTAAAGCCAAGACACAAAAGAACAATGGAAGTGATAATAAAAGAGAAAAAAGAGATGAAAATAGATTCCTAGATTTTGGCAAGGAATGGCAGAGGACAGAAGAAATGTGCATCACTGAGAAGTCCATATCGGAAGCATCTTAAGGACAAATAGCTATAGCCAGGGGGGGATGAGTGTGAAAAATGAGCAAAATGAAATAATTTGTCTAAGTGTTTGAATATAAGAAAGAATATGAGAGCTATATGAGACAAGGCAGATTTCCAATGTCTATATAACTGTTAGCCCTGATGAGGCAAATGTGAGATCCCTCGATTTGTAAGATACCCTATCCACCTATTCCCCCACCTATTTCTATTTGGGGGAAATATTGAGCTGTCTCTGGGCTTTTCCATAGGAGCCTTCAATGTTGGAAGAGTGTGGAGCAACATCCACAAAGATGTCAATGAAAGAAAATGCCACACAATAATTTTATACCCAGCTAAATGATTATTTGAACAGAAAGCAAAGAACAGATCTTTCCTCAAATATGAAAACTCTCATCAACTTTCCTAAAGACCAGAGCTAGCCAGCAAGGAGCTGAATAAAGAAGCTGGTGATAAGCCCCTTAGGGAACCTTATACATTTAATAGTAAGGCTAAAGCAACTGCACAGATGATGGTTATGGGATTGACAGTAAGTAGTATAAGCTATAACAATGTAGAAATGATAACACAAGTAACCAAATAGTAGGTGGATGGGGAAGGCAACTACAGATTGAATGAAGAGAGATCTCAATGTCATTCTCAGTTCAGGAGACCACAGGTACTACGTAAAGCTCATAAATCAAGTAACAGAAGTATGATTAAATTGTATGGGCATGTAATGATAACTTCTAAAATAAATCAGAATAACTATGTAGCCAGTGATCCTGAATATCTTATGCTTACCCCTCAGGCTCTTGAGCCCACTGGCTTACAGCTGAATTTGTGAAAAAATTGAGCAAAGGGAGATCCAATGAGAGATCGAAGGAATGGAGAAGAATGGGTTCAGGGGGCTCATTCCCCAAGTTTCCTTGCTTCAGTTCTCCTTGAGCTGCTGTGCCCCTTGACAGAAGGCTACTCAAAGTGGTCTACCTCACCCATCACTTATTCCTCCCAGGTTCCAGGAAACTGTCCCTGTCCTGGTCCCTTTGGGTATAGTGCTGGCTCTTCTGACATGAAGTTCATGCACACATACACACAGATCCTGCTTCCAAGAGAAAGAAAGAAGAGAGAGGAAAAAAAGCAAAAAAACTTAGATAAAACAGAAAAATAGCACAAGGAGTTTTACATACATGGAAAACATTCAAATATGACTAATTATGACAATATCATGATGCAAGGAAAACCTACAACATAAGGAAACACATGTTGAAAACAAAGAGAATGACACAGGCTTGAAAGCTAATGAGACAAAAGCTATCTTGGCGTAGCTGTGTGAAAAACAGAAAAAAAGCTATGAGAGGTGAAGAGGGTGGCTTCTCAGTGAAAATGTGAAAGTCATCAGGGAACATTAAAAAGTCCAAATATGAATGCACATACAGATGTCCACATTTTATAAGGTCAAGGAGAGATAGGCAAACCCAGCACCGTACTGGAAGATTTTAAAAGAGCTTTCACAGTAAATCAAGATGCAAACATATTTATTGACAAGTATATAAAAGATTGAAATAACACAATAACAAATGGATCAAATGAAAATATAGACTGCAGAACTGTGCACCTTAAATTTGCAGGATATACTTTCTTCTTAAGTACACACAGAACACTTATGGAAATTGACCTGTATTTAGACTATAAGTCAAATCTCAACATATTTCAAAGGCAAAACATTTTTTTACCTTGAAACAATATATTCTGTGAACATAATTACATTGCAAACCAATGACAAGGCAACTCAAAAGCCCAAACGTTTAGAACATCCAAACAAACTGGGGTCCATCCACACCCTGAAATACTACTCAGCAGTGGAGGGCAATGAAGGACTGTCCTTGCATCTGCTTGCATGGGTCTCCAGGGAACTGTGTGGAGCAAAACATCCATCCCCAAAGATTGCATACCATATGAGTCCACAGATATGACACTTTTAAATGACAAAGCTTTAGAAATGTAGGAAGTGTTTGCCAGGGGTAGGAGGGGGAGGGCAGGTGAGAGGGAGGTGGGCATGGTTAGAAAGGGCCGTGGGTATGGGAGCTGCTTGGTGTCTTGACTGTGTTGTTGGATGGATGGTATTCTATGCATGTGGATAACACTGCATAGAACTGAATGCACACACACGAGTACAATAAAAATGGGGAAATCTGAGTACGATCAGTGGATTATATCACTTAGTTGTGACATAGTACTATAGTTTTGCATGACATTTTCAGTGGAGAAAACAAGGCAAACTGTACGCGGGACTGCTCTGTATCATTTCTTCCAACTGCATATGAATCTCCAATTATCTCAATAAGAATTTCAGTGAAAATTTCTCTACATTAAAAAAATTTAAACATACTTATTTTTGATTACTTACTGTCTAAAGAATAAGTAGTAATGGAAATTATACAATACATATATCTCAACAGTAAGAAAATGCTATGTGTCCAAACATGTTGGATGCAGCTGATGCAAAACTAGAGAAAACTTTTAGTCTGAAATACTCATATTGGGGAGAAGAATGATTGAGAATCAAGAGTTAGGAAATGAGGAAAAATAACAAAAAACAGTGGTGTGAATACCAAAAGTTAAGAATAAAGGCAATTTAAAAAGTGTGGAATTTAATGAAATCAAAGTCTTCTTCTGAATGAAGAACCTCAAAACCTAAAAGCTAGACTTTTGAGAAAAAAAGAAAGCATGATTAAAATTGACAACCTCCATGAAATTTATTAAAAAAAAAAAAAAACAAAAAAACCCCACACCTCAAAAAACAAAAAGACCAGTGCATTTTCAGACAAATAAACCAATGCTAGGAATATAAAAGAGGATCATAATTATAGATGTAGTGTTGTCCTATTATCTCTTCAAAGATAAGACCATTCTCAGATTAAGATGGGAGATCACACATTCCATTTTTTTGCAACTTCCCCCAAACTCCACTAATACTGTATATTTTTTTTAAATCTGAAAATCTTTTAGAAAAATCTTAACAGATGGGAAGAAAAGGAACAAAATTTTTGAAGCTGAGGAACAGACCAGTGCTCATTGAGTGAGCCTGAGAAATCTGAATCCCAAGTAGCAACCAGGAATGCTGAGAACCAAACTGATTTTCGGAGAGAATTCAAAAGGGAGGAAAGGGGAGGGGGAGAGGAGGGAAGGGGAGGTAGGGAGGGGGAAGGGAAGGAAGTGGAGGGAAGGGAAGGGAAGGGGAGGATGGAGGAGGGAGGGGGAGGGGGTAGGAGGAGGGAAGGGGAAGAGGGAGGGGGAGGGGAGGGAAGACCCCCTCACCCCATGCCCCAGCTGCATCAGCACCACCTCTGCCTCTGACCTGGGAGCTGAAAGGGGGCTGGAGGACACAGTCTGAGATCTGGTCGGGTGTCCAGTTTTATGCTCCCACCTCATAGCTTCTCCTGCACCCCTGCTGACATCTGCAGGTGTATTTTCTCTACAGGGCACAACTGAGATGTATAAAAACCATATAAAAACAAAACCAACCAAACAAAAATCCCCAAAAAACCAAACCTAGCAGAAACTCCTTCCCTTTTTGGCAAAAATGAGAAGACAATTTTCTGGGAAATAAGAGCAACCCAAGAGGAAATATTGAAAGAACTGACACAAGGTGGGGATTTTCCAGCAAAAAGCCCATCCCAACCCCCTTGTAGCAAAATTCAAAGTCAGTGATTTCATCTGTGTACAAAGAGATTCCAAACGATGTTCTAGACCCCCACTCTTCACCAGGAGCCATCTGTTAAGGGTCCTCAAGTGTAGGGAAGTTCTCCCACATGGCGGGGAGAGGACAAAGCAGACAGAACCACACCGCTGGAGGCGCTTTTCAGAGAGCAGAGAGTCTCACGAAAGTCATCCAATACCCCAGAGAAATAAGGAGAAGATTGCAATAATAAATCACAGAACAAGGACTATCTGCAAAAC
The DNA here is from genome assembly GCF_011800145.1 of Mirounga leonina. Classification (NCBI taxonomy): domain Eukaryota; kingdom Metazoa; phylum Chordata; class Mammalia; order Carnivora; family Phocidae; genus Mirounga; species Mirounga leonina. Next base: position 1,718,492 of record NW_023270717.1, read on the forward strand.
AAGAGCAGATTCCAACAGCAACAGCAAAACAGCTATTGGGAATTGAAAACATGGCAGTCAAAATGAAAAACTCTATAGAAATCTGTGAGACGAAGCTGAGACAACCTTATAAAAACTTAGCAGAGGTAAAAACAAACAGATGAAATGGAAGAAATGAAATTTGAAGACCAGTCCAGAAGGTCCAACACCCAAATAATAGAGGTTATAGAAGAGATTAAGTCATCAAACATGTTTTTCAGAAAATGTTCTCAGAAATAGAGGACACGTGTTGATGGATTTGAAAGCCCCACTAAACATGTAGGTTCACCCCCAGGCTCATCTTTGTGAAATTTTAAAACAGAGTACAAAGACACTCTGCTTCAGTCAAGGTCAGATAAAAGGATGTGGAATCAAAACAGCTTTGGGTTCCTCAAAGCAACACAGAAACCAACAAGACAATGAAGCTTTACCTTCAAAAGTCAGAAGGGAAATGGTTTCCAACCAGAATTTCTTTACCCACCCAAACTCTTCAGTATGTTTTAAGATTCAATAATGAAATACATAGACTATGTGGAATAAAATTAAGAGTTACTGTGGATAGGTGGGGTCTCAAAACATTGCTTCTGATGAACTCCTTCTAGAGAGGTGCCCCACAAGCTGGAAGAGCAGACCCACAAAGGGGTGACGTGGGCTACAGGACATGGGGGATCCAACATGGGAGGATGGTGTCTGCCATGGTTGGGAGGCTGGTGAAGGATCACCCTGTGTGGACAGCTGTTCGTCAGATGCAGACGTTAACCACCCTGTCCCACGGACAGGCATTTTATGGTTAACCCAGAACCTTCACCACCACTGTGCCTTCTCTTTTGCCCAGCGCCACATGCCTGGGGGTGCCCGTCATGGTTCTTCTCTGTGGCTGGCCTTGGCTGTGCGCTCTCCTCTCCAGCCCTGGATTCTGGGCCAGCTGTAGAGGCTGCATGCCACCCCATGGTGCATCTGCTTTGACCTGCTCCTGGTTGTGATCCTCCAGGACATGCAGCTTCTGGTCTGTCTGACAGCCCCCCACCCCCCACCCCAGGTGTCCCAAACACGGCAGGCCCTCAGGGTCCAGCCACATGCATGACCTGCTCCTGGAATCCTGCAGAAGCCTCAGATAAACTCTCCAAGACCCCAAACCAGGCTTCCACCTGGAAATTCTCTTCTGCTTGTTTCCTTGGGCACATTTGTCTATGTAGTAGGGATACTACTCTTTGCTCATAAAGCCCGTTCTGTCTTTAATACTCACATCTTAAACTAAACAATATAATGTTTATGGATACATTCCTAGACCACAAAATTATAAAGAAACATAAGAAAATGATTTTCACAATGTCAGAGCAATGATCCCTGGGGACTGGGCATGGGGCTTCTGAAGGACTGCCCAAGATCTGATTCCTAACACAGGATCTGGAAGGATGAGTGTGCCATGTTTTACTGTTCTCTAAACCCTTCTATACAATGTGGCATGCATGATAAATTCCATAGGAAAGTTGGCAAAGATGGGAGAATTCTATAAACAAATTTGCACTGATAAATGTGCAAACTTCAGTAAGCTAAAATAAATTGTTAGAAAAGTATAGCCTCCAAAAAATGACCCAAAAAGAAATAGCTAGCCTACATAGACCTATAACCATTAAAGAAACTGGGCAAGTATTTTAAAGTCCACCCACACTATATTTTCAATTTCAAGAAGAGGCACAGATGGTTTTATGGGTGACTTCTACCAAATAGTCAATGAACAGATCATTCCAATTTCATAAAGAATTTTACAGACAATAAAAAATGAAAGAACTCATTTTATGAGGTGAGTATAATCTTGATCCCAAGCCAGGCAAGGACAGTATAAGAAAAAAAACTGTAGGTCAGTATAACTTACAAGCATAGATTTTTAAAAATCAATCAAAATATTAACAATTCAAATGCAGTAATCCATTAAAAATTACTCATGACCAAATTGGGTTTTCTTAGGAGTAAAAGGGATGCATTAACACCACACACTATAATTCACCACATAAAAACTGTATAATTATTGGAAAAGATGCAGGAAAGTACATTTTTAAAAATTTAACCCTGGGGCACCTGGGTGGCTCAGTCGTTAAGCGTCTGCCTTCGGCTTGGGTCGTGATCCCAGGGTCCTGGGATCGAGCCCCGCGTCGCGCTCCCTGCTCAGCAGGAAGCCTGCTTCTCCCTCTCCCACTCCCCCTGCTTGTGTTCCCTCTCTCGCTGTGTCTCTCTCTGTCAAATAAATAAATAAAATCTTTGAAAAAAAAATTTAACCCCATTCTTGATAAAAGCTCTGCGAAAACTATCAAATCTCTTAGCTTGATGTAGGTTATCTATAAAAATTGACAGCGAACCTACTTCAGAATAAAACTTGTAGACATCTTTAAAACCCAGGGCAAGCTAAGGATACTCTGAGCTGGTGGGAGTAAGACAAGAAAAATAAATAAAAGATATAAAATTTAAACATAAAAACCGACATTTTTGCCAGACAATGTTAGTGTGCCAACAGATATATTATTCAAATTATGAAAAGTTTCCCAAAATGCTCTGTGTAAAAATAAAAGGAATAAAACCTTAAGATGTAAAAGTCTCCTAAGGAGATACTAATAACATTGAAATATTGAAGGCCAACGAGAAAATCTGAATAAACGGAGAGATCTGTGATGTTCATTTGTGTAAAGTCTCAATTCCTTAAAGATGCCAGTTTTCCCTCATTAATCCATAAGCTCAATGTCTTTCTCATCAAAATCTTGTTAAGATTTTTGGTGGAACTAGAGAAACCGAGACTCAGATGTGCACTGTTACATGAGGCATGACTCAGTTATGTGCCTGGGAAGGTGCAAAGTAAAACGATAAGAGGCAAACCCGAGGAACCCGGCAGATCTACGTGAACAACATGAAATAAACCCCAGCACAAAATACTATTTGTAATAGAGAGGACCGCAACATAAAGATAGAAGTTTTAATTTAATGGTACAATACAGCAACATTTATCATGCTTACTCTTAATAAAAGAGCTTCCAAATATATAAAGAAAGAAATGAGCAGACCTCTTGGGAGAAGTCTATACTAATCCATCATGCTGGGGGAATATTTCAAGCCTCCTTTATAAAGGCCAGGCTGAGAAAAGACCAGCAAAGGACCAGATCAGACTTAGGGATCCAACATGTGAAAAATAAATATTTTTTCCAAGCACACATTGAAAAATCACAAAAATCCATCACGCATGAGGCCGAGAAGAGGGCCCTGATATCTAACTAGATATATCTAGAATGCAGAGCAGGACTTCTGACCACCACTCAAATCGGGAAAATGTAAAAACCAAAAGATAAATTAAAAATCACCCGTAACTTTAGAAATTGAAACACCATTGCTAAATAACTCCTGCATTAAATCCATAATAACAATTAAGATGGAAAAGGATCCAGAGCTAATTGATAATAGAAACACCACATGTGAAGACGTGGTGAGCTAATGCTTTGGGTATGGTGGTGTGAGCCCCCGCAGCCTGGCCCTATAAGAACAATGAACCCTGGGCAAATGCAAAATGCAACCACCTGAGGACACTAAGAGTGAGTGGGAAGGAGGTGGATGGGGCAGAGACCTCAGAGCACGGAGACGCCACTGATATGGGGAGAGTCTCTGGGCTTCGGTGCCTTGTCCTGAGTGTGGGCACAGCCATGGACTGGTGACAGCTTGCAGCTGCAGCTCTTTCTGGCCTGGGAACTGGGGAAAAAGTCTGGGGAACTTCCACCAGTGATGGGTAGGGAGGCAGAGCAGAGGAAAGAGAGCCAGAGAAGGGGCCCCCGGTCTGTGCACGACCCACGTTTTCCCGAGAAGGCATAGTGTGTACACCGTAAGCGTATGAATGCAGGGGTGACTACGAGAGTTTCAGATGACACGGACTGGGTCAGCATTGCCTGAGCTGAAGACAGACCTCAAGCAAATGATAAAACGGTCAAGTGTTCAGGAAGAGATAAAAAAATAGAAATCTGTATGATAATAACAGAGACTTTGGATACTGCAGCAAATATTCATATAAAATCAAATGGAAAAATACACACCTCCACAACCAAAGTAGGAGACTTCCACACCATCTCAAGAGATTCATGAAGCAGCTACACACAGAAATAGTGAAGACATACAGGATTCAAATGAGGATATCAAACATTTTCATCTAATTGATATTTATAGACATTAAACAAAAAATATCAGAGTTAAAGGAAAAATGAGCAATTTTGTATCCATAGTAAAGGATGTTAACGTGTGTCTTTTAGCAAATTCATAGAAAACTTGGCAGAAAATCAGCAAAGACAGAATATTTGAACATCACCAACTACCTTGCTCTACACTACAAAACACTAACCCAACATTTACAAAATAGACATTTATTTCAAATTAATATAGTACATTCACCAAGATAGAGCATGTGATGGGGCCATAAAACACGCAATCTCCATACATTTTAAGACCGAAATCACTGGGACGGTTTCTATCACCACAACGCCATGTCTTAGACATCAACTATACTAACGTATCTAAAAAAAAAATCCCCAAGAAATTAGAAATTAAACAACACATTTCTGAACAATTCATGGGTGAGAAAGAAATAACCAAGGCGATTGGAAAAATGTTTTGAACAGGACAATCATGAAAATTCAGCAGATCAAAATGTGGGTAATGCCTCAAAACCAACACTTGGAAGGACGCTCACAGCTTTAAACACTTATGTTAGAAAAGCAGAAAAACCCAAAATAAAACCTCTAAACTTTCACCTCAGTCATCCAGAAAACAAGAGCCAAGCAAACTTAAGTAGAAGGAGGGGACAATGACGAAGGCAATGTGAACAGAAAGCAGACAGGAGTGAGGGCGAGGAGGAGGAGGGTCCTCAGGGTGATGGATGTGTTCTTGACTGTGGTTGAGAGACCTGCTGGGGCCCCTCCAGATTCCCAGGTCTAGGTCCTCACCCCAGAGTGGCAGTACTTGGAGATGGAGGCTTTGGGAAGTACGTGGGCTTGGACACGGCCACGAGGGTGGAGCCTGGTCCCATGGGGTCAGTGCCCCCATCAGAAGAGACTCAACTGTCTCTCCCCACCGTGCAGGACACAGTGACCGGGAGGCCACCTGGAAGGCAGGAGGAGGCTGCCGGCACCTTGGTCTTGAAGGACTTTCCACCCTGCCGACCTGGGAGAAATGAATCCCTCTCATTTGGGGGCACCCCATCCACGGCATTTTGTTACTGCAGGCTGAGCGAAGAAGTGGCTACGAGGGAGCGTGCACACCACAGGACGTGTCGAGCTGTGCACTTAACTGGGTGCAGTTAATCACCTGTCAATCATAACTCAGGAAATCCGTTGCTGAAAAACAAGCTTTGGGCTTCATTGCTTCCCCCTGTTATTCGAACGTTTTCCTTTTCACTGATGTGTGCTGTTTTCTTTTTAGTAACACTCAGTTTATCTTGCTCCTTTTTTTCTAGCTGTGTGAGATGGAAGCTTACATCACTGCAGACTTTCTATTGCTTTTAATAAAAGCTTCCAAAACTATATAATTTCTCTAAGCATTAGCAACATTGCACAGATTTTAGTATTTTGTGCTTTTGTTACCATTCAAATCAAAATATTTAAATTAATTCAATTAAATATATAACATTTGAATTTTCATTTTTTTTCTTAACCCATGGGTTGTTTAGAAGAGATTTCAGAATATTTGAAAATTTGCCAGACATCATTTTCTTATTGATTTCTAACTGGCTCCTGTGCAGTCAGATGGTCAGAGAACATACAGTGCGTGATTTTCATTCTTTGACATTTTTTGAGACTTGCTTTGCGGTCTAACATTTGGTCTTAGTTCATCTTCCATGTGTCTTAAAAACTGTGCAAAGTTAACAATCCCTGTATTTTAGAATGGCTAAAATTCAACAAAGACCGCTCAGACAGAGTACAGCCACTTCTGCATGCAGTTTGGCAGTTTTAAAAGACATGAGCACCTGAGGTCATGCGTTCCTGCTGTTCCCAGGTGCTCGCTCTTGGGGGCTTGGAATGTACTATAAACGTCCATCAGATATCAGCTGCTGGTGTCTGCGTCTCCGGGCACTTGCTGATCCGTTGTCTGTTCTCTCAGTTACTGATAGAGGTGCAATGAAATCTCCATGGGAAACACTTACCCTGTTTCCTTTCCATTCTGTGGGTTTTTACTTCATGTACTTTGCATGTATTCCCAAGTACATATACATTGCACACATATTGTCACTCTCTTATTTTCCTGCTAAACTGACACTTGGTTACTATGAAAAGCTCCTTTCGTCTGAAGTAACCACTGGTCCTTGTCTGAAAGTCCGCTTTCTCTGGTGCTAATGTCCACTGAAGGCTTCCTCTTGTTCTTCTTGTTCTTGTTCTTCTTGTTCTTGTTCTTCTTGTTCTTGTTCTTGTTCTTGTTGTTCTTCTTCTTTTTCTTCTTCTTCTTCTTGTCCTTTTTTAAGAGAGAGAAGAGAAAGAGAGAGAGAAGTGCAAGAGGGTGTTAGAGGGAGGGGTAGAGGGAGAGGGAGAGAGTCTTACGCAGAGTCCAAGCCAAGCTTGGAGCCCGAGGCGGGGCTCCATCTCAGGACCCTGAGATCATGACCTGAGCCGAAATCAGGTGTAGGATGCTTTATGGACTGAGCCACCCAGGCGCCCCCCACTCCAGACTCACACGCTCCCGGTCGCCCCGCTCTGTCTCCATCCTCTTGCTGTCTGAGGAGATGCGCTTTGTGGCAAAGTTGCTGAGAGTGTATATTGTGTTCCTGCTACTTTATCCCGTCCGTCTGTTCCAGCTCCTTGACTGGAGCGTTTCTTCTATTTGTACTGAATGTAACTGCCGACAGGCTTGGAGTCTGTGGTCCCTCCGTGATTTCTTTTCTCTTGTCTCATCTCATTTTTCTTTCTACATTTTTCCTTTCCTGCCTTCTTTGGTGGTCATCAGATATCTTTAGCATACCACTTTATTTCCACTTTCTACCTTTTACGTAAAATGTCTTTGCTCTACTTTCTAGTGGTTATCCCAGGGATTATATTATGCTATCACAATCAATTTAAAGTCAATACTAAATTCTCTATTTCTGAAAAACATGGGAACCTTGGGACAGAATATTTTCTATCTGTACTGTTCATTGCTTGGGCTAAATGCCTGTATAACAAAATAAATAAAACCTCTGTACGTTTGAACCCAACAATACAGTGATAACATTTTTATTTTAACCAGCCACATGTTTTCTACAGGAAGGAGGAGATCACACACACACACACACACACATACTTATTTATATTTGTATAATGCTTCAGGAGTTCTTGCAATTATGCATGCTGGCCAGATGATGCCTCATTCTGTTGACAAAAGCGCTGTCATCCTCCCAACCCCTCTTGGTGACCGTGCCCAGGAGGGTCCATCAGTCAGGGGGACCACCCAGGTGACTTAGACCTCAGCACAGGGGACCGTGTGACCATATGCCACGGCCGCCCTCACTCCACAGCCGGGCCACGTGCGGGACACGGCGGACTTTCTTCTCTCGCCTCTTTCCGTGGTGGCTTAGTATCGTCCCAACAGCAAGTAAAAATGAGGGGGGGAAACGAGGAGCCACTGCAGCTGTCTGCGCGGGAGCGACAGGGGCAGATGTGTGGCTCAGCCCCCAGACCTCGGGCTCCAGGCGAGTCCTCGCTCCTGTGCATCACGTTTTGTGGCTGGGAAGGTGGACGGCGTATTCAGAGGCGTGCACACAGGTGTGATGGTCGCTCTCATCCTTCCCTGGGAGGGAGGAGGGGCCAGGACGTCGAGACCAGGTTCCCCGGCAGAGCCAGGGCTGGCGCTGGGCTCCTGACGCCCCCAGACCCCTTCTGCTGTCATTATGAGCACTGGGCCCAGCTCTGGGGAACGGGGCCGCCAGGTCCCCAGAGGCCCGATTCCTGGGAAAACACACTCATCCCACCTCCCAGCAACCTGGCCAGGGCCGCGGGCGCCCCTAATCCGCCTCGCAAGCCGCCGCCTCTTCTGCAACTCAGGCCCAGGGACGCGGAGAGCAAGCATGTATTTCTGATGTATCTCGGCGGCAGCCAGCGCCCCAGGAAGCCAAAGGCTGGGGTTTATGTGTCCATAAAGTGGTGCCGGTGACTTTGCTAAAAGAGTCTGAGCTCTGCTCTCAGCAAACACCAAAGACGGCATTTTTTATGCCCCAGCAGGGATCACTCAGACATTTATGAGCAAATGAAAAAAGATTGTTGTAAAGGAAAGCATTTTTCAGTCTCATCTCTGCCCTCACCCACCTCGCCCACCTACTGCAATGTTCGTCCCGGCCCAGAGGACATGGGGTCAGCCCGGCACCAAGCAGGGAGACGGAGCTTCCCGTCTGCAGACCCAGAGGAGCAGACCCCTGTCATCAGCAGCACAGGCTGCCTGCCAGAGGCCCGGCCCTGCCCCAGGGCCTTTGTACCTGCTGCGGCTTCTTCCAGAAATGCCCCTCTGTGGACACGGCCTCAGATCCCTCACACCCGGCCACAGAGGCCCACCTGGCCGGCTGTATACGAAGCGGGCTCCCCAACTGCCCCCCCCCCACCTTGGAGGCTCCATTTACCATCTGCTTGCGGGTCGTCTGTCCCCCGCCCTCCCAGCCGCGCCGTGCTGGAACGTGAGCTCCATGAGCACCGGCGTGTTACCGTTCTGCTCCCTGCTGTCCCTCAAGGCCCACGCCAGTGCGGAGCTCACGTCAGCTGCTGGACGGGCGTGTGTAGGAAGAATGGGTGAGGGTTGGGGACTCGTGTTTGGGGGACCTGCGGGAGGGTCTCGTGTGGCCGAGGGGAGGGTGTGTCCTTGCCACATGCCCCAGCCTGGAGCAGGCAGGCCACACATTCGTGCCCCTGAGCCCCCGAGGAGCCGCTGCTCCCCGGAGACAGGCCAGGCCCCACCTCCTGGGGCCAACGGCCGGGACGGGTCAAAGACACGCAGACACTCACAGAGACACACAGACACCTCCCAAGATCAAGGCCAATCAGCAAGACAAAAATGTCTGTGGCTTAATCTGGTAAAGCAAGAATGTGCTGACGGATATCCCAGTTGAGTGGCGGTGGCCCAGGTCCAACCACCCCACCCGCTCCCCAGGGCAGGCGTTTCCCTAGAGCAGCGGGTGCCTGGCCTGACACCCACCCTCCAGAGGGGCCCCCAGAGGGCTGTTGGCAAGCAATATTGGCCAGAAAAGGGAGACACCTGGCTCCCCTCCTCCGCTGAGAGCTTTGCAGAATGACATTCGACCCTGACCTCACCTTTGCCCCTGAGTAAACCTCAGCCCTTCCTGGGGCAGAGCCCACCCGCCCACGGGCCCTTCCTGCTGGTCTTCACCAAGGGAGGGGTCCTGGTTCCTGCAGGGTGGGGGCCCCGCGGCTAAGGGCTGGACCCTGCGGGCTGCAGAGAAAGGCCCAAACAACTCGGGATTCCTGTCCTGTGGCCTTTGGCCTTGAATATGGAATATTGAAACCAAAGCACCTGTGAGCAAAAGCAGACTTTTCTGGATAAAAGCAACCAAGTTAGCCGTCCCTTGACTTCCTCCCGTAGGAGCACAGAGAATTCCCCAGGGACCTCGGGGTCAGAGGGTGTCTTCATTCCCTGCTTGTATCGGTTCTCCTGTCTTCCTGAAAGCTGACCCTGTGCCCGCGGAGCGCTCCCCGTGAGGACTCCCGCCCCTCAGCTGCGCCGACCCGGTGATTTAGGGGCTCTGCAGTCGTAATGAACGGAAAGTTTATGAATCCGAAGCAGAAAAGTAAGTTTAACTATTTGAAAGTCAGAAAGCTCATTCTCTCCCAGTGACTTACGACATTCGGCCTCCCAGCCTCGGGAGCCTACGTGAGGGTAAAATTGGGCTACATTTTAGGAATTAAATTGATAACTTGACCAAATCGATTTCATTAGTGAATGTGTCATATTTGCAGTTAATGATGGCGATCCCCGAAATGGGAGCTGACAACCGCTGTTGAAAAACTGGGCGGAGGGAGATTACATCAAGCCGGCAGCTGGGACCTGCCTTGGCTCTTGGCTCTTGGCTCGCACCACGGCCCGCCCTCCACACCCAAGTCATCATCTGCCCTTAGTCTTACTGTCCCACGTTCACCAGCCCAGAGAGGAGGGAGGCTCCTTGTCCGGGTCCTCGGCAGGTGCCAGGAAGGGTGGCAAGCTGGGGCCGCCCCAGAGCATCATGGGGTGACTCCTGGGGGGCGTCCCCATCCTCCCCCCAAGCACAGCCCGTCTCAGCTGCTCCTGGAAGATGATGTTGTTTCTAGAAGACTCGGGTGCTTCCTTAATGCTCATGAAACCCAAGCCCGCTGTGCCCTCCTCCCTCCAACCAGACCGGGCAGAAGGGAGGCCAAAAGGTGGACCCTGGGGCTCTTGTCAGTGTCCACAGTTAGCAAGTGCTCCAGGCTTCCCTGGGCTTTTGGCCTGGTGTGGCCCCACCTTCTCTGGGCCCGTGTTTGGACTGGCAGACCCAGCCCTGGACAGGCCCGTGCATCCTCACGTGTGGCCCATGGGCGATGGTGCATCTGCCCTCCCAGGGAGGGAGGGAAGTCAAGGGCTTTGCCAACGGGCCGTGCGGCCACCCTCTGGCTGGGAGCTGACCTTGCCACGGTCTGCGTGGTATCGGACGGAGCATCACCCTCCTCCCCTCTTGTCCCCAGGGGAGCGTTCGAGTCCTGGCCGTGACCATGGGCTCAGCACGAGTCACGCCATCTCCCTGGGAGTGGGAGCCCTTCCTTCTCCTCTGTTTCCGGGACTGAGGTGGGGCTCAGGGAGAGGGTCGCTGGCTGCTTCTGTGGGGAAGTCAGTGTCTCGCGTGTGGAGAACGCACCCCTTGAGCAAATTGTAGTCAGCCTCCTGGAGACCCAGGCCCGGGCTAGCGTGACCCGGGGCGTGTGCTGAGACGCTCCTGCCCTTGGTGGCGACGCCCTCGGCCCCATCTTGATGTCGCCGGCTGTGGGCCCCGCCGTCTGGGAGGGACTCTGGCGGCCCCGTCCTTCCCACGGCCCTCGTGCTGCACACCTTCTCTAGCATCTCGAGCACAGAAAGGACTGCCGTCTGCAAGGTGTGTGGGCACCATGGTGCTGGAGGACGGGACTGGATGGTGTGGCGGGCCTGGGGGCTGGGTACAGCTGGGCTCGCTCCTCTGGCCTGGAGGGAGGCTCTCTCCCTGAGCGAGACTGCGGGGGATGCAGGGCAACATCATCAGCAGATCCACCCACCCAGGAAGGAGACTGGTGCCCTCCCCACCGTGCTGGCGAGAGGGATCAAGGCGGTGATATTCGTAAAAGCAGAAAATAAATGTGGTTATTACTTGAGAGTAATTCCAGGACTCTGAGCACAGAAGGAAGAAATAAGAGATATATAAAGTGCAGTGTATCTCCTAAATTAGCTGACAGCTAGATGGACACAATGCGCATGCCCACGAACGTGGATCCGTCAGCACAGGGAAGGGGCGCCGAGAACCACAGACGTCCAGGGGACGAGTCCAAGGGCTGGTGCCCAAGGCTGGCGGCTGGTGCTGGGCATGAGGACTGGCTGCTCAGATGCTGGTGTGAGCCGGTGGGGGTGGGGGCTAAGAGACAGAAGGACACCCAGATGTCTGGAAACAGAGCATGAGGCTCATGCACTAACCCCACCAGGACCTCGTTTGGAGACCCAGGCCATGCTGAGATGCCGCCACCAGCAGACGCAGCATCAGCAAAGGGCCTGCGTGGGGCAGGCGTGTGGGTGCATGTGATCCGCCCTGCAGCCGTGTCCCCCATCTCCACGTGTCCCTCCCCACCCTGGGGGCAACACCGTGCTACATGTGCCCTTGTGGACTTTCAATTTGGTGGGGAGGCCATCCGCAGGTCATGCGAGGGGGTGAGGAGTGCTGGATGGGCACATGGGGGGCAGGCGGCCAGCCAGACTCCCGACCTGGGGACTTCTGGACACGTGTGCGTGGGGAGGGTGGGCTGCTCTCCCCCGCCGTCCGGAGGCCCCAGCCCTGCTCCCAGCCCAGCCAGCCCCTCACCCATGGTGCCACCCCCTCGCCGTCTCCCCGACCTGTGCTCACCTCCCGGACCTCGCTGCTGAGTGAGTCGCCCCTCCCCCACCCCAGCATCACTTCTCCCTGGGTTGGCCCGAGGGGCAGCGGCAGTGGCTCAGGGGCCCTCCGCGGACCCCACACAGCCACATAGGGCCCGGCTCACCAGTCCTGCTGGGACCTGGACCACCTTCAGAGCAGGTGAGCTGGGGCTGGGGAGGGATGCACGGGGGCCCGCACCTCTTCTTGCTGAGCCCAGCACCCTGAGAATCTCTGGGTCTTTCCATCCGACGAGGAGTTGTCAAGAGAAGCACACTCTCCACGGGCACCAGCTCCTCAGGGTGAGGGCCGCTTAGGACAGGATAGCCAAATGGTCACCTCCTGAACGTGACGGCATGATGGGATGCCCGGCAGGAGGGATGCAGCCACGCAGGGTGGAGGGGAGGCGCCTGGCGGGCTGGCAAGTCCACTGGGACAGCCTGAGGTTCTGACAGCGGGTCCACCATGGGAGAGCCCGACTCAGCAGCCCTCCAGATGGACGCCTCTGAGCGTGACCTTGAGGTCCCTGACCTTGGGGGTCCTTGAGGTCAGGAGTCATAGAGGCCTCCTCCTCGAAACACTGGCGCACAAGATGCTTAGCACATGAGGGAGTGGTGACAAGGGCACTCGTGGACACACACACGTGGACACACACACGTGGACACACACGTGGACACACACACACAGGCATGCACACACCACTTGGACCACAAACGCCCTCCCTGCCCCGGAGGCTGAGCGTGTCCACTGTTGGCCTGGCTGGCCCAGGAGCTGGGCTGGAAGAGGAGGGCCCGCCTGACGGCAGCTGCGGGGTGATGCTCTGGCCACGGAGGCCCCCCGGACCCCGACAGACAGGCAGGGGCACGGTCCCGCTCCCCCGCAGCCCGGGCTCACGTGAGCACCTGGTCAGAGGCAGACGGGGGGCCGCGGAGACCAGCGTTAATGCGGCGGCAGACGGGGTTCTGTGAGAGGGCGCGCGAAGGGGTCACGCAGTGGGCTGACGGAAGCATTCCCGCTAGTTAAGGATGTCCTGTGTGCTAGTAAGGATGTTGCTGGCCACAACCTCTGTCTCCCTTCATCTTCAGAAAAACCCAGTGAGCTCAGCACAATTCTCTCTTCTCCACCACCGAGGAAGTCGAGGCCCAGAGAGGGGTGTGAGCTGCCTACACCATGCCGCTAAATCATGACCCACCCAGCCAGGCAGCCTCCGCCAGGCCTGGGCCGTGTCCAGGGATCGTGGCCTCTGCCGCACCACTGCTGGGGCCCCGGCTCAGGCCACCGGGACCGGCGGGCTGCAGGTGCGGCCAGGGTGCGAGCGGTGTGGAGGGCTGGCCCGGGCACCCTCCGGGCACCTCTCAGCCTCTGCGCCTGGCACGGCTGGGACAGGGCACCGTGGAGGGAGCGCATGCCATGCAGACCACGTGTGGCCATGCCTACAGCACACCCCCGTTGAGGCTTTGGGGCATTCAAGTCAGAGAGGACTCTTCCCCAGCCTGGAAGTGGGCAGCAATCACGGCTGTCCCGTTCGGTGCGTGAGCAAACTGAGGCCAGACCGCTCAAGTCAGCAAAGGCCAGAAGCCGGGGAGGTGGCTTACTTCATCATGGAAGCCTTTGTTGCGAGGGCTGGAGGCTCGGCGTGTCTCCCCCGATCACAGAGACGGACTCACGGGACACTTGTCCCCGCCAGGCGCACCGGCTTGGGAGAGGGGAGGAGGGGAGAGCCATGCTTAGGTGAAGGTCGGCCTCCGAGAGTCCGGGCTGTTTGTTACGCAGCCTGACCCAGCCCATCCTCACTGATGCACGTCTGGCTCTGTTGGAGGCGGTCATCCTTATTCGTACGAACCCTGGTGGTCATGAAGCTCATTATCCTTTTCTCTAGCTTCACTGTTTGCGTATTTCCCTGCAACGCACCCAGAAGACTGGGGAACGGTGATGCCGGGCCCCCAAGCTGTGTAAGCAGCTCAGGTGGCCGAGCCTCCCGGGAACTCCTGCCCCAACCACGTTGCCTCCCTGTGGACTGACTCCCTCCTGCACCTTGGGCTTGTCCTTCCTCTGCATGGACGGAGGCAGGAGGCGTGACCCTGTCCTGGTCACGCGGGCCTGCCCCGTCCGTGCTCTGATGGCAGAGCCCAAGACCGCCCACCAAGCTGTGCCCCTGCCGTCCAGGGGGTCCAGTGGCCACTGCTGGGCCTGCACTCTGCCCCCTCCTCCCTCCCAGGACAAGCCTGCTCTGTGCCACCACAATGCTGCCAAAGGCCAGGGACGACTTTAAAATCAGGAGCAGACTTCAAACTGCTTTGACTGGCCCACCCAGCCACAGCCCCGGGGGTTGTGTTTTATAAAGAGTGGCTGGAAACGGACAGATGTGGCTTCCCCACCCCATACAGGTTCAGCCCTAGGACTCTGGGCGGCAGAAACGGTCTGACGCCAAAGACCACTCTTTGCAGATCTGAGCAGATTTTCCAGGAAAGGGGAAATCCTTTTGACATGGGTCTCCTTTGGGGTTCTGCTTCTCTGTGTCCGGGACTTGGCCTCCACGTGGGAGGGGGGTGGGCGCTCACACACAGGGCGGGGGGGGGGCCCAAGAAGCTGGAGGCCGGGCGCTGTGCACTCACCAGGGCTGGGCTCCCAGAAGCACCGGACAGGTCCGGGCAGGCCCGGGCAGGAGGACCCTGCCAACCATGACTGCTACGGCCCCCTCCCAGGACACCCCAGCCCGCGAACAAAAGCCATGCTTACCAAAGGATTTTTTCTTTATTTTCATAATTTAGCTGAATCAACACAAAATTGAATACTGTAAAACAAGGAAAAAACGCTGTAACATCTTAAACCTCCAGTGTCTGCCTCCGAAGGGGTCTACACTCGCCGTGGGAAGACACAGGCTCAGGGAGGCGGCAGAGACCCTCCCATGGCCACTGCCCCGTCTGCGCTGGGAGCCCAGCGCCCGCCATCTCTCTCCCTCCAGACACTCGGGCCTCTGAATGTGTGGTGACTGGAAAAGTAAATTAAATACTCGTGAACATCGAAACGGGTCTTAAATAAATGGGTCTTCTCTCCTATCTTTAGTCTATGGGTTGCTGGGACAGCTTCTATATATTTATTATTATTATTTTTTTTTTTACTTTTTCTTTCCTTTTTTTTTTAGTAGCATAGAACTAGCATAGTGCGCCTGTTAATTGGACCATCAGGTAGTGTAGTTCTGCACAAACTCAGGAGAATGAAGGACCCCACAGGACCACGGCCCAGTCCAGGGATGGAGACGCAGAACTGTCCCTTGCTCGTCGGGCCCGGCGACCCCGTGCTCCAGGGAGGGTGCGGGAAGGTCAGGCGCCTGCCATTCTCTGCAGGGCGGCCCACCCCAGCGACTCGGCCGGCAGATGTGAAGACAGAGAGGGAGCGGGACATCGACCGGCAGAGGAGGTCGGCGGCAGCGGCCTCAGAATCTGCCCGTGGGGGAGGGTCAGGAAAAGCGACACCAAATCCGTCGGAAGAGGTGTGACCGGCAGATTGCGCACTTGGCCTTCACCAGGCTGGGCCCAAGGCGGGTGAGGACGGCCAGCTCCCCACGGGCACCCGCCGCGGCTCCCGGGACGTCAGGCGCGTCCTCGGTGGCTGTCCCCGGAGTCCCGCCTGTCTGTGCCGGCTCCCCCCGTGCCCACCCTGGAGCCCTTCAGAGACATCAGTGCTCCGCCCGCCGCGCGGGCCGGCCGGGGGCTACCACATTAATTGTTAAATAGGATTTTCTACAAATATACAACATATAAAAACTGTTAAATATATAACTTTAGGCTTTGCAAAATACATTTAATGATCTCTTTCAAACAAGTGTTACTTTAGGTTTCTTTAATTTGCTTTCTGGAGCTAAATGGTGTGTCGAGCAGACAGCAGTCACGGGAGACCCAACATGCTCTTGGCGAATACTGGATTATCCCACTATCAGAAATGAGCTGTAGAGAGGCATGTTTAACTGGTTAAAACAGAAAGTGATTTTAGTCGGTCAAGTCCATCTAAGTACAGAGGAGCAGGGTGAGTGCAGTGGTCTGTGTTCCCGGCGAGCGGCGCTGGCCCGCGGGGTCCGCGTGGGGGCATCGCCGGCCGGGCCCCGCAGGGCTGCCGTGGCGTCCTCCGCAGGCTCGGCCCCTCTCAGCGTGCCCTGTGCTGGGGCCGCCGTCCGCGTCCCGCCGGGGCGGCCGGCATGTCTCTGCCCCCGCGTCCCCCCGTCGAACCCAGGGACTCTGACGGTGAGGGCGAGTCCAAGTTAAAATAGATTTTGCTCTTTGGTCTATCGGGTATACTGAAAGGGTACGAAAATAAAAGTGATTCGCACAGTCTGGGGGGCGAGGAGAGGCCTCTTCTGAGCCCAAGGGCCCGTCGTCCCCCGGGCCCGGCGCTGTCCTCCTCTCCCAGGCTGGCTGGGCGGCCACCCCCTGCGGCCGCCACCTCGTCCTCCTCGGAGAGCGCAGCCCAGGCCGCGGCCAGGGAGGGCAGGTGAGGCCAGGCTGCCACGGACGCCCGGCGTGGCCCCCGCTGTGTGGCCCAGGCCAGACTCCTCACTGCGGCAGACACGCTCAGCTCAGGACGCCGAGGAAGCGGGCCGTACTTGACGGGCGGGCTACAGAAAGACGGAGGGCGGGCAGATGGCAGACAACATGTGGAGTCCACGGCGGACAGAGGACCGTGGCTGAGGTGTGGCCACTCCTGGGGCCCCTCTGGGGCTGCGTTTGTCAGGAGACCTGAAGGACAGAGAGAAGAGAGCGTCAGCCCCGTAGACACCAAGGGTCCCCACTGGGAACGGACAGGCCCAGGACATGCCCACCTGTCTGGCCTCGTGCACGGGGCACGGCGCATCCCAGAGGCCGGTCCTCATCCCTCCCCAACTCAGGCCGGCACACCTGCTCGAGGACATGACACTAGACTCAGGCTCCACCTGCCACACGGAGCAGCTCCTGGAAACACCAGCCTTCGTCTGTGTGCATGGTGGGGACCCGGCCCCCCTGGCCTGGGCACGACCGGAGGGCTCACGCCCCGAGCACTGCTGGCTCAGGGCACCAGCTACGTATCCTCGGCCCTATGCCATGTACACAGCAGGTGTTGCATAATTGCACGGTTCAAGTGATAGGAATGCATGTGTCACAAACCCGTGGAGACACCGGGAGGCCACAGAGGTGAGGTGGCATGCAGGTCCCCGGCTGACGAGGTCCCTGCATCCCCGAGTCCCAGGAAGTCCTGCCACGTGGGCTCCCTGGCTCGAGGCTGCCTCTGTCCTGCACCTGTCGCGTGGCCCTCCTTTTCATCCCAAACCTTGCCCTGGTCTCTCTTACAAGGACGCTTGTCACGGGATTTAGAGCCCAGCCAGGTCCAGAACAACCCCATCTCAAGACCCTTAACCTAATCACATCTGCAAAGACCCTATTTCCAAATAAGGCTGCATGGACGGGTTCCAAGTGGCCACACCACTCTGGGGGCTACCGTGCAACCCAGTCCAGCCCATCTGACCAGCTGCCCCAACTCAGCCCGCGGATCCTGACCCTGAATCTGGTCCATACCCTCCACCTCCAGTCGCCCCGATCTTAGCAGAGGCCCCACGGTGTGCTCTGTGCCCAGCCCAGGAAGGTGAGGCGGTGGAGCCCTCACCTCGCCTGGACCCTGCACGCCCCTGGTCCCGGGCCCTCCCTGTGCTTCCTGGAGCGCGTGGGGGCCGTGCCCCCCACCCATGCAGCCAGGTTGGGGAAGGCGGCCGCAGGCCCTCCAGCACATACACGCAGGAGCCCCCATGGGGTTAACCGAGGAAGGACGCACCAACTCTACTTTTCTCTATTTCTAGAATTGTACAAATCGTACTTGCAGGTGACAGGAAAGAGCGAAGAACAGAAAACAAAAACAAAATCCACCTACATTTCCATTTCCAGAGAGAGGTGACTATTTTGAAAATTCCAGCCTATTTCCTTGCCCTCTTCAGCAGTGCGAGCAGGCGGACAGGGCGGGTCCTGCAGCAGTGGCCACGCACACGTCCACGGGGTGGCCCACGTCCCGGCTCCACCCGGCTCCCGCCTTTGTGTGTCACACCAGACACACGAGGTCCTCTTTCTCATGCAGGGAGCACCGTGAACGTCCATTGGGTCTCCACCGCGGCTTTAAGCAATGCGGTCACTGCACGCATACTAGCAGCCTCTTAGAGCCACGGATTTTAGCACCTCCAGTCTCGTGCTCTGGACTCTCCTGAATGAGTCGCGGCCGCAACAGGGACTGTCAGTGCCGGCTTCCCGGGTGGGGCCGAGGCGACGCGCATGGGGGTGACCAGCGCCCCCAGCCTGCCACGAGCCGCACACAGGCCTGATCCTTTAGCCGTGTCTCTTCTCAGACCCTCCCCCTCTCGACTCACTCACAAGGTGCAAATTTCCACGTGGCCCACGTGGCAGGGGCTGCCCAGCAGCTTCTGAGAAACACCAAGACTTCCGTGGGGCTAGAGGACTCGCTCACGGTCCCCAGCAACACCGGCCCCTGGCTGGTCTCCACAGCCGTCACTCTCCTGGGACCCTGGGGGAAACGTGGCTTCTAGAGCCTCCGTTACGATGCATCATCTCCTCCTGCTTTGCTCACCGTGCCCACAGCCCTCCCCACAAGGCTGGGCAGGGGCCCCCACGGGACAGCGCTGCAGTGGGGAGGGTGCACTGGGTGACCCGGTGCACGGAGCCCACCTCTCCAGGAGTGCAGGCCTTGCAGCCTGACTCGTGTCCCTTAATCTCCCCAAGGCCACTGCCTCACTCCCCACACCTCCTGCCTGCTAGCGCCCAGACACCTGACCTCACCGGCACGTCATTCATTCCGTGGATTTCAACAGCAGCCCCGCCCCCCACCCTGGGAACAGCGCCGGGGGACGCTCAGGGCCCTCGTGGAGTGCTTCCCAACTGGGAGGTCCCGGCGGCCATGGGGAGACGCTGGGCCTCCCACGGGGAAGGGAGGCCTGTGTGTGCATGCTGTTCGGGACGCCTCCGTCAGGCCCCACGTCCACCAGCACACAGAGCCAGCTCCACGTCAGGGTCGCAGCTCCAGGGGGTCAGCTGCTCCCTGTGGACCAGGGAGCTGGGGTCTGCAGGGCCCGGGGACACCCCCGTCCCCAGCCCCCACCTCCTCAAGGTAAGAGAGGAATCAGGTTTCCTTGCCACGGAGACCAGGAGCTGGTGACACTCCTCCTCGGGGGCCTGGGGTGGTCTGTTCTGGTGCCCCAGCCGAGCCTCCTGGAGCTTCACGAACCTGTTCCCCCCGGACATCTGAGCCCTGGTCCCAGGTCCAGATGGGAGTGGGGCGTCCACCGCAGCCCTGGGCCTGGGGTCTGCCCGCCGTGTCCCTGGGGCCGGGCAGCGGGTGGGACAGGTTGTCCCAGGGCCAGGACCGCCAGGACAACGGCAGGTGGACGCCTGGCCACCGGGGACGCTGGTGGAGCAGCGGGAACAGGGCCTGGAACCACAGATCTGGAGGGCAGACGGCGGTCTCAGGACCCAGGCCTCTGCAGGCCAGCCGCCCTCCCCAACGTGGGGACAGGATGACATGGCCATCATTGTCGGGGCGGGCACCTCCTCCCAGAAGCCCCTGCCACTCGCTGGCTCACTGACCATGGGTTTCAGATAAGGCAGCCACTGGCCTCTAGCATTTCTAAGCACAGATATTTTAACTACCAAAACAGCTCTGAATAGTCCCGGAACCCAGGAAACCTGTAGCGAAAACAACCGTGAGGCCCGGGCAGAGCGGCAAGCCCGAGGCCCTGTGCCAGGACATACCACGCCCGCCCGGCAGGTGCCGAAGCAGGGACTGCTGGTGAAAGTGTCCCAGGAGGGTGAGAGCCTGGAGGGGCTGGCGGCAGGTCCTGCCCGAGGGCGAGATCGCGTCTGACTTGCACCCAGCGGGCGTCCCCTCCTGGTCTTGCGCAGACATGTGGGCCCGTGAGGCCGGCCTGTCTCCTCTGTGAGACCGAACCCGGGCAGCAAGGGGTTTTCTCCTCTCCTGGCTGGCGGGCCGTGTTCAGGAGGATTCTGGGGCCCTTCACAGGCTTGGTGCAAAGGCTGGTATGCGTGATTTACGACGCCGGCCTTGCTGCAGAAGGGCAGTCCAGGGGCTTGGGCCCAGGACCTGGGGTGCCATCCGCACCCCCCGGCCCCCTCCACTGGGAAGCCTGTGCAGCCCCACGGTCTCCACCCTGAGCAGTTCGCACACCAAAGCCTGTCCTGTGTCCCCTCATGTCTGTCTTTGCCGACTTCAGTGGACCAACCGGCTTCTCAGCGGGCGCGCCCAGCGCTGGCTCCCCACCCTGCCCCAGAGGACCGTGGCCCCCAGCTGATGCCGCCTCCCATCTTCCTCCACATGCCTGGGCCTTACGCTTCCTGCCGCTGGGCCGCCCGGGAGACAGACACCAAGCACAGTGGAGCTGAGGGGTCCCCAGGCTCCTGTCTGCTCGGGCCGGCTTCCCCACCAAAGGCCGACCTGGACTGGACAGAGGAGCCCTGAGCCCAGCCTGTCGGACAGATGCAGATGCAGGTCTGGCTTCCCTCCTCGGCGCCCACCTGGCCCCTTCCTCCTGCCTCGAGGCCCAGGGCAGGAGGACAGCGCAGAGAGGGTGCGCTGCAGGGGGCAGAGCCCGGGCCTGCTTCCCCGGCATCCGCCTGACCCCAGGAAAGGACGTGCAGCCTGATGCCCGCAGCGCTGGCCCAGCCCACAGGCCCTCCCTAGGCCTGGAGACAGGGACTCGCGCTTGCAGTTGGGCCTGCCGCGGCAGCATCCGGTGGGGCCTGGAGGCCAGATCCTTGTGGGCACTGGCAGAAGCCAGCCAGAGCCCTTCCGGCCCTGGGGAAGCCAGACGCGTCTGCAGCTCGGGAACCCTTGGTGACGGCCCGTCTCAGGCCTGTGCCAGCCGCCACAGCTTCACGGAAACGACGGTGTGTGGGCCTCTGCCCGAGGAGGGACATTCCAGCCGGCTTCGCTGGCCTCTGGCTCCCTTCCTCGGGAACACCCGCTTCCGTCACATCCCGACATTGGCCGGTCCCCCGATGGGACACCAGAAAAGCTCTTCTGCATCCTGGCAGGTGCCCCTCACCCAGGGACTGCACGGCTGGGCTCCCGTGACAAGAAACATGAGTCACACCTGCGCAATGGGCCCCCACCAGCTCAGGGACAAGCTCAGCCCGTGACCTCTGGCTTGGAGGGACTCTGAGGGCCATCTTGGGCTCGGGGACAGCTTGGGCGGAGGGGACAGTCCCCTGTGAATGTCCCTGCTTCTCAAGAGCATGCCCTCGCTGGGAGACCCCTCACCACCAGCAGTCCCCGGGTCAGCAGGTGGGGTCCCTCCGGCCACGACCCCGTGTCCCTGGGGAAGGGTCCTGCGCGGGTGGTTCCTGAGCCCAGTCGGCCCCAGGAGGATTCTCACTGACACCAGACACCAGCCTGCCTGTGGTGGCCCTGGGGGCACGCCAGGGGTCCCGTCCCAGGGGGTCGTTCCTTCCACCCCGGAAAGCGCGTGTTCTCCACGGTGGCGGGCGGGCTTCTCTCAGTCCTTGGATGCTACAAAGCATCATTTAAAAAGCAAAACAAAACTGTCCAGCCCCTGTGAGTGCAGCGAGCGCTATTCTCTCTTCCTCATTAAAAGCTCGTGTTTGCTGTTAGGTCGGGACAAGTGTTTTGTAGGAAGGAGCCCAGTGTTCTAGACTGAGAGTCCAGAACAAAGGGTCCTAATAAACAGCAGATAACCGGGCACCGTGAGACAGGGAGGTGATGGCAGCCTGCTCTGACAGGCTCGGGACGACAATGGCCGTTGCCATGGGAAAGATAAAGACATAACCAGGGCAGAAGCTTCTGGAAAGGCTATGCATCATCCCACCCATGTCCTGCCATCCGTGTGATTGTGTCTCTGGGACCGTTCCCTGAGGCAGCATAGCCGGTCCACGTGCAAGGGAGCCTGGACCCCACGTCCTCCCCAAACCCAAGCTCACAAAGGTGGCTGGAATGGCCATGGTTTGCTGTTGGGTTAAAAAAAAAATCAAACAGCACGACGGGGCCTAGGGCAGCCCCTTCTGGTAACCCGGCAAGTGCACGATCTCAGACAAGCCCCCACCCCGTACCCTCTCTCCTGACATCTGAGCAGGTGCGTCCGGGCCGGGTGGGGCATGCTCGAATCACCCCCTGCGTTTGCTCACTGCGTCCACCCCCTGTCCATCTGCTGCCGCCGTGTGACTCACTGCCTCCCGGGCTCACGCTGCAGCATGCTGGGGCGGGTCCTGGGGGACGCGAGGTCCCCGCCCCGGCCTCTCGTGGGGATGAGGCTCCCGCCTGTGGGGGGCCGGGCCAGGAGGCTGGGAGCAGGTGGCCTTTCCCGTGCCCTCAGGTGACAGGCTCGGAGATCCCTCCTGCTCTGGCCCTAGAATGAGGCCCGACCACGCGGCCATCCCAGGGCCTTAGTGCCAGGTGAGGACTCACCTCAGGGTCCCAACGCTGCTCTGCCACATACGATCCCGGCGTCCTAGGTTACGTCACGGCTGCCTGCCTCAGTTTCCCCGAGTAAACACTTCCCCACCTCGCGGGTTCCTGACTTAGAGCCGGCACCATGCAAGCATCTCTAACACTGAAACTAAGACAGCCGGTGGCTTCAGGCCCCAGAGCAGGCGGGGAAGAGCCTGGGCTCTCGTGTGAAGGGGCCTCGGCTCGCCCCGGGCCGGGTGTGCACGCTGCTCCAGCCTTCTGCTCCGGAGTGGGGCGAGGGCAGCCGGGGCCATTTCAAGGCTCGAAGGGGACGACCCACCCCTGGAGCCAGGCTCTGCCGTCCAGGGCCACTTCCTCAGGACCCACTGTTCGCAGAGGAGGCACCGGGGTCCTGCCCCCGGCCACAGACCGTCTGCTCCCGAGCACCCGCAGGGCCAGGCCGGGCGTGTGGGGTCCTCATGGTGAAACAAGGGTGGTCGGGAAGCCGCAGGGTCCACTGCTCAGCCCATGGCAGAAAGGCAGCTGACAGAAGGACTCCTGACCAGGAATGGCCCGAACTGTCCCAAGAAGACGCTAACAGCCTGGCCAGTCTGCGTCTCCCAGGCCCGTTCCTGGAACGGCCCCCGTGGCGGAGCGGGGCTCAGCGGCTCACACCCTGGCCTCCGAGGGGCAGACCCTGTGGGCTTTTCCAGGTTCAGGTCCTGCTTGTGACTCAGGCTCCCGTCCCCCGATGACCACCCCTCCCTTTGTGAGAGCGGAGGCAGGGTCTGCCCGCGGTGCTGGCGGGAGGAGGCGCCCCACCATTACGCTGGGATCGGCAGGCAGGTGGGCCGGGATTCCCAGGGCAGGTGGGCCGGGATTCATGCCATGCCAGGCTCCCCTCGACAGGGCTCCCTGCTTCCTGGAAGCCCCTAAGCCACCCAGCAAAGGCACCACCGTTGCCCCGAATTACTGATTGTTTGCTGAGAGGGAGCACAGAGTTAATTCTAGGACCTGGGTCTTTCCCGCAAACGCCAGCACGCAGGTCCATCCACCGAAAATAGCAAACGTGTGTGCTTTGCTGGCTTGTGTCCCCCTGATCAGCATGGATGACCACACAGGCTGACTGAAAATTGCCAAGTCGAGCCCTCAGTGACCAGGGCTCCAGAACCACCGGGCCTGGGGTCCCAGCCCCAGAGAGGACACCACCCACCCTGCCTCGCGGGGCTGCAGTGAGAATTCCACGTAGGACGTTCGTGTGCAAAGCGCTTTGTGAACGCTCAAACGTACAAGTTACCTTTGACAAAGAGAGTGACTTTGTCTACTGCCCCCCCAGAGGGTATGTACCCAAGACCTCGAGGGGGAGGAGGCCATGGGTGGGGGCAGGGGGCCAGACTTGGCTGAAATCCGGCCACCCTGGGCCTCCACCATCTCTCTGCCATGGGATCTGACTTCCCTGGTCATCCTGCAGCCTGGAGAACCAGGGAGGGTCCCATGGACAGGCCTCGGTGGCCTCAGTGCCGAGTCCTGGTGGCTTGATTCTTCACCAGGCACAGGAGCCCCTGGGTTGGTAGGGTGAGGAGGGAGGGGCAACCCCCCGATAGAACAAGTGCCCCCCATAGAATAGGTGCCCCTCCCCCCGATATTACAGGTGCCCCTCCCCCCATAGAACAGGTGTCCCTCCCCACCAGGCCCTGCCTAGAATCTCGTGGCACCTCTGAGGAGCCGGAGGGCCGGGCCGGCCCTGGAGCCTCGAAGCCAGGCCAGGCCTCGCAGGGCAGGAGCTAAGCAGGTGCCCGGGGTGGGTCCTGAGCCCTCGGCAGGACGGGCCCTTTCTACTCGGTCACCAGGCAGAGGGGCCTTCCGGAAGGCACAGCCGACGCCAGGTGACAGTTGGGACGGAGAGGAGCGGGCCGCTGAGCGGCTGCCCCAGCAAGGTTCCCTGTAGCCCAAGACCCCCCCGCCCCACCCTCCCCAACGAGGATGAAGTCTGACTCCGCTACCCTCTGGACGTTCCCTCGCGGGGGTTCTCCCTCACCCCACATCTGGTCAGCGGGTTCCCCACAGACGAAGCTCGTGGGGCGAATCCTCAGCCTGGAAGGTCTAAGAGGCCCAACCCCGTGGAGGGAGGGACACGGCCCTTCCCGGAGGAGCCCCCAGCTGCGCAGACACGTCCCTTCACCACGCTGTGAGGCGGGAAGCTGGGCACCTCGACCCCATGAAAACACACTCCGGTGTGCGGAGCACAGAGCACCCGAGACCTCACTGTGGCTGGGCCGGCCACAAAGGCCAGAGGCAGAGCCCAGGCCAGGTGTGAGGACAGCACCCTGGAGACGCAGGTGTCCCCCGGATGCATCTGCGGACTGATGTTCTGGTCACAGCGGCTGTTCTAAGGGCGTCTGTCCCCTCCCCCACCTCTGTCACTCATCTGCCGCCGTCCAGCAGGTGACACTGGTCATTTGCTACACACCGCTGGGGACGGCGGCCCTGAGGTCTCCTGCTACCGCGGAAGCACTTAGTAGGCACAGAGAGAAGCACCTGACCCCCCAGAGCCCATAACCCACAGGGTCAGGTGCGAGGCCCCTCCTCTGTGAAATGTCGCCCAAACCCAGGCAGCCGGCCATGAGGGCATGAGACACGCACCAGGCCCGTCAGCTCGGGGGAACGTGTCCCAGGCTGAGGGCCGACGGCTGGTGCTGGCCGGGCCTTCCCTGAGCTGCATCTGCAGGCGCCACACGGTGCCCCGGTGAGGGGGCGGCAGGGCCTGATGCACGGGGCAGCCCGGACGGGGCACCGAGCTCGCCAGGCTGGGGCCCCTGTCCCTGCACTGTGGCCTCACAGTGCACCCCGTTCTCCTAGTAAGAAGTACGGTCAACCCCCCGGGGGCAGAGTGAGCAGCCGGGCACTGCTGTGTGTTGTCACCCCCAAAGCACAGGGACAGGCCCAAGGAGCCAGCGGGCAGCAGCCGGGTGACCCCAGGGCCCACGTTCCTATCTACAAGGCCTGTAGGCCGGCCGGCCACCTCTCCCGGGGTCTGAGCAGATAGGCCGCGAGATGAGCTTCTCGCTGAGTGGGTTAGGATCCAGCGAGAGGTGGGAGGGCTGCCAACGAACGGCCTACACGGGGGAGGAACACACTGAATCTTAGGGTCAGCACGTTTGGGTGCTAATCAGACTCCCACTTGCAAAACAGACCAGGCAGTCCCAGGCCAGGCGCCGAGCCAGGTCCCCCGCACTGGCTGGGGGGGGCTGAAGGGCCGCGTGCATGCCAATCCCGGGGGTACCGGCACGAGAGGGGGGCACGGAGACAGGATGGAGACAGGGAGGACCGCGGGCAAGCACTCGGCGAGGGCCGAGCCACCACGAGCCCCTCCCCCCACATCTGTCTTAACATGTGTCCTTGTTGCTGCTACTGAGTCCCGCTCAGCCCCGCCCATGACCTCACTGCCTCCCTGCGCCCGCCCCCTGCGCCCCTGCTGGGCACCGCCAGCCTTCTGCCTGAGGGAGCACTGACTGGCCTCCATCCTCCCTAAAGTCTCCTGTGTGTTTGCAACAGCCCGGCTTGCCAGGCGGCTTTTCCTAAGGGCGTGTTGACAATTGCGGGACAGGCTTTGCAGCCTGGATTCCTGTCCTCTTTGTCTCCGCCCCAAGGCAGCGCCCACTTTGGAGCTAGTCCCTCGCCTGCGCTAATCCAGGGCAGGTGCCCCTGCCGGCCCCACACTGGACCCCGGCCAACATCAGAGCCTCAGCCACCGGCTGCCAGCAACACACCTGTAGCCCATGTCCAGCCCACGTTCTCGGGCGGGTGGGATCAAGGGGACGCGGAGATGACAGAGCGGGCAGGAGGTGCTCTTCACAGACGGCACCAGAAACGCTCGGGCCGACACCGTGCCATCCACAGTGGGGAGGGCAGGCCCCGCAAGCTCAGGATCAAACCCCTTCCCTGGTCTCCTTTCTGGGTCCACTTGCAGGGAGGACGACCACTCACGGTCGGGAGGTCACCTCTGCGAGACGGGGTCTGGGCCTCTGAGCTGGACCAGGCGGTGCCTGCACTGGGGCGAGGCCCCGCCAGGCCGCTGTCTGTCCGGAAGCCAGGGGACCAGGACTGGCCGTAAGGACATGCCCATCTTCCTGTCCGCTCGTGGCGGCTTCACCGTGATCCAGCTTGCACGCCACACAATCACACTTTCAGAGGGTGGAGGCCACGCCTTTGTGTGGCCAACGCCACCCCCCGCCCGCGTGGAAGACTCGCCCCCAGGAGGAGCCCCTCCCCGTCAGCGGTCACTGCCACCCTCCGCCAGCCCCTTGGCAGCCTTTCTGCCTCTGTGGATCTGCCTGTTGTAAATGTTTCCTGTGCATGAATCACAGCGCACGTGGCCTTTTGTGTCCGGCTTCTTGCACTGTGTGCGATGCGTTCAGCGCTGGTCCACGCTGTGGCCTGTCCAAGGCCTGTCCTTCGGCCGAATGCTAGTCAGTGATCTGCTAGACCGCAGTTTGCTTACCATTCGTCGGCAGGTGGGCTCTGGGCCACCCCCACTTGCCGGCAGCTTTGCTTAATGCCGCGGTGATCCTGCGTGAATGAGTTCTTGCGCACACGTGGGCTTTCACATCTCGTGGCTGGACACCCAGGGTCCCACCGGGACAGCAACGGCTGGTCATGCAGTGACCCCACGTTAACTTTGCAGTGACTGCCAGCCTGCCCCCCAGGGGGCCCGAGCATATATTTCTGCTTCTCTTGACGCCTACCCCGCAAATCCACATTCTTCCCCACACCCTTCATGAGGCCTCGAAATGAGACTGGAGGGAATTGAAGCAAACCACACAGGAGCACCTCCTTCGTGGGTCAGCCACCACTCCCTGACCGCGAATCTCTCTTCCTACTTTCCCCGGCCGTTTGCGTGCGGGGTTTTAGGACCTCTCTACCTGTGGGCTATACTTATCTCCGTCCACCACGTGGTTCAGAACCAGCCGTGCTGCTCAGGTTCCAAAGACTCCCAACTTTGCAACCTGCCTATTTTTGAGAAGTTGGGTTTGGGAGATGGGAAGTGAATCAGGGCTGCCCCTGGGACACGGGGCCCTGCATGGGCTCTCGGTCTGTGGCTGACGCAGTGCATGACTTGGCCCCTCCGTGGCTCAGTGTCCTCATCTGTAAGATGAGGATGAGAGCAGTCTGGGGCTCACGGGAGGCTGTCAGCATGAACAGGTGGATTTATGCACAATGCTTAGAACGGCATCTGAGCATGTGTATTTAGCGTCAGAGGGTCCGTGGTTACTCTGGATTTCCCAGACTGGACTTACAATGACACATCGTCTCCCCAGCCTGAACCCAGATATTCCCCGCCCGTCCTCCAGCTAGTCCACAGCCTCAGGACACATATTCCAGTCTGTAATCCCCCTGGAATTCAGGCTGGGATGTGGTGAGCGGTAAGGCTCCAACTTGAGTACCCCCAAACATGAAGCCCGTTTTCTCCCACCCGCCGTCAGGGACCCATTCCTTCCTCACCGTTCTGTGCTCGCTGCACCCCACAGTCCATCCCCCTGATGCTGGGGTTCCACTCAGGGCCACGTGGTCTGCTCCGTGGAGCAGAAAGTAACAGTAGCAAGACCAACATTTTCTCAGGTTTTAAGTGTGTCCTCGGGACTTGGACAAACTCTGTCCCTGTATCAAGGACAAGTTGGGTACCAGTGGGGGGCAGCCCGGGGCTCAGCCACTCACAAGCTGCACACCCAGGTGCACACCGTGGACACTGGGGAGGCCTCTCTCCCAAAGCCTTCCCACACTGTGACGGGTCTACACGCCCAGCTAAAATGTACAATCACTGGTAATGTTCCCAGAACCTCATCAGGGATCTGACTGAAACTGCATTTAATCTAAAAATTAAATCTGAAAGAAGAGACAACCGCACAAGGTTGGGGCATGCACTGACTTTATCCAGGTATGTGACAGCTTCCTGCTTATTCATTCAAATCTCTTTAATTTTCTCCTAGTAAGACTCTGCCATTATCTTTACACAGGTGATCAGCCTTTTCTTAATGAAAGTTAGAGTTATTCATAAATTTCCTGCTGTGTTTAGCAGAGACCTTGCCTCCCTCTTATTTACTCAGGTTTATTTTACTTACATATTTTAATTAAACCATTACTCTTCTGAAACCTATTTGCCTAGAAGTGAGAACACAACTGACTTTTGTCGAGCCTCTCCTCCCCGGCCAGGTAGGCAAGTTTCTTCCTAAAGTCAGCCTGCGAGCTCACCTCTTCTCACCTACGTGACACATTCACCAGCTCGCTAATTCCGCATCCTGGCAGGCAGGCTCGATGGGCTTCCATTAACGTAGTCTGGGGTCGGCAAACCCATGTTGCAAAGGTCCAGGGAGTGCATCCCTAAAGCCTCTGTAAGTGAAAGCAAGGCTGCGTTCCAATAAAACTTTATTTATAAAAATAGGTAGGGAGCCGGATTTGGCCAACAGGCCATAGTGTGCTGACCTCTGGTCTAGACCACAACTTGTGTCTGTGAAAACTTAAGGCTGAATACAAATAGAGAACCTTCTGTATTCATAATTTGTCCAACTTAATAAACTCCTTAATTAGTTTTCAAGGAACTTCAGCTGCTCCTGCAGAAATGTGGAAGCACCTGTTTACCTCATCTGTAAGTAATAAAGATTGCATTTTCTCCTATCAAATACTGATGTGATTGCATTTGCCAGATCTTCCAAGAGGTCACCATGCAGATGGCTACAGGCCTGCACATACAGCCTGCCTCGGTCCTGATGTGAGAGGGCAGGGCGTCAGCTACAAGGGCGATGTTGGTGTTCATCTCAGAGGGACACTAGGTTCCAGGGGGCCCACCTTCTCCTCCAGGTTAACTCGGAGGTCTGCTGGTCCTGAGGACGTTGTCTGTTTGATGTTTTTCTTAGGAATAAGTGTGGTGCCTGCCTCCTGCCCTTTTGCAGCATCTACTTAATTAGAGCACATTTTTATCTGGTCATCCTTTGGGGTTGGTCATCCTTCTTGATTCTAAAATATTAAAAATATATTTTTCTTTCTCGTATAAATCTATTTTCGTGTTGTTTTAAAGGACCTCAGGATTCAGCGCACTGTCACTTCATGCAGGTTCAGGTGACGTGTCCCAATCACACCTGCACGTTCCAGGGAGCAGGGATCCCCCAGATGTATCCACAGCCTCAAAGCAAAGCGGGGTACACGGGGGCCTCAAGGGCACTTTGCTGAACCAGTCCAGTGCCTGGCACAGTACCAGACCCATGCCACAGACTCAGAGTCTTCGTGGAACACAATGGCTCCGTGTGTGCTCTCCTACCCTTGGGGAGACTTCCGGCATCAGGGTTTCACCAGGCCCTAAAACGAACTGGGCAATTTTCCAGTATTTGGGGAAAGGACACCAACACATTAATGTTTTTAAGACCGTGCCTATTAAGCCATCTCCCTCTGTGATTTCTACTGGAGGATGTTAACATCTTTCTATTCCTTAGTTATGGTAATTTCTTCCCCAGAAAATTATATATGTAATGAAACCCTGTAGATTTATTGATCAATACACTAGCCATGTATGCACTCTTGAATAATCTGAGACCCCAATACAGGCTGGTTTTCCCTCCTTCCTATCAGATTTATTTTCTAACAACAGAATTTGCACATGATAGAGGTCAGGGCACATACGGTTTTGCCAGATACGCAGTGAATGATCACGTCCATGTCTTTCTTTTAAAAGTTCACTAACAGGGCTCTTGGGGGACTCAGTCTGTTGAGCATCCGACTCTTAATTTCGGCTCAGGTCATGATCTCAGGGTCATGGGACTGAGCCCCATGTCAGGCTCTGTGCTCAGTGCAGAGGCTGCTTGAGATTTTCTCTCTCTCCCTCTGCCCCTCCCCCCACCCTGCATGCACGGGAGCTCTCTCTCTCAAATAAAAATATAAAATCTTTTTCAAAAACGTTCACTAATATTCCTGTTTCATGTTTTGTCTCTTTCTCCTCTCCTTTTGTGGGTGGGTTTTCCATAGCTTAGGTTCTTTATTTTCATTTTTCCTGATTTAAAAATAAAGTTATTTAAAGACGTAAGTAGACCCAAGTCCATCTTTCACTGTGCCAGCAAAAACACCCTGTGTTATCCTCATAACATGCAGAATGTGATTCAACAATGAAGACGTGTGGACTTTATCATCAGGGATGTGCTGGCTCTGCTCTGATGGTGTTCCTGTTCTAACTCCTTCAATCTTAGGCAGCCCTAGGAGGCGAGGAGCAGTGTTTCGCCCATTTTACAGATGTTGACACTGAGGCACAGAGAGCCAGGGGACAGGTGCTCCACCAGCAGACTGACTTCAGACCCTGCACACGGCTGCACACTAGGCCTACTACACACCGTCTTTCACCTTTCGCCCCCCTATTTGACCAAAACATTGTGAGAAGGTACTGGGTTATTATTATTATTATTTTTGCTACATCTTAAATATAATGTAAGTGACTGGAAAGGAACATTGCCACATTTGTCTTCTATGCAAGTTCGATTCATGACTTGGATTACGGATTCTTCTGCACAGATTTCACAAATGATGGGGAATTAGAAGCAGCCTGTTTGTATGTTAAATTGTTCAATATGTAGTTGCAAATTCAGTCATGATACTTTCATTATTCAGAAGATCTGTGTCTTGGTTCTTTTAATTGTTGTTATTGGCGGTTTTCACTTGACCTTAATGCAGATTTAAGGGTTGTTTAAATTTTGAACTGAAGATTGTGTTCCTGATCATTTTGTCAATTTGAAATTGGGCTTGCTTCATATAAACGTATGCTAATCTGTGCCCTAAGGTTTCTGTGATACTTTCGTTACTTTGAACTGTAATGTATCAATATGTGTCAATAATCATATATACTCGTATGATCTTACACGTATCAATATATGACCTATTGTTCCAATTTAATCATTTTACCTATTGATTTCCTTTTCCTCTCCTTGGCCTGGTATACTTTGCTTTATTATTTGCTTTAAAACTTTTATTTGTAGACATGCCCATAGAAAGCAATGTATATTTGACTATTTTAAAAGCCTGATTTAAATAGTCTCTGCCTTTTAGGAGGGGAGATTAACCCATTTACGTTTATTGTCACCACTGGCAGGGAAGTTCTGTCCTAAGAAGCATGCCCCATCCTGATTTCCGGTTATGCTCCTTTCATGGGTCATTTCTTCACACACATGCATAGCATTTCACCTGCTTTCTCTGCCATGGTTTCAAGAAATCGTGTTCTTATTCCCATTAGCAGTGGCCTTTCTGTTAATCAAATGCACTCTTAATGATTAAGCCATTTCTCTAATGACTTAAGTCATTATGGCTCCTTCTACTCCACATTAAGTGGCTCTTCTCCTACTCAGCAGCTGCTCCCCCACCTCAGCCTTTATTAATGTAGCCAGAGGTTACAAATCAGTTTACTATTACACAGAAATTGTTTTTCACAATAAACACAGAATATTACATTATACGCTGTGGATTTTGTGTTCAGTGTTCTAACCACAGTCACGGGAATGATATTTACATTTAGCTCCGTATCTTTGTTGGTATCAATAGTCACCATGATTCTTCTTACCTATGACCTTTTCCATCATCAGCCCCTGATTTTTATTTCTTTGATTGGCTTGACATTATCTTTCAATTTTTTCAGGAAAGCTTTGTGGGTGGTATACTTTCTAAATCCTTACAAATTTAAAACTGTGTTCTTTAGTCCCCTTGGTGTGAAAAACAACTAAAAGTAGGATTGAATCCATAAGTGAAAGCATTTTTTAGCCAAATCCCTGGCTGTGATCTTTCCTTTCCTTCTGGTTCAGAGGGCGGCTGGTCTGTGCCTTCGTAGCTTCTGCAGACTCCTGTCCTCTTGTCTGAATTTCATTTCCCCCATTTAACCTGGATTGTTACAGGGCAGCTTTCTTTCATTCTTTCAAATCAAACACACCCATGGGGTGTGTGGGTCGTGATGGTGTTGGTCTTGTTTTTAATTGGTTTTTCTTTTTTTTTCCAGTCCTAGTTTCATCCTAACCTGATTATCCCTCCCCTCCTGGTCATGGTGGTTTGGCCTCCAGAGCACCTGCTTTCTCAGATTAGGTATCTGCCCTCT
This sequence comes from Mirounga leonina, assembly GCF_011800145.1. Lineage (NCBI taxonomy): Eukaryota > Metazoa > Chordata > Mammalia > Carnivora > Phocidae > Mirounga > Mirounga leonina. The sequence continues at coordinate 1,751,167 of NW_023270717.1, forward strand.
GTCCTCCACACCTACTAACTTTTTTCTCTCTGACTCCACTTCTTTGCTTTCTCCTATGAACCGCCTCTTGGCTGAAGACTCGCCCACATCACTCCATTGCTTTTCTGCAGGGACAGTTCCTTCATTTGCAACTTCCAATACAGATCTCAATTGCACTCATATTTTGGGTATCTTAGTGTTTATCCCCCAGGTCACCCAGCAAACCTCGGATCCTTGCCTTTGCCCCAGCTTGTTCTTTCTCTGTGGCTCCTGGCTCCTGGGTCACAGAAGTCACAGCCCCTTGTAGCTCTCTGATATCAACAAACAGATGTCTTCCAGAAGTCTCCTCTGTGTATGTTAGAGGACTTTTCAGAGCTAACTCTGCCTTTAATCCTTTAGAAAGTATTCCTTTCCACGGTATGCATTTTCCCACAGGCTCATGTTTGAACTTCTTTGGCTCTGATGTGTTTTTTTAATCCCCTTTAAACAGGCAGAGGCCTATCGGGGGCTGGAATGAGCCAACAGGCCCAGCAGTGAACAAGTCTTCATCCTTTGTGTCAGCTCCTGGCTGGCCTGGAAGGTCTAGACGTGCAGAGACTCTGAGTCTTCATGCGACCCCCAAAAGTCTACCAAGTGGGTTAGTACAGTGGCAGGAGTATCTCATCCCCCTTGGGAGGTCAGGGCCTCTGCCTCAGTCAGACATTCTCTTGAGAAAGGAGAACCAAGTGGGTAACATAGGCCCCTGTGTGCCCCAATTGTCTGCTGCATCCTCCTGCCCACCTGAGGGGCTCTTCCTGCTAACTCTGCCCCTTCCCGGGAGCCTCACCTCACCCACCACCTCCTCTCCTGCCTCGCTGCTGGGAGTCAAGTCTCTGCAGTGGGATGGGGAGAGCTCCTGCTCTTCAGACCCCGACCTCTGCCCGTTGCCTTCCCAGTCGGTGCAGCAGCGTCTGGGCCTCGAGGTCAAGCTCAGGCACAAGGAGGAAGTCTCAGCCTCCTTCTGCATCTTAGGAGGGCTTTGTCACTCCTGGGGCTCAGACGGTGGGGCAGGGGCCTGCCAAGAAGGTGCCTCCCGCCCACTTGTGAGGTGCCCATGGGGATGTTACCAGACCTCAGCATGTGTCTCTTTTCTTTGAGTCATGATGTGATTGCCAGTGGTTCTCACTTCCAAAAATATTTGGAACTGGGAGCTGGGCAGGGGTGGTACCACTGGTGTAGGGGGTCTGCCACTGTACTAACCCAGAGAGCCAGGCCCCTTTACAGACTTGGCTGAAGGACCGGACTGGTCCTCTCTCCTCCTAGTGTCGGACCAGCTTGTTTCCGCATGGTGGGGACGGCTGTGGTTGTGGGAAGGAGGGACGCTACCTCCCAGACTCCCCCGGTCCTATGGAAGCTGAAGCCACATGGCCGTGATGACACAAGTGAGATGCAGCCAGAATTCAAACAAAACTGAAAGATGCAGCAACACAACCAGCACTCTGGGGCTTTCCCAGACAGGGGGCGGGGGGCTTCCCAGAAGGACCACGGGTACGGCTTCTTCTCGATGCAGCCTCTGGGGATATGAGCTCTCCAGAATGCTCTGGAAGGTGCCACACAAGGAAAACAGCAGTGCTTTTACCCTCACAGACTCCCCGGTCTTTCCTTTCCCACCACCCCAAGGACCTGTGAGGCCAGCTGGTGGGGGGCACTCTTACCTCTTCCACGGATAAGGAAACTGAGGCAGGGACACAATCCCATGCAGAAAGTGGAGATGGCGACCCTAGAGGGGGCTTGTCACGGTGCAGGGCGTGGCAGGTGCGCTCACGGCGCCTGGCAAGGCTGAGCTGTGTGCTCTGGCTGGTGGGGGGGGGCAGGCGGGGCGACCGGTGCCAGAACCCAGCGATGGTGACGCAGGCATCAATACTACCCGGGACCAACGTCACCCACTACACCTCGGGTCTAACGGGGAGTTGACATTTATAGTAGTTTGGGTTGAGACACAGATCCTCCCATTTCATTTTTAAAGACTCATTTCTAATAAGTGACCATGCCAAATGCCATATTTCCTTCCCTGTGCCACGTGGAAACACTGCCGGGAAGGGGCCCATGCTCCCGGGAGCTGCCGTCCGGTTGGAAGGGCTGGGCTGAGAGCGCCCGCCAGACCCTGGCACATGGAGGACAGAGCGCGAAGACAGCAACAGAGACAGGCTCGGCGTGACCCGAGCCCGGGGCGTGAGGGGCAGGCCGGGACATGGCGGGCATGCGGATGACCACCGGCCCGCCTCATGTGGAATGCAGAACCGTGCCAGACGGGGAAGGAGGTCTCGCCCTGGTGGCTTCTGTGCCGTGCGCACTGACCGGCTTTCTGCTTACGTGATCCTACTTTTCACAGCACAGCTGATGGGGTTATGTTTACCTTCGTCCCTTACAAAGAAAAACAGCCCTGAGCAATGTCATCTGGAAGATCATAAGGACTTATTAAACCAAGAGGAAAAAACATGTTTTCAACCACTTTGCCAGTATTTCTGCCCAATGAGCTCATGAAACCTGGAATCAGAGAACAGAATTAACTCTAACAGCTCCGCTGAGAACTCGGGATCACTCTGAACTTCCTCTATCCTTCTCAAGTGCTCACTGTTGACAAGGTGACTGCCTCACGCTCGCGGGATCACAGGGACCCCCTTGACTTCAGCGCAAAGGAGCTCTTGGCAAGGGACATGGCAGGGGAGGGCCATGGCGGGCATGGACAACCCACGGTGGGCACGGCGGGCTGGCGGAGATGGACAGCATGGTGGCGGAGCCCATCTGCTCGTTCTGGAACGCTGCCCTATTCAGTGAGTTGTTCTCTGAAGGTTCCCCTACAGAGGGACATACTGTCCCGGCCTTCCCTTAGGACTGCTGAGATCTGGGGCCGTTTGACCTTTTCAGATTCCAGAGCACCCCCCCAATCAGGATGAGCTGGGGGATGCCCCCCCCAACACACTGGTGGCGGGCATTCTCTTCCGTTTATTCAGCACTTTTGACCTCACGTCTAAGAAAGGGCCATCTGTGCCCGTGCAAACGGCACCATGAGCTGCCCCTGCAGGGATTCTCGCGGGGTGCCCGTCAGCGGTCTGAGAGCCAGGGGCTGCGCATGCTTCATCCCTGCGTCCCTCGCATCCACCATGGAGCCAGAAAGAATGGGGTGGGTGGCTGGGAACGGTGTTGGCGGAGGGCAGGGAGTAGCGATCAGGCGACCCAGCGGCCCGCGCAGGGCCAAGGGGACAGCAGGACTCAGCTTCCCAGGCCCCACGCGGGGGCCTGTCCCCGACCCTGACGTGGTGCTCTCTGTAGGCTGGTGTCGTATCTACGGCATCAGAAACACCCACCCCCAGGTGGGGGGCTCGCCCCAGGACCACAGGCTTCTCCACAGCGCACGTTCCCTCCCAATTCAATGATTTGCCGTTTGTATACTTAAAACTATTCAAGGAACCACGCCTTCAACGAAAATGGAGACTCACACAGCACCGTTAACCGTGAAAAGCTGCCGGCACGCGAAGCCTCCCGTCATGAAACTGGCCAACAGTGCCCACGGAAGTCACGTGGGCTTGCTCAAACCGATTTTTTGTTTCTGGGTTCGTTTCTGCCGAGAACACGAAGAATGTCACAGCTCACGATCCTCGCTGATGCCACGCCAGCCATATACGTTTTGTGTTTACGCATGGAATCTATTAACACATCCAGCTATTACCGTGGTGATGAATAGCGGTGATTCAGAGAACACAAAAGTGATCGCAGACAGAGATCAGAGTAATGACTCGGTATTTTTCACTGTTTGTGCTGAAGAAAGAATTAGCTGGGTGTAGGCACTGAGCTACTTTGGGGTGAGTCCCCGCCATCCGCTCTGCCTCCCTGGACGTGAATCCTAGAAAACAGACAAAAGCCTTTCGTCCTTGGGAGGACGTCCTATTCACTGGGGGCTCCTTGGAGGGCAGGTGGGAGGGGCCAATTTGGGTTGGAGTCCACCCCAGTGTCCACCCTCCTCTGCTCTTCTCTGGGGCGGGTTTCCTCACGAGCCCGGCTGCCGCGCCTCATTCTGAGCTTGCTCGAATGCCTGTCTCCCTGGCACACCCGGTCCACGCTCTGTGCACCGTCTGGGCTCCAGTGGACCCGCCCATCAAGGGCATCCCATCAAGTTCCACATGACTGATGGACGGCACCGCTGGCCCCTCTGGCCCCTGATCCCCGCAGGTGGTAGGGGCGGCCCCAAGCCCCAGGCACGGTGCAGAGCCCTGCACCAGATCAGGAGGGACAAGGTCAGTCAAGGACCCTCCCCGGGAAAAGGAGGCAGACCCTAGGAGCAGGGGCTGGGGCTGAGTCTCCAGGGGCTCTGGTCTCCTCCTCAGGAGCCACTGTCTCTGCTCCCAGACGAAGCTCCACCTGGCATCAGCTGCAGGAACAGAGGGCCCCAGACAGACGTCCGAAAGCACGTCCTCATGGGCGCCTGCAGGGCGGGAGGGGCTCAGCCACAAGTCCCTGCCACACGGATTCAAACAGAAAATCTCCAGCTGAAAATCCCGTTTGCCCACTAGAGGCAAATCCACGATCCCTCTCGTTTTCGTGCCAAGACGTGTAACAGCGTTCTCCAAGTGGTACGGACGCTCGCCAGGTCCCGTGGCTGGGACCCAGCGTCCACGCAGGAGCTGCCCACATGGCAGCAGGTGGACTGGGGACGATCTGACCGGGACCCTCACCCCTCCTCAACTATGAGGGGTTTCCTAGGCCCCAGGCTTGCCTCCCGTACCCCGTCTTTGGTCCCTGCATGCTGCTGACCTGCATCTCCTACCTCGAGACCCGTTTCTTGAGTACCTGCTGGGGCGTCCTCACCTGTATCCCAATCCCCCAGACAGGGACTGAGGTGAGACGTAGCCCAATCTACTCTTCAGGTACCTGGAGCAACACAGAGCCCAAACTGCCCTCGGCCCCATTCCTCTGCCTAGGTGTCCTGGACCTGGGACAGCTCAGAGGATGCCCAGGGCGCCTTTCTATGAGGCCGGCCTGGGGCAAGGTCTGCAGGGGGGAAGCCCAGTCTACATGGCACGGGGGCCCCTGGCAGGGGAACGTGGCCAATGAGCGGCCCCCAGAGGCTGGGCATGCCAGGAAGGATGCACAGAGCCCAGGGGGTGGGGGGCTCTGCTGGGGCCTGGGACAGCTGCCTGGCCGGCTGACGGGAACCCCGGCAGAGCCCCAGGGACCACTGTCTCCCTGTTCCCAATGAACTTGTGGCCTCTGACCAACAGAGCCCCACGCTGCCTCACGCACAACCCAGAATCATTTTTCTTGTATTGCTTTTCAGAATGAACACAGAATGGCAGCTGAGACTCGGCTCTATAATAAAAGCTTCTAATTGCTGGGATGGCTCATTCAAGATCAGAGATAAACCCAAGCCTGCCGAACACCTCCGGGAGGCACTGCGCTCCTGGCTGGTGTCGGGATCACCCCGTGTGCAGGAGCTCAGAGCTGGCGGGGGTGGGGGTCCACAGCACCATGGAGCCCCAGGCTCATGAGATGGATGAGCGGCGAGCTGCCTCATGCTGGGGACAGGGCCCGCGGAGCAGGGCTGTGAGCACAGCGATTGGGGGACGGGACACGCTGTGCCCAACGTTCCCCAGAGTCCCGGAGCTCGGGAGTGAAGGAGCCGCCGGTGGCCGTGAGTGCACAGGGAGGTGCGTGCCCAGCAGCCCACAGCTGGAGGCGGACTCACAGGGGGAGAGAAAACTGGGAGCACAGAACCGCCAGGTGCCGCAGAGACCCCCAAGGCCGCAGTGTCAGTAAGGCTATGGGAGGTCGTGTGGGAGGGGGCCCAGGAGGACCAGAACAGGGGGGCCACCTCGTGGTGGATTTCGCCTGCCAGGACGCCGCTGGACCTGCCTCCACGGCCATGGTCTCCGCCCTCCCTGCTGGGGGCCTCCAAGCTGCCCCGCGTGGATGCCGGGCGCTCTGCCACGCTGGCCTCCCCAACCTCGGACGGCCTCGTGCCCACATGTGTGCAGGCCAGGAGGTGCTCACGGGCTGGTGTGGCGGTGACCAGGCCGGAAACACCAGTCCATCCCCACACGTGCCCCTCCTCGGCCCTCCCTGCACCACGCCGGTGTCATGGGGTCCCCTCACAGACGCGGCAGACCCCCGCTCCTCCTCTCCGGCCACAGCTTCTCATCAGAGTGGCCTCACGCCCGTGGCCCTAGCCAGCCTCACCAAGGCAAAGCTCACTGCCTGCCCCAAGTTTCCCCGGGGGCCCCGGTGCACCCTGAATGGATGCCGGCATCTTCCATAGGCCCCCGGGGTCCTGCCTCACCCCTGGAGATGATCTGATGCCTCGAGCTCCTAGGAAGCCAGGCTCTCTCCGCAGCTGGCCGCAGGGCAGGCCCTGTGTGCACCCATCTCCCCGCTCCCCGGTGGGATCCGGAGTTCCAGGTCCGGGACACCCCGGCGCGGCTGGGCTCTGGCTTCGAGGGGCTCGGCTGCGCAGCAGGTACGCTGGCGTCTGAGTCTTGGTACGTGACCCATTTTTCCTTCTGGGTTTAGAGAGGGTGCTTTTCCACCTGCAGCCCCGCACAGACGGCCGCCGACGGATCTGCACTCCCCCATCCTCGGCGGGCACGCGCCCTTGGGAACCCGTGTCTGGGAGCTGTGGGAATTCCATTTTTAAGTACTTCTCTGATAATCTCTTCTCCACGTTTCTCTATTTTTGGACCTCATATTCTTCAGAACTCCTGAATTGATCTTCTAGTCTGTTTTTTTCCTCCTTCTCTTAAAAAATCGACTCCATGGCTGAGACTTCCTCATTCTACTGGATTGTGAACAACATCTGTTAACACACTTGCACTGTGTACGTGCACATAAATGCACACACATGCATGATCTTACGTGTACGTGTTCATCTACGCGTGTTTTATACATACTTTATACCTCTGTTCTTATAAAAGTGATACAGGTTACTTCCAAAAGTGCTCTTAATCTTCTTGGTGTCCAAGTCAGTGTCCTGAAGTGACCGTGACTCTCTTCTTCTCCTCGCAATCCTGGGGCTTGGGGGCCTGTAGGTGACAGCTCACCCCTGCGTCATGGGTGGCCCGGCCCGGTGGGGGTAGGTCGGCAGGGGTGCCTTGCAGGGGAGCACGCCGACCCCGGGGTGATCACACCTCCTACGTGGGGCTCAGGGGTCCCGGAGCCAGACGACCCCCAGGGGAGGGAGGGCTGGGGTCGGGGCATGCGGCCCCATCGGTGTGCCCTCCTCCTCCCACTTCCTGACCCGCCTCTGCCCCCACGGGGCGCCCACCCACTTCACGGCACTGCCGTGTGGGCTCCTCCCCCACCACCTCCAGTGGCCTGTTTGCTCCAGGTCCTCTGGCTCAGCAGGCGGCCTTTGGTTGCTCTCATCAAGCAGTGACCCTTTGCTTCCCCCACGTTGGCAAGCGGGATGTGAAGAACCGATGGGCAGATGGTGGGCTTCCCAGAAGGGTCCTCAGGCCCCAAATCACAGCGGCCCATGGGTTTCAGCCTCAAGCTTGGTATGTTAGTGAGGGGGAGGGGACACCCCCCCCCAAACTCATGTCCACCTGGAACCTCAGAAAGTGACATTTTTGGAAATGGAGTCATTAATGATGTGATAAAGTTTGTGACTTGGAATCCTCATTGATTTGGGAAGAGCCTGGGTGGGATGGGAAGAGCCTGGGTGGGATGGTGTCGTCACGAGGCCTGGTTCTCATGGCACGTGGCCGTGGGAGGACAGGGGCACACACTGGGTGACGCAGCCACACATCCAGGAGGGCCTGGAGCCCCAGAGGCTGGACCAGGCCACACCTCGGCTTCACCCGGCGGGAACGAACGTCTGCCACCGTGAGCCTCCACGTGTGGGGTGACGGGGGGGCCGCCGGAGCCTCTCAGGGCGTGTCTCCAGAAAGAAGCCGCAGCAACCCCTCTGGGAGCTGAGGGGCTGCACGTCTCAGGACCTGGGTCTTTAGGAAGAGTCCTCCCTGCTGGTGCTGGCTGGCAGGGTCCAGAGTTGCCAGGCTTCTTCCCCTCGCTGGTGTGAACCCCCGGTGGGGCTGTCGGCCGCGGGGCCGGCTGTGAGGGCTGGGCTCTCTTCTGCCGCCCTGCCTGCAGGCCACCCAGGGGCCTGCACCCCAGTCTCGAGCACCCAAGCGCGGGGCCCAGACCAGCTCATCGACCGAGAGCATCTGCTTCCTGCCATTTCCTCTCCTGTGCTCTCTGCCTTTTCTCCTTTCCGTGTCCTGTCCCTTCATAGACATGTCCAGACGGCAAAAACGAGAGGCATGTATGTTCTCTTCTTTTAACTAGGAGCCCACAACAAGCGTTTGCTAAGTTTCTACAAAGAGTCCCTGTAGGAATCTCTGCACCAGTGTGTGGGGCTCAGATCTGGAGCCCAGTCCTCAGGGCCCAGCGCTCGGGGCCCAGCACTCAGAGTCCAGCACTCAGGGTCCAGCACTTGGGTCCCAGTGCTCCAGGTCCAGCGCTCGGGGCTCGGGGTCCAGCACTCCGGGTCGAGTGCTCAGGGTCTGGGGCTCAGGGTCTGGTGCTTGGGGCCCAGCACTCGGGGCCCAGCACTTGGGGCCCAGAACTCAGGGCCCAGCATTTGGGGCCCAACGGTTGGGGTCTGGGGCTCCGGATAGAATGCTCCAGGTCCAGTGCTCTGGGCTCAGGGTCCAGCACTCCGGGTTGAGGGCTCGGGGTCTGGGGCTCAGAGTCTAGTGCTTGGGGTCCAGCGCTTGGTGCCCAGAACTCAGGGCCCAGCACTCGGGGCCCAACACTTGGGGTCCGGGGCTCCGGATAGAGCACTCCAGGTCCAGTGCTCTGGGCTCGGGGTCCAGCACTCCGGGTTGAGGGCTCGGGGTCTGGGGCTCAGGGTCTAGCGCTCGGGGTCCAGCGCTTGGCGCCCAGCACTCGGGGCCCTACGCACTCGGGGCCCAGCACACAGGGCCACATGTGCCCCTCCTCCTGCATGTCTGCCCTGGGCGCGGGCCTGGCATGAGGAACCCGAGTGGTGGCTGACTGGCAGAGCCATCCTCCTGGGCGCCCAGAGGGTCCAGACCTGGCACACGCTAGGCCCTCGGTGGTGCATGGAATCCAAGAACGCAGAGACCCCGGTTACCTGGACAAGGCGAGCCATCCTCAGGATGGTGGAGAAGGGCAGCGGCCCCCAGCCTGCCCCACGCTCGCTCACGCACCTGGGGTCAGACGCTCGGCACTGCAGGAGATGCTCGTCGGCAGAGCCCGACAGGAACAAATGAGAACATAACCCACCCGAGTGCTTCTCTGTCATGTGACCCGGTCTGCGGTGAGCGCTGACCTCTGGGACTGGTCAGCAGGCTGGGCCGGCACCCCTTCCCAGTGTCGTCCAACAGAGATGCCCAGCCGCCCGCCCACACCTCCTGCGGCCACCCTGCTGGGACCACTGGGCACCCGGGTGCTCGGGGACCCACTGCTGTGCCGCCAGGCAGGGCCTGCTCTTGGGAAGTGTGGTTTGGGGGAAGCGAGTTCCCAGGAAATCCAAGTTCCTGGACAGAATGCTCCTCACCCCCCACAACGGGGCCTTCACGCAGTACAGAGTTCAGGTGTGGTGCGTGATGTTCCTCAGAAAGATGGGTTCCCACCTAGCTGGTCGACTCTGATTTGGGAGATGGGGCCGCAGCTCATGCCGGGCACCTTGTAGTACGTCTGCATTACAAAGTGTGGCAAAGCGACCACCGATCATGGCGTCCTGATCGCCACTGGCACGTGCCGCTCGCGGCTTCAGCAGCTCACCTCTGGGGCGACGAGAGGCGTGGGGAGGGCAGGAGGGCGCTCTGCTCTCGGGGGGACCCACACCACCCGCCGTCAGTGGGCACAGTGGAGGACTGCAGAGCTCAGGGGAGACCGTCTCTGGGGGCGTCACGGGAGGGCACTGCTGCGCCCTGGGGTGGGGCCTGCGGCATCCCCCATGTCTCCTTTCCTGGTGCAGACCGGCGTCCACAGGGCTGACACGGCGTGGGAAGCTGAGGCTGGGCAGCCAGCACAGAGGCCAAATCCTCCCCCGAGCCCCCAGCACGGCGGGCTCCCCATGATTCACCGTGACCTGCCGGAGTCACCACGTCCAGCCAGTGACCCTGTGCACACGTGTGAGCCTCACCAAGTGGGACCCCCCTCAGGACACGGGATTCTCTGGTATTTTTACTTAATTTCTTCTTCCCTCTCTTAAATGCAGATCATGACCCAGTAAATTAATTTCATGACCCACTAATGGGGTGAAGACCCGTCCCCTGAAGAGTAGCGCTCTTGGAAATACAAACATCAGCGTATCCCTGGGCTCTCTTCACAGGTGACCACATAATTTATCGCACGTTCTTATGTCAGCCCTGAGCGAGGGGCCGGGGGGGTGCCCGTCAGGCCCAGTGCCTGCCGCGGGTGGTTGGTGGGCACAGAGACGTGAGCAGCGTGGCCCTCACGGAGGAGTGAGCCTGACACGGTTGGCGGGGGGCACCACTGAGACACGGCTGTGGCCACTGAGGCGGCGTGGGCAGTCACGTGGCTGAACAATCACGGAAAACCTACTCGTGGTGAAACGGGAAATCGCAGGGCTAGCCGACATCTGTAACGGAATCGAGATGCCAACTAGAAAATGGGAATATACACTCCAGTTACACGGCGTTTGTGTCAGGAGCTCAAGTGACCTTTGAAGAAAGCTGTGCGAACAGGTCTCCGCACATCAGGACTGCTGTCCGTGCCAGAGAAGCGTCTGCAGACACCTGGGGAGACCCCGGGCCTCCGGCACGAGCACACAGCCCCTCCATGGGATGCACCAGCCCAAGCCTCAGCACACACGCCCTCCACACTGTCAAGGGCACCGTGCCCCAGGTGTGCACCCCTATGGGGGTGAGGAGCCCCGAGAGTGGGCACTTCTCCTGGACTTGCCCCGAGCCTAGCAGGTGTCCTTCCCCCACCTGGACCAGCAGGTGCATCTGCCCGAGCACCAGCTGGGGCATGCCGGCTGCACCCCAGGGCGGGCTCCCCTGAGAACGGGCAGACGGGAGAATCGATCTTCAGAGCTAAAAGACCCGTGGGCTCGTGCAAAGCCAGACCCAGCGTTTGAGGGGGGAAGGCCCAGCAGGCTGAAAGGCTGCCTCCGCAGCCTACTACCAGCTGTGGTTTCCACAGCGGTCAGACCAAGGCGATGGTCGCGAGCTCCTGGGCCCGTGGGGCCACAGGACTGGCTACAGCAAGGGGGATGCATCAAGGAACAGAGCCTGCCTACAGACGCTGGGCCTGCTAGAGGGGCTGCAGGGCAGGGAATGCGGAGCACGGGAGTGGGGAAGGGCTTGGGAGCCTCAGTCCACCTGTGCGACCGTGAGGGCTGCTGCTGGGCCACCTCCTTCAGCGGGCCTGCCCCCAGCACCGTGCTCGGGGCCTGGAGTGCAGGCCGGACCCCACAGCCACGCCCCAGGGCCACCGCTCTGGGTGGGCAGTCTGGAACCTCCCCCAGGCCTCCCCTCCTCCAGGTGTTCGCTCAAAAGACCCCATCACCTGGCATGTCCTGCCCACAGGGCTGCCGCGGGCCCTGCGGGGAACCCACACACTGACCCACAGGCCCCAGGGATGCGGGACGGCAGCCCCGGCCGTGTAGGATCTGCTTGTCCCCAGGTCTCTGCCTTTTGGGAACAGCACGCAGACGGGGACCCCGGAAAGATCAGCTGCCTCCTGGACGCCCCTGGAGGGGCAGCCTCACGTCAGAAGCCGCCCAGGCTCCCTCAGAGCCGCCAGGCGGGTGACGGGTCACGAGCTGGCGATCCCCGCACACATCACAGGTGCGAGGACAGGATCGCCTGCGTCTGTGCTGGACACGGCTTGGGCAGCTGACATGCTGGGGAAGGCCCCCGCTGGCCGCCCTCGTCTCTCGGCTGACAGCCATGCTCGGCAGGTGCCCTTGGGTCCTGCCCACCTGCCGTCAATGCAGAACCACCTGATTCCCACAGACGGCCTGTCCTCAGAATGTGCCCCCGAGGGGCCCTAACTGCGCTCTCCTCGGCAGCCACGGAGCTAGGCCCCCTGGACACATGGCTGGACGGCCCGCCGGGACTCCCTGCGGAGGCTGGCATGCGGGGAGGGAGGAAGCGCGCGGGATTTCCTCTGCTCCTACTCCGAGGGGCTACAGCCCCCACCTTCCTGCGCGACCCCGCGAGGAGACTCGGATGCCAGCCCGGCTTTCTGGATCCTTCCCTGGGGGCCCCAGACCTCCCTGACTGGACATTCCAAAGGCACGGAGGTGGGAATCAGGGCCAAGAGATCACAAGCCACTTCAGGTCTAGGTTTCTATGTGGAGCTCACGAGGAAGAGCCGGGATTGGGGTGATGATCAGCCTGGGGGAAGGAGAGGCCACTGCCGTGCGGGCCGAGGTCTGAGGAGCCCCAGCGCCCAAGCCAGTGGATGCAGGCCCCAGCTCCCGTGGCTCGCACCATCGAGCGTGTGCCTTGAGGAACTTACCTTTGGAAAAGAGACCTCAGAGAGCGGCCCCAGAACCCCTTCTCCCCCTTCCCTCCCAACCTGTGGGTCAGCAGCCACGGGGACCAGGCGGGTCCCGGCTCCTGGAACAGAGCATATGCGGTGTGCCCCTCAGCAGGATCTGGGAGGGACCAGGGCACCCTTGGGGGTTTTTGAGGTCTCCGCTCAGAGTGGCCACCACGCGGTGCCCAGGGCAGGAGCCGACCTTGAGGACCACGCCCCTCCCCAATCCTTGCTCTTTAAAGAGGCTTCACCTGCCGTGAGGGGATCCTAACCCGTCCTCCTGCCTGGAGTCGTGAGCACACCCTCCGCCCCAGAAACAAGACGACGTTACCAACCACCCTGCGTGGACACTGAGCTACCTTTTGAGTGGACGCCTTCAGGTGGGCCCACCTGCCACAGGGACAGTCTGACGGAGCCCAGGGACAGACTGATCCGGCCCCAGAGGGTGAGGGGGGTGCGGAGGGGAGGCCGCGAGGCTGGAGGCCTCTCCGCACCAAGAAGCCCACTGCCACTCTCCCCGTCGCCGCCGATGCGCGGCCCCCCTCCCCACGGGTACCCACTGCCCGGGGCTGCTCGCCCTCCCGGTGCGAGGAGCGAGCGGGGCTGCGTACGCACCGTGGTGGTCTTTATCCGTCCGCCGGGCTGTGTGCACGTCCAGCCTGACCGGTTGATCAGCAGGTCACAGCCTTCGCCCTCCAGACACGGGAGCATGTCACACCACTGCTTTGTCTTGATGATTCGCGCTGCGGGAGAGAAGAGAGCTGTTCAGCCGCTGCTCACGGGCACCCCGGGTGGCACCAGCAGCCCCCCCGCCACGGCGGTGGGAAGGGCGATGGGCAGCGCCTGGTGCCCTTTGGGGTGGCCGGGCCACTATTCCTCCCTGGCTCCCATTTAGCGCTGCTCCCCGGGTCCAGCTCTGCCACCAGTCCCTCAGTAAGTGGTAGCAAGGGGTGTTGAGGACAGTTTCCTCCCTGACGGAAAGATCTAGAAGCAGGGGCTGCGTCCAGAAACAGAGGATGATTGTATTCACTTAACCCTCACTCAAGGACCCCCGCAGAACAACGGGCTGTTCTCCAAATTAGGACCAAGTGCACGTCCTTCTAAAGGCACGTACGACTGATTGGCTGCACGTTTATAAATCCGGGGCTGATGCGAGAAGGGGGGTACTCCAGTTACAAAGTCTGGGCGCTCAGATCCGATGCCCACCATGGGCCAGACATTATTTCAGCTCAAAGCTAAGTCGTCAACATGCATGCTTCCAAACACGGCATCCTCCCCAACTCCGGGCCGCTGCTGGAGAAGGCACAAAACCTGCGATTTCCCAGGAACGAGGATTTGGAGTCTGGGTCAAGGCCATGCGAGGACAGATGCGTCTTTGGGCACTTGCCCTGTGCTCGCCATGCCAGACTATCCCCTCCGGGGTGGCGGGAAAAGGCAAGCGGGCTGGGAGAGAGCTTGGCCAGCCACGGTGTGGGTCTCCGGGCCGTTCCAGGGGATACACCAGCTCGTCACCCTGACACCAACTCCTTTCTAGGCCCTGCCATGGATGGGACTGTGCCCCCAAAGTCACGTGGCGAAGCCCTAACCCCTGGTGTGGGGGTCCTCGGAGACAGTGTTTTATAGAAGTCATTCAGGTTAAGTGAGGTCATGAGGGTGGGGTCCCAATCTGATGGGATCAGTGCCCTCGCGAGTAGAGACACCGAGCTGTGCGAGGCCTCCTGCCAGCACCTGGGCCGGCTGGCCCGTCCTCTCAAACTCCCGGCCCCCAGGGCGGTGAGAAGACAAACGTTTGCTGCTGAGGCCGCCCGGCCTGTGGTATTCTGTCCCCGCAGCCTCACAGGCGGTGACGCGAGGGAGACCCACCCTGCGGACGTGTTTCTCATCCCACTGGGAAGTTGGCATGGGAAACATGCCAGCCGAGCACCTGCACGGTTCCCCAGGCGGGGCGGGGATGCGCCAGGTTCTGCTCACCGGGGCACAGCCTCCGTCCCGGCAGGACCCCTGGGACGGGAAGCTGGGTGGAGGCGGGAGCCTCTCTCTGGACCGCAGGCACAGGAGCTCGGCGCCTTTCCCAACACATCCCCGGGGCCTCGTTCCTCCCCTGCTCCTATCCCTGCCGGAGCCCCGAGCAGCATTGTCTTCCCAGATGCACCGTTTTGTGACAGTAACAGATGCCCCAAAAGGCCTGCTGTGTGCCCGCATGTGCACCCCTTACGCCCACAGAGAGGCTACGGGCATGGAGCACACACACAGCCCAATCCCTGGAAACCCTGCCGGAGTGCCTGAGCCACGATCCTGACGAGTAAAGGAGGAGCTTCCCGGGATCAGCCGTGAGGAGCGGGGTGGAGCAGGCTAACGGGCGGATCGAAGAGCATCTGCAGCCACGCTCCCCAACCGTGCCCGAGCCCCACCCAGGGGCACGCGGCCATCGTAGCGGGCCAACGGTGCAGAACCTCAGCCCGCAGGGAGGCCCGGGGCCGCCCCAGCCCCTGCTGAGGGCCCGAGAGCAGGAGTAAGGCTGTCTCGGGGACAGATGTGCCCTCCTGTGGCAAGAAGGCAATGAGGTTCTGGAGGCAGGGAGCCTGAGGTCGCACCTCCTGCGAGGCCCTGCACGCCGGGCCTGGGCCATCCCGAACGGGGCTGCACGTGTGGAGGGCAGGTCCTGGCCCGTGCTGGGCGGCCTGGTCTGCGGGACACGTGGCGACGCGGGAAGGCGGCAGAGCCAGGCCTGGGTTCCCTCCTGCAGTGCCGTGTGCTCACCCTGGTGCTCCGTCCCCCAGGGGAAGCACGGAGCTGGGGGCGGAGAAGGTGTCGCTGGAAGGACCCGGCCCAGGCTCGGCCCGTCAGCGCGCACGGACACGCAGCCCTCACGGTCGGGCCGCCTGCGGCCACTCGGACCGGGGGCGTGAGGGGGACAGACGCTGACCTCGGGACTCACCCGTCTGCAGGCCTCACGGCAGTCTCCTTCCCCGCCCGGCCTGCGGCCGAGGCCCCCTCGCCCCGCGACGCCACCCTCAGTCCCACTGGGCCCGCTCGCCTCGCTCGAAGCAGCGTGGGCTGCTCTCTCGACGCCTTCCTGACCGTTGCGCACTCAGCTGAGAGCGGGCAGACGTGGGAGGGAGGGAGCACGTGGCCCCCAGCCCTGGCCCCCAGCACGTGTGACCAGGCGTGAGCGTGGCCACAGGCCAGAGAGGGACAGCGAGGCAGGACAGGGGGCCGGGTCCTCACAGCCTTCCGGGGGGGAGGGACACGAGTCCCGCCCACACTGCAGCCACGCATCTGACCATACATGTACATGCTTGCGCACCCCTACACGCGTGCGCACGTGAAATGTGTGAACACGGGCAAACACGCATACACAGACCCACGGGCATGCAATCAGCACACACGGACACGTGCCCATGTGTCCGTTCACAAGCGCACACACACACGCGGACACGTACCCGCCTTGTGTTCACAGGCGCACACACAGGCGTGCACGCACAAGCAGTCGCTGACTGTCCCCCCCCCCATGCCGTGGGGCAGCCTGGGCGTGCCGGGTGCCAGGTCAGCCGAGGGCACCGCGGGGCTGCTGCTGAGCACACACGCCTTTTGTCTGCTGCTGGGCTTCGCTCACCCTGCCTGAGCCCACTTCCTGCTGGAGGCACAGGACTGGCCGCCACATCCCAGGGACAAAGGGACCTTTCATGCCACACGTCACCACTTCCGAGACGCTCCGGCGCCGGGAGGGGGTGCACAGGGCCGTGAGCGACAGTGGCGGACTGCTGGCCTCTGGGGACACTGGTGGCAGCCAGCCGTGTGCCACAGCGGGGGAGGGCCTCGGCCCACGGCACACCAGGGGTCATCACCACATCGCCCGTGCCCGTCCCTGGGCCCGGGGAGGGCAGCTTCTGCAGACGGGTGCTGGGGGCTGAAATGGAGCCACTGCACAACCCCGGGCCTCTGACAGGGTGCCGGCCTGGCCTTGGGGCGGCGCCACTCCCTTCTCCCTCGGCATGTCCCCACCTGCCCTGCGTCCCCAGAGAGGCCACCAGGCACCCAGCACTCCCAAACACGTCTTGCTCGTGAACAGGCTTGTAGCCACAGCGTCCGCCCCATGCACCTGCTGCTGGCCAGGCAGGGGAGTGAGCTCACCGCGCCGCCTGCACGCCCTGCCCCGAGAGCTGAGGGCCTCAGGCTGAGGTTCCAGGCTGCCCTGCATGTGGACGTTTAGGTGCTTCCGGGACAGGAGCTCTGCCTCAGTCTCCCACTGCCTCAGCCCAGGCACGCGTCAACAACGGGAGCTGTGGGCACCGTGTGGGCAGCCAGCTCAGGGCACTGACGGTGCTGGGCCAGCATTATGGGGACAGAGGGACGGCAAGGCGATGGCTGGCCAGGGCCGGTCGCCCTGGTCTCGGGAGAGCGGCGAGTGGTAGCCGGTGCCAGGCGTCAGGGAGAACAGCCGAGAAGCGGAGAGCGTGCGAGTCCCAGACACAGCATGCTAGATGGCCCCGGTCCATCTGCTGGAAGGCCAATTTGCCAGAACAACATTCGGGCAGGCCGTGAACGTGAATGGGGCTGAAGACAGATCAGGGCAGCCCCAGAGTGACAGGGGCCTGATGGGGGCAGCACGGACACTTCCAAGAGGGGACAGGGGAGTGAACTGCCTTCGAGGGAAAGGACAGCCCTTCGGAGACATAGCAGGGCCGTGCTGATGCCTGCTCATGCAGGGCGGCGGCGGGATTGGAGGGAGGGTCCTCCCGGCCCACCAGCAACCCGGCCTCGCCTGCCTCAGGACCCGGCCTGGGGCACATACTCAAGTGCGCTGGGGAAGCGCTATCTTCCTGTGAGAGATGCAGGGGGTGGTGTGGCACCTGGTCCACGTAGGGCCTAGTGCCGCACGCAGGGGGTCTGATGAACACAGCCAGGAAACTCTCTCCACCAGCCCCTGCCCCCAGCTGGACTCCGAGAAGGACCAACTGAGGGGGCTCCCTGCCTGGAGCAGGACTGGGTGGGGGGCATGGGGCCTCGGAGCCGGAGGGGTGGGGTCTGCGTCCACCACTCTGAGCTGGACGCTCCCCTGACTGAAGGGTAATCTCTCCACCGAGCCCCTGTTACTCTCCTGGAGCAGCCGGAAGCTTTCATCTGGGGCCGAGACGGGCGGCGAGTCCAGCTGCGGAGTCCCTGGCCCCATGCAGGGGTGCAGTCAGGGCCCCTGCTCTCTGCCCCTCACACAGTGGCTTGGGGGCACGACGCACATAGCCCTCCCGCCACACTCCCTGGGGTCCCCCTTGGTGACCAGCTGCCTGAGACCAGGGTTGAGCAGCTGTCCCCGAGCGCCAACCCCCAGGGAGGAGGCAGAACCCGACGGGGTCTGCAGAGGGCCCAGCCGGCGTCGGGGCCCCATGACCGTCCCCCATGAGAGTCCAGACTTCAGACACACAGCAAGGACCAGTGTCTCCCCCAGCTACTTGTATGACATCAGACTGATGGCTGTCACAGCATCGTCCTTCCAAGGCCTTTTCTAGAGAATGCTAGGGACCTGCCCCCACCGGGAATCAGCTTGGCCATCCTGGCGGCACTCCCCATTCTTACGGGTGTCATCCCCCACCAGGGAGAAGAGGCTCCTCAGGGTTTGCACAGGGAGAGGGGGTGAGTGCTAGGGCACCTCGTGTCACATGGCAGGCTGCCCCAGGGCTGTGGGGTGCAGCACCCGGGGACACACACCCCACACGTGCGCTGCTTGCTCCCCGCCCGTCCAGGAGGACAGCGTGTGGCAGAACACATGCAGGGCTCTGCCCCAGCCCCTGTCGTGACTGGATCATGCAGCGAGGCCAATGTGTCTAGGTGCATGAGAAGCTCTGGGCAGGTACTGGGAATGCCTCTGGACGGCTCTAGGTGAAATATAAGGTCTGCTCACGACACACAAAGACGCACAATGATCAGCACGATTTCATACAATGTGCCCCCATGCGTGATCAGCATCCCCAACCTCACAGCCTCCAAGCAAGTACAGGAGGAAATCTAAACGTGGAGCAAACCTGCAGGTACGTCCCTGCGGCGAGCACAGCGCTAGAGCTATGTCTTCCCCAAACATCTGCCTTGTAAAATGAATGCCGCAAATTTAAATTTTATTGGTTTTGCAGTTTTGGTTGTATTTAATTTGTAAATGGTTTCACCCTATTCCAGTTTACGGTCTGATGAGGGTTCCCAGCTTGGCGTTTGCTCATATTCCTGCAACATTATAATAAAAACGATTTAGGTCAATAGTGAGGGGCCCAAGGAAGTAGCTTCCCCTTAAACGAGTTTTCAAATGATTTAAGTCCC
This sequence comes from Mirounga leonina, assembly GCF_011800145.1. Taxonomy (NCBI): domain Eukaryota; kingdom Metazoa; phylum Chordata; class Mammalia; order Carnivora; family Phocidae; genus Mirounga; species Mirounga leonina. Next base: position 1,769,965 of record NW_023270717.1, read on the forward strand.
AGGAACGTCCCAGGAACACTGCTGCCCGCCCGTGACTAGCTGGTCGGAGAAGGAGGCAGAGCTGGTGCCTGAGACTGTCCAGAGAGCGGCTGCCCTAGACATACATACATGGAGCCTCCATACCCAGTGGACCAGCCTGGGGCTGCAGAAGGGAGCCCAGGAGGAGGTGCCCTGTAGCCCACCACCCTTTCTCCAGCCAAAGGGGCTTTGGTCTCCCGTGACGGCCTCCTCTGGGGTCTCCCTGCTGTGGCCCCAGCCCAGAGACATGCGGATCTGGATGCAGGTGTGTGCAATGCTCATGGACCGTGGGGTAGCCTTGGTTTCCCACGGTCCCTCTGACCCCTCCAGTGGGGGAAGTGTCTCCCCTGGGATTCTGATAGATCCCACATTCATTTTAGTCATTTGGGTAACAGAATATGCTACGTCGCTGCCAGGGTCATGCAGTAATTAGAGCTGGCCCCAAACTCGATTAAGCACTGATCCCTCCCTGCCCACAGCTGGACCCACCCCTCCATGGAGCCTGGTCAGCTGCTTCTTTCTCCTTCCTCCCAAATGACCTGTGAAGGGCAGTGTGGAAAAGGGCACAAATGGATGTTGCCACACAATGGCACCATACTGAGCCTGGAGGATGCTCAGTCCTGGTTCTCCCTTTCTGGAGCACATTCCAGAAACCTCAAAGGCCCAGGGATCTGGCTGCAAAGTCTTCTCTGCTACCCTACACTTACTCTCAGCAGATCTAGCTTCCTCAGGCTCAAGAGGCCTCCTCATCACCACCACCATCAGTACTACTACCAACAATACCACACCACCATCACCATCATCACCATCACCACCATCACCATCACCACCATCATCATCACCGTCATCTTAGTATATGTGCTGAAGTGAGCACATTCGTCACCATCATCTTAATTAATCATCACCATCACCACCATCACCATCATCACCATCATCACCATCGCCATCATCACCATCACCATCATCATCACCACCATCATCACCATCACCACCATCA
>NW_023270717.1:1770989-1771245 GCF_011800145.1 Mirounga leonina
CACCATCATCATCATCACCACCATCACCACCATCATCATCATCACCACCACCGCCATCATCACCATCATCACCACCATCACCATCATCACCATCATCATCACCATCGCCATCATCACCATCACCATCATCATCATCACCATCATCTTAGTATATGTGCTGAAGTGAGCACATTCATCACCATCATCTTAATTAATCATCACCATCATTGCCATCACCATCAGCAGCAGCACTATTGTCAACCATCATCACCACCAC
>NW_023270717.1:1771255-1783208 GCF_011800145.1 Mirounga leonina
ACCACCCTCACCATCACCATCATCACCAGCACTATTGTCAACCATCAGCAGCATCAGCAGCTCCTGGATTGAGCCCTTGCTGTGCTGAGCACACTGGCCCCTTCATTCCCACCAGAGTCCTTGGTAGAGGCTCTCAGGAACCTCTTTCAGACGGTGCAGGTTCTGAGTACCCCTGGGACATGGAATCATGAGAAGCTGGGGTTTGGGTCTAGCAGTCAACCTGTAACTGCCCCCTGTGGCCCCTGTCATTCCAGCACAGCTCTCCCTTTCCAGACCCTCCCCGATGCATCCCAGCCTGGTACCTCCTGCCTTGTGCCCACAGCGCAGCATGGGGGAGGGCTAGTGAGGCCTCGCATACCTTTTCCCGAGCATGTGGATGGAGGAGCCCCCTGCATTTCATTCCTAACAACCTCTAGCATTGTTGGAGAACAGCGGATCGCGAAGGCTGCTGAGCTGCGTTTGCACAAACCTCACACCCAGTTTCGTCCCATCAGCAGAGGACTCTGTTGGAAGCAGAGATGCCAAGCAGAAATGCCTATGCAGCTGCGGGAAGCAGGGCCCCAGCTCAGCACCCCCAGGCCCAGTGGTGAGTACGCAGCTACTGAGGGCCTGTGGGCACTGGGGAGCATCCAGCCAGGACCACCTGCCTGCCCTGATTCGGCCTGCAAGGGTGTGTGTCCTCCCCAGTCTATGGAGTCTCAGGACTCACGGCGGAGGGTGAGCAGTGCTGGGAGGCAGGAGGCATGGGTTCGAGTCTCAACCCTGCCACCAGCTGGGCTCCTTGAGCCTCTCAATTCAGTTCCTGGTCGGTTTCTCCAAATAGACCAACAGAGAACACACCGCACCTGATGCTTGATGCTCCCTGTGCAAGGGCCTCCAGATGCCAGGCTGCAGGCAGGGCCTGATGCTCCCGCCCTGTCCACATGGCAGTAGAAGGTAAGCCTGCGTCCCCACCACACAGCAGCCCCAGGGCCCGACCTGGAATCGGGGTGTGACGGTGACACCCCAGGTCGGCCAGAAGCCTCGCAAATGCTATGTGCCATGAGCTGCAGGTTAAACGGGGAGCAGTAAGGAAGTGTGCTACACCAGCATGAGTCCCCCTCCCCCGCTGGGAGTGCCAGCTGCGCTCCGGAAGGCACCTGCTCCTGCAGAGGCAGGTGGGCACCGAGCGGAGGCAGTGCCCCAGGGCAGGTGCTCGACAAGCACGAGGAACAGCCAAGCATAGACGGTGCAGGCACAATCACCAAACCCAACTTCTAACAGGTCAGCTGCTCGCCCAGGTGTCCCCAGCAGCCCCACAGGACCACGAGGTCCAAGCGCGAACCTGCCCCCTTGGCCCGTAAGGCCCATGAGGGTACGGCATCCTGGAGCCTGAATTCTGGCCTCATCTCTGCCCTAAGTGGGATCACATCCTCTGTCCACCCGGCCTCCCAGGCCGCCCTCTCTCCAGGCCCCTGAGCCCACGGGACCACCTGCCAGGCCCAGCAGGCCCCCCTCCCCGGGGACACAGCCCACGGATGCCCCTCATTCCCCTGGAGCAGCTCTGCAGCTGGGCCACGTCGGTGCTGGGACCTGGAGCCCACACCAAAGGCACCGCGATGCCTCGGAACTCACGCAGAGCCTGGTGTACCTTCGGGGGTGCATCCTATGCGTCCGAGTTCACAGAGCGCACCCCCCCCCAACTTCCACCTGTCCAGTGGAGTCCTCGATCAGAACGCTGACTTTACAGGCAGGAATTAGCATGAGACCCGAGTCCAGGAAGGCATCCTTGTCCCAGGAAAACAGGTGAGCACAGCCTGCCGGGAACTCTCCAGCTGCCCCGGCCTGGGGTCTCCCCCGTGAAGATCTGCCCCCAAGGCTGGGCCGGGAGCAGGGCTCCCAGGCAATCAGGCTCTGAGCTCACTCGGACCTAATAACAAGCAGAATGCTGAGCCATTTTCTGAGCTCATTTACTCTCCAGAAGGGTAATGGTGCTTTACTCCTGTGATTTCTCATGAATCCTCCAAACAGCCGCATCTTTCTCCAGAAGGCCCGGAAGACTTTTAATCAGCTAACGTTCCCTGAGCACTTGGCTCTGTGTGAGCGTGGCACCGCACCAGCTCCTGGGACAGCACCATGGCCCCGGGGGAAGCCCTCGGCCAGGAGTGTGAACCCCCTCCAGGCCACAGTTCTGAAGATGCCCGCCAGGGAAGACAACCACGAGAGGCAGAAAACGCTCAAGGTGATGGCGTCGTCTGGACAAGCTCGTAAGGTGAGGCCCCGTGAGGAGGGAAAGGGCAGGAAAGGCCATCACGGAGCCCTTGCTAATTACGGGTAAGTTGTATTAACAACCTCATCAAGCCCCAGGGCCCTCCTTCAGGGAGGGAGCATGAGCCCCTTTCACAGACGGGAAGACTGAGGCCTGGGAGTTTCTGTCTCCTGGCTCTTCTCTGCACCACCAGGTGAGTGCCGCCCTCCAAACGGGCCCCCTACCCCGCCACCACCACTCCCGTAGCCTCCTAGGAGGCCAGGGTAAGGGGCCACTGCTGGTACCCAGGTCCAGAAGCTTCTGAGCTCTGCCCCCTTTCCCTGCCCATCTGCTCCAGCAGCAGAAGTCCCACTTGGGTTCCCCGATGCTCCTGGGGGTCAGACCTTCCAAGATGCCCTGCCCCCTTACTCTTCTGCCCCCCAAGTCTCCCTTCTCCCATGCGGGCATCCCGTCTCCCGGAAACCCTCTCTTCCACCCCCTCCCCCTTCTGCCTCTTCCTCCAGGACAGCACAGCCCCCCCACTGCTGTCCCTGTGGTGGGCTTTGGGGGTCTTCTGTCTGACAGCCTGACCCAGCATGGTGCAGGACCACCCACAGCTCTGTGAAGGTTCCCAGGGCAGGAAGGAGGATGGATGGCGGGATGGAGACACACAGGACTGGAAGGCCCCTGGTCCACCTGGCCCAAGTGGTCATGGCTACACAGATGCTTAGAAACAGATTCTGTGCAGGTGAGGACCCAGCGTGGCATCGGCATGAGGGCAATGGGCCTGGGGCCGGGCAGCCTGCTCGCTCCACCTCCCTGACGGCAAGGGAGTCCTAGGACTGGTGTAACCACCCCTGATTTCACTCCTCCCATTCCTGCCCATCAGGGGTCCCCAGGGGATGAGCGTGAGGGTCTCAGTGGACCCCAGTTCAACCAGCTCACCAGGGCCACGAGCACTTCGCATGGCCAAGGTGCTCATGCTTCAAGCTGTCAACCACGTGTCCATAAGTGACTGAACTGGACAGTGTGTTTGTGTGTGCACACACGTATGTGATGCTGTGTGCGCGTGCACACGTGTGTATACAGTGCACACGCGTGTGCTAGCATGCAGATGTGTGTGCATATATGCACGTGTGCACCCCTGCATGTGGTGTCCAGTTGAGGAGCCGAGCGGCACGTGTGGGAAATGCAGAGCCAGCTACCCCCCGCCAGGTGGGAAGGACCTGGAAGTCCCCCCTGGTTTCCTGGCACAAATACACCTCGGTGCAACCCCTCTGGAGGGAAGCTCAGCCATGCACCGCAGCAGACGCCCTCGCCCGCCCCGCACCGGAGGGCCGCAGACGCAGCTGAGCCCGAGGCACCGGAGTCTGGCCGACGGCAGCGTGTCTGGACAGATGGACAGGGACGGACGTGCTAATTTGCCTGGGGACCATGGAGACTGCGCGGCTCCACTCGACACCAGGCTCTTCGCTGCTCATACACTGCATGGCTCCCTTTAGAATAACTGTTTTCTCATTCCCATTAGCATACGGATCTGCTTATTTTACTCAACAGCTTGGAAAAATGAATCATCCAGAACAAAGTCAGTGGGGCTGCAGAGGGCTCCGGCCACGTTCTCTGGGGCGATCACACACAGACCCGGTCCCAGTCTGTCCGAGGCGAGGGCGTGACCCTCTCCGGCAGGTCTGACCCAGACGTGCATGTCCCCCGAAGCCTCCCAGATCTTACCGGTGACACGGGATCAGGCCCCATACCGGGAAAGGGGTGGCTGACAGTTAATACACAGTCATACACACTAATTATAGGTACACACACACACTGACCCACAGGAGTCAAACATTAAGTGGGACGTACCAAGGTTCCAGAAAAATCTGCCGTGTAAAGAGCTAATGCAGACCCTGAAGTCTAAGTGAGCCAGGATCTTGGAGCGAAGGGTTGGAGGCTGAGGAAGGCCCTGGGCTCCCATCTCTCTGCTCCACGGGCCGTATAAGGTGCCTCCCGCCAGGACGGCCCACGGGGCTGGGAGGTCAGAGGGCACCAGGGGTGGTCCCCAAGCTGTCTCAGCCTCCCCTCCTAGAGCCCACTTTCTGCTGGCCCTCCCTGGGCAGCCTGGCCCTGAGGACACGGGTGAGTCACCTGAGCACTGACCTGAAGGACAAGGACAGTATTAGGACAGGTGACTGGTACATGGGGACACGTGTGCAGGGTCTGGGGTGCACGGTGAGGTACCACCTGGCCTGGGGAGGGCTGGGGGCCATATGGAGATGAGCTAGCACATCCAGACCTCCCTGGACCCTGCCCCACCTGCAGGGTCAGCCGCACCAGGCTCGGGATAACAGAAAGCTAGAATGTCCGCAGGGTCAGCCCCATGGCCGTGGGAGACATGTATATGCTCTTGCCCCCAGAGGCACCTTCTATGCTCCAGAAATGATCACCGGAAACGCCAAGGCCCAAAGGCAGTGTGGGATGGAGCAGGGCCACCTGGCCCTTAGGGAATCCCACACAAGCCACTGGGGACATGCGTGAAGCCTGAGGACGCAGGGACACCTCGCTGGTCCTCCCAGGGAGTCCCGTGCTCATTTGTTGCGATGATCGCTGCTGCTCATTACATAGCAAGGACTGAATGGCCTTATCTCGACATCACAGAGCGGGACCCGGGAGCTCAGAGGGTCAGGAAACTTGCCAAGGTCACACAGCTGAGGAGTGACCATGCGGGGGGCTGAGCTTTGGTCAGCCCAACCAGAGCCCCATGTGCTGTGTTCCGTGCGGCCCATGGGCAGGGGCCTCGAGGGGCCCGCCGACCGGCACCCACGGGCACCACGGGCAGCAAGCGCTGGAGCCGTGGGGACACAGCGGAAGGGAAAAGGGAGACGCGCCTGGAGGCAGGGCCCAGGACGGTGTCCTCAGGCAGCCCCGCGGGTCCGTTTCCCGTGGGGCCGCCCACAGCGGGGCCCTGAGGGGGGTGCCGGCCCTCTCTGCGCCCACTTCCCCACCTGCCACATGAATGACAGCACGACAGGGCGGGGCTGGGGAGGGCGAGTGGGTGGCGTGGAGCGAATCGGAAGGCCTCATGGCGCCCCACGCTCAACAGCAGGCGGGTCGCCGCACGCACGGTGCTGATGGTCACACATGACAGTGGCCGGCCTCGCGGCAGCCCTACCATTCCAACAGGGCCACACCCGATGACCAGCGCCGGGGGCCACCGGGGAGGACAGCGCGGTGACCCCCCCCACACACGGGGGCAGACGTCCCCCCTCCCCCCGTGTTGCATAACGGGCCTTCTGTTCGAAGCCAGCAGGGTGACTTGTCCAGTTCCAAAGCTCCCCGATGACACGCACCCTGGTTCCCCCACAGAGGCCCCGTCCATGCAGACACAGCGTGCAGCCCGGCCCTGACCTGTGGTCAGAGAGCCAGCATCTGCACGTGGGCCTGCAGGACAGGTGACCCGCCCCGTGCCCAGCCAGCGGCATGGCACAAACAGTAGGGAGGTGCAGGCTGCGGCCTGTGATGGACGCGGGGACTCTGGAGGTCAGGCACACACAGGGCTCACCGCCTGCAAAGGAGGCTGTGGACGCGCACGGTGGGGAGATTACAGGGGCCAGAAGCACAGTGGGACTTGCGGCGAGGGCCTGGCCGGGCCTCCACTCCTCGGCACCGCCACAGGCCCGGGCAGCCACACACACGCAGGCCCAGCTCGGTCCTCTCTGTGTCTTGGCCTGAGCTGGGGGGTCAGCCTCCAGCCCTAAGATCTGAGGGCTGGCGGTGGGTTGGGGGGCCCTGCAGCCCCCTCACACAGCAGACACACTCACGGGGCCATGTGCAAGGTGCGTCCGTGGAGACCGTGGGGTCCGCACGGTGGTGGCCACACTGACCATACCCCAGAGCGAGGCCGGAGTGGGGGCCAGCAGAGGGACAGCCCAGCCGGAGAGCAGGGGACGGGCCTCAGGAAGAGAGCAGGCTCCCCTGGGTCTCACGCTGCAGCTTCTTCCGCCCCCCAGCTCTGCCACAGCCTCCACGTGGCTCCGTGGCCGCCCTCCCTCTCGCCGCACCTCCACCCGGCGTGGCTGCTGCCGGTCGGCACACCGTCCTGATGGCGGGCGTTCTCGCTGTTTGCGCTCTCGGGGTGAGGCTGCTATCGACACACCTTTCCTCCCTTCGTTAGAATTATTTTCTCGAGACAAATTTCTAGGAATGGAAATACGGGATCAAGGGTCTGCACACTTCCGTGGCCCCGGACATGTCCCACCAGCTTGCACACGGAACAAATTCGACCCCGAACCCAGGCCCTCCACGTGTCACGGACGCCTGTCTTTCCCACGGGAGCCCTGACCACGTCCTGCACTTGGGTGTGTGAGTCTCAGGGGAGAGAGGGTCACAGGCAGCTTCCGACGCCCTTGGGCCTGAATAAATCCCTCCCACGAACATTTATTCTGCCCTGGTGTGGAAGTCGGGGAGAGTAAGCACAGCATCTGGTGATCCAAGAATCACACATGAGAAAACAGCAGTCCGGGCCCTCGGTGGAGGGCGTGCTCCTCGATCACTGCAGGGACCCAGGGCTACCAGGCGTGGGGGTGGGGGGAGGGGCGGTCTCGTCAGGGGACCCCTCCCCCCTATCAGCACCCGAGCGGTGCCTTGTCCCGGCCTGCGCTGTCCCCACAACAGGAAGCCTCTGGGGAGTAAATGAGGGTCTGGGGTCCTGGGGCTCATCGTGGTGGGCCACCAGATGACCTGGGAGCATCCAGCCCCCAGGGGGCCTCCAGGTCCCACCGCGGGCTCTGGGATGCTCCTGCTCCCGAGACCTGCAGACCCTCACAAGGACCTCCAACAGAGAGGCAGATGAAGAGACAGACACCCTGGTCTGTCTGTCTGTTGCAAAAACCTCCAAATGTTCCCCAGTCCTACTGAATTTCCAGTTATTACAACCGGCCGCACCTGGGTCTGCCGCACCTGGGTCTGTGGGGTGTGCCATGCTGATTCCATCACAACTTAGAGGACTCATTTCATCCCCTCATCTTTCCCCCACTGTCAGGCTGTGGCTGACTCCTAAGAACTGGGTAAATAAAATTGCCTCCAATGGCCCCGAAATATGCTTTAGATCCTCGCCTCGAGCCAGGTCTCTGCCAGGGTCAGCTGCAGCTGGTGGGGGCAGTAACTCACAAGAGGCTCTGGCCGCCCACCTGAGAGCCTGGTGAGGGTCCCCAGGGCAGCCAGGACAGTGAGCACCCTGGGGAGGAGGGCACCAGAAGGATCCCCCAAAGCCTTGGCTGCCCGGGGAGGAGAGGCCAGGGGCCACGGGAGGGATGGAAGCCTGCAAGCTGGGCTCAGGTCGGGAGCCCAGAGCTGCAGAGTATGCCCGCCCTCGGTCCAGCTCCCAGTCTGAGGCCCATCTGGCAGCAGGTGGACATCACCCCAGAATCAGGGTGTGAGGGCACGGCCCCCAGCGTCCCGTAGACCCTGCTGCAGAGGTCTTGCTGGGTTGAGTTGGAAAAGGGGAGAGAGGACACCGGATTAACAGAGAGTGTCCTGGGCAGGGGACATGGCCACACCTGGCAATCCTAAGTCCTTTACGCAAGAGTGCCTGGTCTAGGTGATATGTGAAGGGCTCGCTGTGGCACACGGGGAGTGCACGAAGGAGGGCCATGGGGTACTGGGGGATGGGAGCAGGCTGTCACCATCACCCAGAGAGGATCGGGCCAGCAGGAGGGCAGCTAGAATGCAGACCAGGGGACATGGGAGGAAACCGGGAGGTGCAGGAAAGGGTCAAGGAGGGACCATGTGCAGGGCTTCATGCAGAGCCTGGCCTTCCCTCTCCTAGACTTCCAGAATCTTCTGTGACCTGCCCGGTTGTGCTCCTGGTCACCGGGTGCCCCTGCAAATGTGTCCATCATTTCCATCCAGGGGTGCCTGAGAGCAGGTCCATCTGGTAGGTGACTGCCCATCCACACACACTGCTGCATGGGCCCATCTCCCTGGCCCTCACTCAAGACGGGCACGAAGGTGAAGCCAAAATCATCACGGGAAGAGGTGCATCCATACCTCTGTAAACTAGTTCACTCAGTGCCCAGCATACCACACCCCCTGGATCCTCAAGGGGCCACAGCAGGAAGAATGCTCCTTGCTGAGCAAGGTGAGGCCGCCCCCAGAGCTAAGCCAGAAACAGCCTGCTGTGCCTGGGGGTGGGGCCTGGCCCAAGGCCCTGACCTGCTCTGGTCTCCTTGGCTACAGGGGACGAGGAGCTCGGCAGCCAGCACCCATGCAAAACAAAACATCTCGGATGCAGAGCTTTGTCGCTCATGGAGAATGCTGCTGGCGGCCTTCCCTGCCTCCTCACGCAGAGCTGTCAGGGCCAAACGCAGGAGGCCCGTGAGCTCCGGCCCGGAAAAACCCATCGGGAAAGCGAGGGGCTGGGAGCAGGCTCAGCTCGGACTCCGGGACCCCCGAGCTCAGGGGGACGCTTTGCCTTCCGGGCAGAGAGAGGGCCACACTCACTCACTCAGGCTCAACCGAGTGTCCCCTGCCTCAGAGACACGGGCCGTCCTGAGGAGCTTGGAGCCAGCAGTCCAAGAACAGGTTACACTAGGGATGTCCACAGGAGGCCCTGGGGACAGCCGGGAGGGCTTTCTGGAAGAGGCGAGGTTCAGGGACGAGGGAGAGAAGGCACTGCAGGGAGCGGTAGGGGCGTGTGGGGAAGACCCCAGGCGGGTGTGCGGTCCCTGCTGTGAGCCTGGAGCATCACAGAACGCTCTGCTGCCTTCAGGGAGCTCCAGAGGCCACTGGAGTGGACACCGCCCTTGGGGTGGGGGCAACACGCTGGGTGACCGGGCCCTCGGTGCAGCTCGGCGACCCGCCAGGGTCTTCAAAGGGCCATGGTCCTCCAGGCCATGCAGGGAGGGGAGCAAGGGTCTGAGGGCTCACAGTTCATTAGCCGGGGCCCCCCCACCCCGCGGCCCCCTGACCCTCCCAAACCCGACCTGGACCCTCAGGCAGCATTTTCTGGAACGTGCTGCCCATCGTAGCTGGGTCCTCTGTGAGGTTCCAGCATGTTCAGTGAGCACCTGGTCAAGGGGTCAGCCAGCCCAGGCTCATTCCCTGAGGACTGTGTTGTGGGGGCGGGGAGGGCCACTCCCAGGAGCCCTGGCTAGGAGCCCCCACCTTGTCAGGGAGAAGGGGGTTGTTTGGGCAGTTTGCCCAGCCCGCCAGTCGGGGACAAGAGCAGGGATGCAGCATCTACGGGGCCAAGAGAAGGGGCACCCCCCGACCCCAGCTCCCCGTCTGCTGAGCCCCGTCTCGGGACATGCGGGTCACCGTCCTCTGCGGGAAGTATCTGGACAAAACTCTCGTGGTGCCAGGAGGCTTCCTGACGGACGGCAGCTCCATGGGAGTGTGTGCCAGGCGGGGCGAGTCCCCGGGGCATTCGTGTGCCCCGGCCCACCGGCCTGGAGGGACAGGAGCCCCAGGCACGGAGGACCCTGCCAGTGACAACAGGAAGCATCCAGCTGGACAGGCTCAGGGGGCAAGGACTGGGACAGAGGGAGGCGGCATGGAGCAGGCAGGCAGGGACAGCGGCCCGCAGGAAGAGCAAAGCAGCCGGGGCGCCCACCGGAGTTGGACTGAGTGGCTGGGACGGGGCGTTCGCGTTTCTCGTGCTCTGCCCAGGAGACTCCGACGCGCCTGGGTGCCGGGACCACCCCGTGGGGCCACAGCGGCGACCTGAGCTCCAAACCAAGAGCCCGTGTGCACTGAATCCACTCAGACTGTTGACCAGGATGGCCACCTGTATGACCTGGTCAGACGAAACAGCCAACCAACTGGGGGGCCCACACCCTCACGTCACCGTGCTCTCCCTGCAGATACCTGCCCATGCTTCTGTAATATTCGTCGCGAGCCTGGAACTCTCCACTGCGCTCTGACTCCCGGTCTGAGGTAGGAGCTCACCTTTTGGGGTGAACGTGTGTCCCAAGTAATGGATGAAGTCTCCTGAACCCCAAGGCCCCGGGAATGTGGGAGGCAGGGGGGCTGGCCGGCCTGGCTTAGCAGAGTGGGTGAGAAGTCCCCCAACGCTGGACCAGGAGGTCGGTGTGCTAATGCCCCGAGTTAGAGGTGGAGAAAGGGCCCTACGCATCCCCCCAAGCCCCCCCCCCCCCCCCCCCCCCCCGCCCTCCCCGCCCGCCGCTCCTCCGTGAGCACCAGGTCCCAGGAGGGTCGCCGGGTGTCAGGGAGGGAAGGATCGCAGTGAAGCCACACACCAGTGGTACGAGGCATGCTGCACACTCAGGCTGGCCCATCCACAACCATCTCCAAAGTCAGGACACGCTGCTTGCAGGAGCTGGTGAAGTCAAGAGTCCCCTTTTAACCCCATATGCCAGGAAGGCAGGCAGGGAGCTCCCCACCCCTGGAGCGGCCTGGAGGTCGCGTGCCTCCAAGGCCTGCTTGCTCACGGGCACAGTCCCCGAGGGGAGCGAGGGCCTTGGCCTGCGTGAGGCTGGCCCTCCACACGCCCAAGGCCCGGAAGGCAGGAATGCTCCCACCCTGGCCACCCAGCGCTGATTCCTTTAATCACTCAGGAGAAGAAAAATCTGCAAAACCCAGATTACATCTTAAAATTAGACAAAATTCTCTTTCTACAACTTCTAGACAGCATAATTTAGTGAGAACAATCTCAATAATTATTTTTTCTTTAAATAGTTACAGTAGAATGTATTAATTTTCGAGATGGCTCTCTGATTAGCGTGATTCATTAGCTGCCTAGGAACTATCCCCCAGCACTCAGGAGTGGAAGCCTCACTTTGTAATGAGTGTACCGTACCTCACCAGTGGAAAACACTCCAAATTTGGGTAATCAAATTAGATTGAGAGGAAGAAAGGGGAAAAAAAAAAACCAGTTGTCATGAGCTAGCTGTTTCATTATTTCATTAGGATTAAGGAATTTAAGTAGAGGAAGAAGAAAAAGAAACACTCCAATCATTTTTCTTAGGCAAATTCCCATGAATTGACAGGAGCTACTGAACAGGGAGGCCAAGAGAAGAGCCAGGTTTTAATCTCAGTGTATGGAGAGGAGAGCGTCCCCTCTGGCTCCAGGAAGCAGAGGGCTTCCTGCTGGTGGAGCTGCACCTGAAGCCCCATCGTGTGGGGACAGCCCCCCAGTCCTTCACTCAGAGTTGGGACATCCCTTCATTGAGAGAGGACATTGGGGGCAGCTGTATTAGTCTCTGGGGAAGCAGCAGAGGTGAGGGCAACCGCAGAGGTGTGGTCCTGCCGGTACGGGAGAGACCCAGGCCACGGCAAGGAGACACTGAGGCAACAGCACGGACTGCTTCCTTGGGCAAGCCAGTGCCCCGCTAGCACACGGACTTACCCTACTCAGAGATTCCACGCACTGTGGAGCCCACAAAATACTGAGAAAGCCATCCTTTGTCTATCCATCCATCCACCCATCCTTCCATCCACCTCCCCACCCATCATCCACTTACCCATCCATCCATCATCCCTCTATCCATCCATCTACCCATCATCCACCTATGATCCATCCACCCACTCATCCATCCATCCATCCACTCATCCATCCACCTACCCGTCATCCATCCATCCCCATCTATCCATCCATCCACCAATCTATCCTTCTATCTATCCATCTCCTCAATCATCCATCATCCCTCTACCCATCCATCCAACCATCATCCAAATACACAACCAACCATCCATCTATTCACCTACCTACCCATC
>NW_023270717.1:1783218-1830514 GCF_011800145.1 Mirounga leonina
TCCAAATACACAACCAACCATCCATCTATTCACCTACCTACCCATCTGCCTACCCACCCATGCATGCATCCATCCATCCATTCATCTACCATCCATCCACCATCTGTCCATCTACCGACTCATCCATTCATCCATCCACCCACCTGTCCATCTACCCACACATCCATCTATCCAGCCATCACCCATCTATCCACTATCTGTATGTCCATCCATCCATCCATCTGTCCATCTGCTGACCCAAATACTGGGCGTGCTGAGCACCATGAACCCCTGAACTTGCTTTCCTTCCCCCAATGGTCAGAGATGTGTGGTAGCATTAGACAGGGTCATGCCTACTGGTAAGGGCAGATGAACCCACCCCTCAGGGATGCCTCCTCTCCTCCCGTCCTCTGGAGCAAGCTTCAGAAGGAAAGGAGAGGAGGCTGACATCCCTAGCTGTGTGGGCCACACCCAGTCTCCCTCTGTCTGACTCCGTAGCATGCATGGCCGATATGCTGTCAAGACCAGGATTCTGGACTCCCGGCCTCTCCTTCCTCTGAGCTTGTCCTGCGGTCCACAAGGAAGGTCAGTGGGCAGTGATGGGGGGAGTGGGGACAGCCCATGGGCTCCACAGCTTCTGCCTATGGCTCCCTGTGCCTGGCTGGGAGCAAACTGTGAGGAAGCACCATGTGAGCACCTGCGGAGGGGCAGCCGTGGGGCAGCCGTGGGGCTGACACGGGATGTAGGGGCTTAGGGTCTCCACTCCAGTGGGGGGGGAGAACCACCATGTGTCCATGAAACCAGAAGCTCCAGCGGTTCCTGGAACATTTCCTCCAGGCCCAGCCTCTCCGTCTTCCAATAGCCCTGTCCTCTCTGGCCTGGTGCGGGCCTGTGACCATGGGGCCTGACCGCCTGGGAGACCCTCACCTGCCCCCACAGCAAGGATGCCTGGGGGGCCTCTCGGGCTGACCGGTTCAGGGACGCTCCAGAGACACAGCTGGTCCCTTCACTGGCACAGTGCCGACCTTACAACCCGGGGGTCCTCAGTGCCCAGAGCTCTGAGTGGGAAATGGTGCCACATTTCTGGACCTTCCTTAGGTCACATCCTGAGACGAGGAGACTGTTCATATAGAACGGTTACTGGAAAGCTCCCAGGAGCCCACTTTGCTCACTCTTCCCCAGGAAGGCAGGTAACTGAGGGTTTCTCCAGCTGACACCCCCATTTCTGGGTTCAATGCTGCCTGTTCCCATGTCCCTCTGAACCCAGCTGCCCAGACTCAGGAAGCCCTGCGGCTCGCTGGCCCACAGGCACCCCTGCCCCCACAGGGGCCTGCAAGGGGCCACGCCCTGGTCCCCTTCCCAGGAAAGTGACTTCAGGTTGTTTTGACTTCAGGTAAGGATCTGCTCCAGGGTGAGGAGAATCACGGCCCCTAGAAAAACTAGAAAATCGAGGGCAAGTCTGACACTTTGTAGTTATTTCGAACGCATTCTGTGAGCAGAGGCACTAATGCAGCAGGTTGGCCGGCCGGCGGAGTGGGGGCGGGGGAAGTGGGGGCCCGGGGTGGGATGCCATGGTCCTGGCTGCAGGGACGGGTGGCCGCGCAGGCCTGGACTGGACCCAGGCGAGCTCTGCAAACAGAGTCTCATGGCCTCACTCGGAGGGGGGCAAGCAGCCCCTACGGATGGCAGCTGCAGCATCGGGATGGTCCAAACCAAAGCAGCCTCTGCAGGTCAGGCCCCTGGCCCGGGGGTGCACAGGAGCCCGGTACCTGGTTCTCTCCACCACCAGCACCCCCCACCTCGAGCTTATCCACCTCAACTATTAAGCACTGTGCTTGCTGGTTTCTGCAAAGCACTGGGACATGCCGCAGGCTCACATCTACGCCTCCCCGAGCTCACTGGTGCACCAGGACAGTCGGTTCCCGATTACACCGATGACAGCTGGTGTTCTATATGGTGCAACTTCATCAACGTTTCATAAGTCGGAGAGCCGCAAGGGAAGGAAGCCAGTTGTCACTCCGCTAAACCACTAGCCGCACTTTACAGGAAGATCGAGGAACAGGGACTCGCTAAGGGACCTGCCGTGGGCTCAGCGTGGATGAGGCAGCCGTGAGCGGTCGGGGCATCGCACTGTCCCCCGTGACATGGGCACTGGTTGCCGAGGCCGTGAGTCTGGTCCCGACACATGGGACAGAGCCGCGGTGAGCAATGATGCACAGACCACACCCAAAGCCAAATGCCCCCGTGTCCCCACTCAGAACACTCAGGTGGAGCCTTTGTGGTGGTTTTCCTGACCCCTGGCCGGGTCGTCGCGGGCCCCAGGTGGCCCCAACAGAGTGTGCAGTCTTCAGGGGACACGGAAAACACCCAACGAAGGCACAGCGCCAGGAAGCTCCCAGCGCAGAGATGCAGCGGGTCCCAAGGCCACCGGCCGCCCAGCCCGCGCCACTCCGGCTGCAGCCTCGGGGGCCAGTACTTCCCACCAACAGCTCTACGAGGCATGTGTCGTAACAGGTGCCTGAAAGGTGAAGCCACTGGCTTCAGAGGTCACGTCTCTCATCCCAAGGCCAAACCATGGTGGAACTGGGGCTCCCACAGGCCGTGGTCTCGGGGACCCAAGCTGCTGGGCACGTCAGGAGGACAGCACTGGGCAGGAAACACCTGCTGTCCCCAGGGCCTGGGGCCAAGGGGAAGCTGAAGGCCGCTCTGGGAGCCACCGTCACATCCTGGAAGGTCTGAGGGGTGCTTCGGCCATCTCCACGCATGGGGTGGGAGTGGGGAGCCACGGCCTGGTGCTGGGCCTCCTCCTGAGTCTAGACACAGACCAGGTCTGAGGTCAGGACAAGAAGGAGACATACGGGGAGAGGGGGCGACCTCCAATCCCCCAAGGAGCAGGGCCATGCGGTGACCTCAGGTGAACGGTCAGCTGGACCTCCTGCAAGAGAGTCTGCACAGCGGGCACTCACTCCGTGGTGGTGTGGGTTGAAGAGAAAGCAGGTGGACGTGGGCAGGTGGGAAGGGGATGCCATCAGAGTGGTGAGTGCAGACCCCAGGGCCGGGCTCTCCCGAGGGATGCCTCCAGCAGTGGCCACATGGGGCCAGGGCTGCCACGGAGGAGCAGGCTCGTGGCCAGGCGCCCTGCGGGGGGAGCCAGGCTGGAACCGCTGGGAAGAGGTGGGGCCAGGGCACCTCCTGGGATAGATGTCACGTGCCAGGGTCCTGGGGCCACCGTGACAGCACCACACGTTGATGGCCCAGAACAAGAGGAACTTACTCTTCACTGCTCTGGAGTGGCAAGTCTGAGACCAAGGTGTGGGCAGGGCCGGGCTCCCCCGAAGGCTCCGGGGGAGGGTCCTTGTGCCTCTTCGGGTGCTGGTGGGGCCGGCATCCTCGGCCTTCCTTGTCCCTCAACCATCCCTCTGATCTCTCCTCCATTGTCCTGCAGCCTCCTTCCTATGTGTCTCCGTCTCCACAAGGTGCTTCCCCCTTCTGACAAAGATTTAGGGCCCACGTTTAGGACCCCATCCTAACCCATTTCTCCACAAGGCTGCATGACCAGGCCCCGGGGTCAGAGCTCCGGTGCCTCTCTCTGGTGAGTTTGACCCCCCAGTCACCCTTCCTGAGGCTCCGAGCACAGAGCACAGTGCAAGCCATGTGCCACGTTCTGTGTCCCAGGTCCAGTAAAAGGTCCGTGGCTCCGGGAAAGTAGACTGAACTGTGTGCGAAGTTGCTCCGATCCAAGATGACATCCGCCGGTGTTTGATCAGGTGTATGTGGGAGAGGCTGTGTTTGGACAACACTCCGGGATCCACTGTGTTTGCGAAACAGCCGACTCCAAACTAAATCAAGCAAGTGCGTCTAATCCTGGAATCGGAGACAGGTGTCTCTATTGGAAGCTGCTCGCCTGGGTTTTGAACTTTACAAAGCTCGAGTAACTAAGAGGGATTCAGGATCTCCTGATCAGCTGTCTGCTCGCTGGTGTGAATGCCGTGGGGTCTGAGAGTCTCCAAACGGGGTGAACAGGGTTCTGGACAGTAGGTATGGTTTCCATGGTGATGGCGCGATCCAAGTTCGCCTTACCTCACCAAAACTCCGCACCCAGGCCGGCCCGGAGGGGACTGTGGCCGGCCTCACTGATTTTCTTGCCGAGAGGCCCGCACGGTGGACCCTGTGCCGAGGTGTCTGCAAGGCTCCGGCCGTGTCCTGAGCCACGGCACGATGGAGCGAAAGGGCCCCAGAGACCAGACAAGCGCTCCCGAAGGCAGCGGCTTCCATGGGCCCTAACACCATCTGCTCATGGGTCTGAGCCCGTGTGGAAGCGCTGGGCAGTGCACGGTGTGGACCTGGCGGCCTGACCCCTGCCCGCACTCCGACCTCAGAGGAGGGCGGATGCAGCTCCGCATGCCCCTGACGTCCCGAGGCTTGTGCCGCTGCCGGATGCAGCATGACGAGTCCGGGGTACCTGATCCCCCCCAGCTGACCCGCGGCCCCTGCGAGGTGAGGGCCACGGCGTGTGCAGACGCAGACTGGCAGCCCAGGGCATCAGCTGCACCCGCCCGGCCACGGTGGGCCTTCCCTCGGGGTGGCGTCTGTCCCCCGCGGCCCGTGCTCCCTGCTCACGGGGGCTGCTTTCCTTACCGGCAGGGGCGGCCCTGCCCCCCTCCGTCCGGGGGCTCTCACCCTCCCTGCCCACCTCCGGCTGCCGAGGACTCGAATGGGGATCCAGTGCCCCAGGACGCAGGCAGGCCGGTGGCAGGGGGAGGCGCTGCGTGCAGGAGACCGAAGCTGAGCCCTTTCTGCGCGTCCTTCCCTTGCCCTGCCGTGAGAATCAGCCACGGCTGGCGGCCACAGAGCCACGGACTCGGACTTACTCGCAGCTCTGCCTACACCGACGGCACAACCGAGCAGGCTCTTGGGCTTGGGGCGAAGCCGGCAGATCCGCCGCGAGAGGAATGACACCCTCGCCTCCTGCACACAGCGCCTGGATATGGCTCGCTCTCAGGGCAGAGCCCGGCGGCCTCCCTGACTCCATGACAGCAGTGGCCTCTAGGTCCACAAGGGGAAACCGGGGGCCCGGGCTTGGCTCAAGGCCATCTGGGAGAAGGGGGCAGAGCAGGGCGGCGGGGGGTGCTCCCCACAAGCACGGTCCACACTGGGGGACAGGCGGGGGCTGCGCTCGGGGATATCTCGCGTTCTTAACAAGTGCTATTTCCTCAGCGCTGTTCCTAAAGACGGGGACGAGAGACCGCCCTGTGATGCCAGAGACAACCTGCCGACACCGGAGGGGGGTCCTGGGCTCCTCCTTCTCGGCTTGTTCCCCACATCATTGGGATAAGCGGCAAACCTACCTGCCGCCTCTTACTGTTCTTTGTTTCCCTCCCAAAAGTTCGAGCCTGTGTGTTGTTTCCCATGTCACGATGCTTTGTTCCTGCATGTTTTCAGCATGTCCAGGCTTCAACTCTGCGTGTGCTGGGAGGCCCTGGCCTGTCATGGGACCAAGACCACTGGGCCCTCTGCCTGCTGGTCCCCGTCCCCGCACGTCCCCCAACACTGGCGGCAGAACAGAAGCACGGTTTGCAAACTGTGGTTCGGTCCATCAAGCCCCTGCCCTGGGTGCGCTC
Source organism: Mirounga leonina (assembly GCF_011800145.1). NCBI lineage: Eukaryota > Metazoa > Chordata > Mammalia > Carnivora > Phocidae > Mirounga > Mirounga leonina. The sequence continues at coordinate 1,788,819 of NW_023270717.1, forward strand.
GGCCCAGCCCCTGGTCCCGAGCACCAGCTGCCTTTCACACCACGGTCTTCATGACCCTACAGAGCCCCACCTGGGTACGCGCCTGGGCATCCGAGTCTGAGCCCCACGGACGGGGAAGACTGGGGACAAGGGCGGGAAGACAGCCCAGAAAAGTCCCCGAGCGACCTGTGTGTTCTGTTCAAAGTGCCCGCTGAGGGCCAACATAGGCCCAAGGACCCTCTGAACCCAAGAGCTCTGAAACTTGAAGAGGAGGAGGGGGCACGGGGCGCGGGGGTTACTGGTGCCAGAGAGAATCACTGGGGAGTGGGAGGGCCACACGAAGACAACCAGACCAGCCCGCGCTCTGGGGCAGCGCGTCCCAGGCTCCCCGCCAGCTCCTCAATCTCCCGTGGGTGGCATCCCACTCCTGATAAATTCCAGCGAAAGTAATTCTTTCCAAAGAGCAGTTTTCCTTGGAGCCAAAAAAACAAAAAAAACAAAAAACCTCCCAATCTCTTCTTCAAGCTACGTCGTTCTCCACTGTCCAAATTACCTGCTGTAAATATGGAGTATTTCACGCTAGTTTTAAAGGTCAGAATTAAAAGAAAGCGGATGACGGTATCGGGGCCAAGACGGGCAGCACGTGTGCGGGAGGCAGAGCAGTTTCCCACGAACCGGGTCTCCAGGATCCAGCAGGGGCGCGACGGCCCAGGAACCAGGAGCTGAGAAATTAGCAAGGAACATCGAGGCCCAGGAGAGGGGGATTTGTGGGATGGACGTCTGCGCGGCGGCCGAGACTGGTAAACTCCGTGGGGTGACACGTCCCCTCTGGCCCCTGAGGCAGGCATTCCGCCCACTTGACAGATGAGAAAACGACTCAGAGAGGTTGAGGGGTTCCTTCAAGACACACAGCCACTAGCTAACTGCAAGACGCACGGATCCCCAAGTCGCTGGCTGCACGCTCCGGGCCACCCCCGGAACCACAGATCGTGCGGGTCTCAGACACAGGAGCTCTGCCCACGTCACGGTGAGGCCTGCTCCCCAGGCAGGGCCGCGGGGCAGCTATTTGCTCTCCACCCCAGTCATGCGTCGGGGAGCACGTGGCCATCGCGGAGGTCACGGCCCTCCCGCGCGTCTGCGGAACACGGCTGTCAAGCGCGTGATTTAGGAAGTGTGTCCGGGCAGCCTCCCGGGCTGGCTATGTCCTGGAATACCAAAGACCCTCCAGCGTTTCCTAATAAACACCTGGGGGTGATGTGTCCCTCTGGCCTCCTAATTTACGGGTAATGAGCAACGGCAGTTTGACTTAACAAGGTTTAGGCTTTTGATTCAAACAGATAAGTTAGTACCAACTGTCCCGGCCTTTGGAAATGGTGCTTCCCCGCCATATTTATGACACGGAATATAGTCACCAGAGGCCCATAAAGCCTGCTCGAGAGACGCTGCTGTTAATCATGGTCCATCTTGTAAAATCGCCCTCATCCAACACAAGAATTGCTCTCTCGCCGTCAGCGCCGCGACAGAAGGCCTCGGCCCAGCGATTTCCTACATCCTGATGAGACGGCAGATTTGTGGGGCCGCCACCCGGTAGCTCTGAATCCTGCCCCGCCCCGCCGGGAGCTTCGACCTTGGGCTCTACTCCGCCGGCGCAGCCCGGCCCCCCGAGCCTCACGCAGGGTCGGACCGGGGTGCGCTCTCAGGGTCCGGCCAGCTGGAAGCCCGGCTGGAGCGAACACGGCCTCCGGCACCTTCAGTGCCCGTCCTCCCAGCGCCTCTCCAGCCAGACCCTTTACTGAAGAGAACATTCCACCGCCCCCCCCCACACCAGATCGCAGTGACCTCTTCTGAGGAACAACGCCCTTCATACAGGAATTGTCACAAACACCGTATTTATTTACCATAAACACCACAATTAAGACGGCCATCCCACCAAGTGCTCAGGCCATCATTAGCCGCCAATTACGGGATTATGGGCAGCGGATGCCTGCCCCTTGAGGACACCAGGGTCGCAGAGCATGGTCAAGAGGGGACGCCCGCACCGCCCCGTCTGGAGGACGTCAATGCGTAGCCTGGGGTCAGAGCCCATGCACCCCACTCTGTGCCATCCCCCGTTTCTGTGATTCACACGGGTTTGGACAGAGGGCAGGGACACGCCGCCAGGCCTGGGCACGGAGGTCGCGTCTCTCTGTTCCCGACTAACTGAATGGAGAGACAAGAGGCAGCCCGGCCTGGGGTCTGCACCATCTGGGTCCACGGCCCGAGCTCCGCCATCTCCTGGGACAGATGCTGACAGGACCCTTTCCCAGGGGTTCCTCCACAGGGAACCCACCCCATGCAGTCTTGGGAACCTGGCAGCACGGGCAGGTCAGTGCAGACTCTCTCCTCCAGGCGGCCTGAGACCAGGTCCGGGGGCTGTGGGCTCCCTCCCCCACTAGGACGCACCTGGCTGGACGGCCCGCGGCCCTTCCAGAAATGACTGCTCGCTTGCTGCAGAGGCACCTCTGACCGGGCTCAAAGTGGGGGCCGGGGTACCTACAGCCTGACCGGGTCTTGGGTTCGGTGCAGACAAGGTCAGGTGTGTTGAAACGCGGGTCCCCCCTCCTTTGTAGTTCTGGAGACGGGTCAAGCCCTGCTCTGCGCACCTGGTCCGTTCTCTCACCTCTAACAGCCCGAGAAGGCGGACGCCCCGGCCTCCCGCCTGCGTCCTCGCTGGGCCGGGCGCGTGTGAGTCAGGGCAGGAGGAGCTGTGGTGGGGCCGCGAGGTGGAGAACGGGCAGCCCACCTGCTCACCGCGTGGAGCTCTCGGCAGGGACTCCACGCCCCCGCGGCCGCAAGCCGATTGCTTTTGTCAGCAGTCAGAATACAGGAGAAATTGAATTAAATGGGCGGCAAGATATACTGCAGTGTGGGCGTTCTGAGGAGCATCAGTATTCAGGTAAAGCCCACAAGATAAATAAACATCAAGGGGACAGGGCCAGCCCAGAAGCGGGCGCGGTATTAGCGTGGAAGACGCTTTACCAATGTGCAGCTTCACGTCGGAACTAACAAGGCCACGGGCACGTCAAGATCCCAGTCACGCTGGGTCAGGAGATGGGATGCTACTTCAAGTTTCCAGGCCCTTCCTGAGTCCGCCACCTGACTCGGAGCCACCGTCGCTCTTGCTGCAATCCGCGCTCCCTCATCGCGGGCCAAGGACCGAGGAATAATGGTGCCATGGGAGTGGGAGCCAGCCCTCTCGGACCCCGGAGCAGGCCCTCTCGGACCCCAGAGCACCGGCTGCTGGAGAGGGCACCAGACCCGGGCGCCTTCCCAGCCCGGGACCCTCCCCTCCACCAAGCTCCTCACACAGGGTCTGCTCCCCCAGCCCCAGCCAGGGACGCCCCAGTTGAAGGTGGGCAGGGAGCAGGGGTCCTGCCCCGCCTGCCCTCTGCATCCCCAATCCTCCGGGGTTCACATTTGGGCTTCCCATCAGGACAGCCAGTGAGGATGGAAGGATCTGGAAACTCAGCTACTCTGGGCGTTTCTGCAGCAGGAGTGGACCACCCTGGGGCACGTGGGGGCAAGCAGCCCAGGTCCTGTCTTCAGGGCTCGACCTCACCCCTCAGGTGGCTGGCAGCCACTCTATAGGGTCTCTGGACGCACCAGGTCACCCCGTCCATGAGTGTCCGGCACCAGGTCCTGTGTGGCCACGGCCCCCCTGGGTCCCCATCGAGGCCGCCCGGAATCAGCAGCTCCCCCAACGCTGGCCCCTCCATGTTGGGTGGGGAGATTGGGAGTGTAGCCTGCCCTTGGGGGCACACACTCGAGGGGCCAACATGGACGCACCAGCACTCCTTGCTGGCTCCTCGCCTCCCGCCTCCCCGCCCGCCTGGCTGCCCAGCATGAAGGGCCAGACGGGAAATAGAGGCAAGAGGCAGACTCCGTGCAGCCTCCCTAGAGACCTTGAGGAGGAAGGTGCCGGCCACAGGCATGGAGCCTGGTGCCCATGGGACTAAGCTGGGGGCAGGCCTACTCCTGGACCCCAGGGCCCATCCTTCCGCTACAGGGACACTCCCCAGCCCTGGGGAAGGGCCCCTGCTCTGACAGTGGGTCTTAGGACAGGTGTTCTGTGAGATACTGACATGTTGGGTCCTTGACATGATGCGTGTGGCTAAGCCCAATCCGTACGACACGGAGACCGAGCCGGACGTCGACTGTAGGATTTGGCTAGTGCTGGTGTGTCCACGTTGGCCCCTCGAGTGTGACACACACAGGTGCCAGTAATCAGGGGCACTGCACAGGGAGGAGGACGTGAACCCTCTCTAGTCCCTGCTGATTTCCCATAAACCTAATACTTCTCTAAAAATAAAGCGTATCAATTAAAAACAAACTACCTGCTCCAGCCAGACCTCGTGAAACAAGACACAGGCCCGTTTCTCTGCAGGGCTGAGAGGAGAGTGCATACCCTCTGTGCAGGGCTGGGCCCTGGGCTTCCCTGCACTGGACAGAGGACCCCCCCAGTGTCTGTGGGGTGCAGCTTGGCCGCCCTGAGCAGGCTGACAGCCCTGGATGGGAGAGCTCGCCGCACATCTCTTCTGCCCGTCTGCCCTGCTCTTGGGGTGAGGGTCCAGCTGCCGGAGAGGCTGTTGGGAAGACCACCCCTCAAGGCGACCAGCACCCCACCCCGCGGCAGGGCCCTGAGGCCAGGGCTGGGCTGGACACAGCGTTGGGGTGTTGGGGGACCCGGGGAGCACTCCCCCTTACTTCCCCGCTGCAAAGCCCCCCGCCAAGAGTTCATGAAGGCGGAGGAGGGACCGAGATGCAGAGGTTCCCTGAGCTCAGTACCAGCAGGGAGGGGGCGAGAGTGCGGACAGTACGCTGGTCTCGGCTCCAGCCGTCGGCCGCGGAGACGGTAAGGGATGATCAGCTAATTAGGTATAATGTAATCACGGATGAGACCTATCTCTTCCATGCTGCCTCAAAATGTATTTTAGTGCTTTACATAGAACCATTATGAGTGAAAAAGGGGAGAACTTTTCAATAAATGATGCTCGGCCTGTCGGATATCCACGTGCGGAGAACAAGATGAAATCCGAGGCTGATCTCAGACCACGTGAAACATGAATCAGCAGCGGGTCACAGGCCTCCGCGTGCGACGCGCTGGGGCAGAGCCCTCGCAAGAGGCTGCGAGAGGCCCCGCGGCCTTGGGAGGCCTTGGGAGGACGGCCTTGGGAGGACGTACTTCCTTAACGGGACATGGGCCGCGTGACCCGGGGAGGGAAGACTGGTAAGTCACCCCAGGGAAAACTGCGGATTTCTGCTCGTCCCGGCTCACCGGCCAGCAACGGGAAGGCCAGCCACAGAACGAGAGAAGAAATTAGCGGAACACCACCACCCACACAGGCCTGGCGTGCGGAATAGAGAGAACGTGCTGGCAAGGCGCTTTGACAAAGACAAAGGGCGGGAGACTCGGACAGACACTCCCAAAAGACGCGACCCAGCTGCTGGACGGGCCTGTGAAATCCTGCCCGGCGTCACGGCTCAACAGAGGAAAAGGCGTGTCCACACCGCCCGGAGACGCGCTGCGCACCCAGCAGCGTGCAAGGACGCGGAGCCAACGGGACCCGCGCGCGGCGGGCGGGTTCGGCGGTGCGGCCGCGTGGAGGGAGGCTCCGCGGGGCCGCATCGCGTGTCCGCCGCTCCCAGGGACGCGCCCGCGAGAAACGAGCGCGTGCCTGTAGCCGAGGACATGCACATACGTGTTCACAGCGGCCGTATCCGTAGCGGCCCAACACCGAGAGCGCCCAAACGCCGCCGTCTTCTGCTGAACGGACAAGAGGAGGGAGGTGCCGTCCTCCCGTGAGATTCTAGAGCGCAGGAAGATTAACAAAATGCCGCTACCCGCCCGGACGGTTCACAGACCCAAGGGGAGAAGCCGGGTGCGGAGAGCCCGCCCACACACCGATTCCCCGTCCGGGACTCCCCGGAGTAGGCGAATCCGCAGTTCCTCTGGGGACCCGCCGCGAGGGGGCCCGCGTGGCTCGGCGGGCCCGGAGCGCCCAGGCTTGCGCTCAGAGTGCGCCCACGCCGCTCCGCGCTGTATCTCGGTCCTCAAAGGGAACAAACAGCTGCTCCAGGCTTCTAAATCCCGCGCAGGGTCCTGCGACCTTTCCTGAGCGCGGCCACAGGGGCCTCCTTGGGACCGTGTGTGACCATGCTGGTGTAGACGCATAGGGTCGCCGAGGTCAGCGGTGCCGGGGAAACAGCGCTTCCTGAGCCGCGGGGCGTGTGTGCAGACGAGGGGTTGGGGCATTTCCTGGGCACACTCAGCTTTCAGAGGCAGTGCTCAGGGGGAGACACGTCCGTGAGCAGATCGGCCCGCGGTCTGCGCTCACCGCGGCCGGGAGGTGATGGGGTCTGTGTCGCCCGCAGGCAAACATGAATCGCTGCGTGCTGGCTTCTGCATTCCTTCTCCTCCCGTTAGTCTCACAGGCCGGCGCTCCACGAACCCTGGAGCTCGGGAGACGGGGCAGAGGCTGGGGAGGTGACCAGTCCAGGTCACTTGGGCAGCCAGGCCCAGGGGGACGGAGCCCCACCGTGGGGCCCTCAGCCTGCAGCCCCCACCTGGCCTTCGGGACCGGCACCCTGCTTCCCAGCCTATGGCCTCGCAACGTGAATACTGCACCCTTCCCAGTTACAAATACGATCTGTGTTCAGTCAACCGGCTCGACGATGAGCCTTGGACACTTAAAATGACAAAAGTAAAAGCCCAACAGTGTAAAACCGTTGAGGCCCAGGCCGGGACCCTCTGGCGGGTCCTGAGAGCCACCCTCGTCCTGCCCCCCTGAATCCTAGGAGCCTGTGCACCCTGCCCTCGGCTCATCAGGCTCTGGTGGCGAGCTCGGCTGGGCCCTTCTCTGCCATCAGTCAGGTGACACTCTGGCATGAGCCGTGGCCGCTGGGACCCTGCCAGACATCCTGAATAATTAAAAGAGCCCACTGTTCCCCCTCAGCTCCTTCCTTCCACCACGCACAGCCCCCAAGCACAAGGAAGGCGAGGCCCTGACCTTTCCGCCCCGCCTCGAGCTCCTGGAGCACGGCCCTGTCCTGTGTCCTGAGTGGCCTTCTCGTCCCTCCCTGCTGACCTGCTCACCTTCACACCCACCCAGGTGAGTTGTCCACCCGCCCCTGGGCACCCACACACAGATCCACAGGTGCACTCGCACCTGCCAGGGTGGGGCCGAGCGCTCCAGGCACCTGTCTGCACATGCTGTGCGGCCTCCAGCCCTGGGTCGGGCACTTCCCTTCCCCCACAGCGAGTGCCACCACCTCGGCCTCCCGCGCCGCCCATCGCCGTCACGACTGTCACCAGGCTGATCTCTCCCCGCGTCCACTCCTGCAGCTGCAGATTTACTGTCTGGGGGCAGGGAGAGACTTTCTAGAAGGCCGCCAGCCAGCATCTGGGCTCCCAGCGCGCAGCAATCAGTCCCTGCCCTGCAGGCCTACGGAGCCTGATCACAGAGACCTGCCCCTCCTCCCTCCACCGCCCAGCCTCCCTGGAAGCCGGTGCCAGCCTGGGGAGCACGGGGAGGGGGAGCTGAGTCCAGGGGGCCCCAGAGTGACCAGGGCTGCCACTCCATCCGCGCACAGAGCCCCAGAACCGGCAGGGTGTGGGGGGACAGGCACACTCCCCATCACCCCGATATCCCATGATCAAAGCCTCTCCCAAGATCAAAATAAAATTATGTCATCTAGAATCTCCCTGGCTTTGATTTTTTTTCTCATCACGCAGTTTAATTGAGTTCGAAATCTCCAATAACATCAAAGACAGGGGGAGAGCTCCGTGTTCATTAAAGCAGGGCCTGCTCTGGGAGACGCGGACACCGCTGGTGGTCCCGGCCCTCAGCAGAGCCCCACCGCACGCGGCCAGAGAGGGACGCCGCCCCACAGGGGAGACAAAAGCAGCTGAGGCCTCACACAGCACGGACAGGGTGGTCGCAGGGAGGGAAGGCGGGCAGGGTAAGGGGCACCCATGCCCCACCCAGCTCAGCGCCTCCTCCGTCCAGGCCCCCTGTGGTGCCTGCAACAGTGCCTGAGTCTGTCTGCCGTCCTGAGCGGGGTCCCCGCCAGGGACAGGGATGCGACCCGCGGGGCCAGCTTCCCCGTGCCCTCCTCCCTTGCACTCAGCCTGGAAGCGGCCAGTAGGGCTGCGTGCATGCTTCTCCCTCCACAGGTCCCTGGAGACCCGGGGCGGGGCGGACACGGTGGTTGGGGGCACCCCTCCACTGGCCCACAGCCCAGGCGGGGACCGAGGCCATGGTGCCGAGCACAGGTGTGCAGCTGTGCTGGGCGTGTGTGTGTGTGGACAAGGGTACGCACTGGAGGCAAGGGCCGCTGTGTCCCTCCTCTACACCCAGGAAGAATGGGGGACCCTTGGCACGGCTCTCGGACTCGGCCCACAACTGCACCTGCAACCCAGCAGCCAGCAAGTTCCCTGGATGCGCTGCCTGGTGACGCCCACCTGCTCCTGACAACCACGGCCCCCGCCATGGCTGCCGGTGTCACCTCCTCCAGGAAGCCCTCCCTGGATGCCGCAGCCCGAGTCTGCACTCGTGTTTCCTGCTTCCTCCACCCCCCACGCCGATCAGCTCCAGAGCAGGGCGCCCTCCTGCTCTTTCCCAGAGGCGACCAAGCAGTCAGCCACCTCAGAAGGGGCCCTGCCTCCATCAGCCTGGGCAGAGCGTGGGGTGGCAGGATCCCACTGCTCTGCAACGAGGCGCGGCTGCGACGTCCCTGAGCCGAGACGCTGGCCCAGGGTGGAGGTGGCCTGTGGACGTGTGTGGACATCAGTGCAGACCCCCGCCCCTTGCCCAATTAATGCCGTGCGCGTCCCTGCTAACGGGCCCAGTCAGAGCACGCGGGTTCCCACCCCACGCCAGGGCCCCTCAGCGCTGGGCTTCCTGGAGAGCGTTTCCTCAAAGATCTGTCTTCTCGCACATGCTGATCGTTCTCAGAGGCTGATTAAAATGTATAGGATGAGGGAAGTCACGTTATTAGCACAGCTCTGGTTTACAGCTTTCAGAGCATGACTCTGACACTTGTTACGTCTATTTTTGACTATTTTGGGTTTCTTTGAGGTGACTGTAAATGGAATTGTTTTCTTAGGATCATTTTCAGACTGTTCACCACCACTGCAGAGAAATTCGATTTTTGTATATTGATCTTGTATCCTGCAACCTTGCTGAAATCCTTTCTTATTTCCAAGCATGTGTGTGGACTTCCTAAGATTTTATTTACGAAAGATCACATCTCCTGTGAATTGACAACTTTACTTCTCCCCCTCCAGTCAGCCTTTTACTTATTTCTCCCGCCCAGCTGCCCAGGCGACAGCCTCCAGGACGGTGCCGAAGAGAAGTGATGAGCACACGTCTTGCTCCTGAAATCGGGGCCAAAGCATCCAGTCTCCCTCCACGGAGGACCACGTCGCGTGCGGGCATTTCCTACATGCTCTTTGTTATGGTGAAAAGCTCCCTTTTTCCTAGTTTGTTGAGTGTTGTTACCACAGTACGCTGTCGGATGTCGTTAAATGGGTTTCCTGCAGCTACTGAGAGGATCACGGGGGTTTTGTTCTTGCTTCTGTGGGTACGGCATCCCATACGGGCTTCCAGATGCGGAACCAACCTCACACCCCACGGTGAGTCCCACTTGCTAGGGACTGTAGCCCTCCCAGTGTGCCCGTGGGTTCTGTGGGTCAGCGCCACGTTGGGGACTTCTGCCTCGACACCCAGGAGGCCTACAGTCCTCCCAATGTCTCTGCCTGATGCTTTTGGTGTGAGGGGGACGCTTGCCTCACAGAGCAAGTCAGAAGCGTGTCCTCTTGCATCTGTGTTTCTGGAAGACTTTGAGAAGGATTGGCACTAATTCCTTACAATTTTCCTGAGTCCGTGTGTGTTTCTGGGAACGTGCCCGCTTCATCTAAGTTACGTGACGTGTGGGCACACAGTTGTTCACGGTGTTTCTCTTAACCCTTCATGCTTCTGTGAAGTGGGCGGTCCTCTCCTGTATTCCCGAGTGATCGCAGTCCTCTCTCTTCCTCTCTCTCTCTCTCTCTCATCAGTGGAGCTAAAGGTTTGCTAATTTTGCTTACCTCAAAGAATTCTGGTCTAGCTGGTTTTCCTTATCGCTTCTATTCCCCGTTCTAGGTATTTCCATTCTAGTCTTTATTACGGTCTGCCTTCTACCGGATTTGAGTTTAGCTTGCTCTTCTTTTTCTACTGTTCCAAAATGGGTATCTTTGTTTTGTTTTTTCTTTAAGATTTTACTTTTTTTGGGGGGGGGACAAAGGGAGAGGGAGAGAGAGTCTCAAGCAGACTCCCCGCTGAGCACAGAGCCTGACGCAGGGCTCGATCTCACAACTGGAAGATCATGACCTGAGCCAAAACCAAGGGTCGGACGCCCAACCGACTGTGCCCTCCAGGCACCCCTGGATATCTTTGGCTTTAATTTACTCAGGTATACTAACGTGACTTAATTTTTAATACTGACTATATGTAACAGCTCACGAGACCCCGAACACTGAACACACTCTCCCGTTACCGCAAGCCTGCCCCAGCACCCCACGGGGGCAGTTCTGGTGGACCCCACAACACGAGCAACACCGTGGGGGGAGGGAGGGCGTCCTCCCGTGGTGAAGGAGGCCTGGTAGGGCTGCCTCTCGGCTCACACCTTCTGCGGCCCCTCCACCCCCAGCTCACAGAGCCTCGGTGGTCTGCCGGAGGCCCCACGGCCGCCCAGCTACGCACACACACGTTTCTAACTATACTGAAATCCTTACAACCGGTTTTCTGGGTTTGGAAACACGTAAAAGCTTTCCCCCCAAAGCCCGGAGGCCTGCTGTCCACTCTGTATCCCACCCGCCCCTTCAGAGGCTATGTCCTCACGGTGGATGGGGCTGGGGCTCCAGACAGGGCCGGACGTGGATGTGGGGCGCCCTCTCTCTCATTCAGGCCTGCAGCTGGAGGCCCCCGGAGTCTCGGGCGCAGCCCAGGGAGCAGCCGCGGGGGGGTGTGGCCACCTCCCCGGATGCAGGGCTCAGCCGCCCCGAGAAGCCTTCCCGAGCTGCCAGGCTGCACCTGGGCCCATCAGGTCCCTGCTGCCCTGTGACACCCCCTCCTCCTATCTATGCCTCTGTCTCTGCACCCCACCCTCAGCGCTCCCCCCATGGCTTCAGGGAGACACGGGTGCTCCCAGCTGGGCCCGGCTTCTCACCCCTCCTGGAAGCACACAGCGGCTGCTGGAACAGGACTTGTTCACACAGCCCGGGTCACAGCCGGAGTCACAGCCCGGGTCACAGCCTGGGGTCACAGCCCAGGGTCACAGCCCGGGGTCACAGCCCGGAGTCACAGCTTGGGTCACAGCCTGGGTCACAGCCTGGGGTCACAGCATGAGTCACAGCTTGGGGTCACAGCCTGGGTCACATCCTGGGGTCACAGCCCGGGTCACAGCCTGGGTCATATCCTGGTTCACGGCCTGGGTCACAGCGTGGGGGTCACAGCGTGGGGTCACAGACTGGGTCACAGCCCGGGGTCACAGTGTGGGGGTCACAGCCCGGGTCACATCCTGGGGTCACAGCCTGGGTCACAGCGTGGGGTCACATCCTGGGGTCACAGGGTGGGGTCATAGCCTGAGATCACAGCCCAGGTCACAGCCTGGGGTCACAGCCTGGGTCACAGCCTGGGGTCACAGTGTGGGGTCACAGCCTGACGTCACAGCCCGGGGTCCAGCCTGGGGTCCAGCCTGGGGTCACAGTGTGGGGTCATAGCGTGGGTCACAGTTGGCTGGGTGTGTTCACACCACTTTGCTCAGCTGCCCCCAGCGCACTCTCTCCCCTCCCATCAGGGCCTGGAAAAGCCTGGAAACTGCCCCCCCGCACCCCCCAGCCAGGCTGCCATCTGGTGACACACACAGCCTCTGGTGTGAGTGCTGGCACCTTCTCTCTCCGTCACCCAGGCCCCGGTGTTCCTGCGGCTCTGCAGTGGGGGACCCCAGCAGAGTCTGGGATAGGAGAAGAGCCCCCCGCGGCAACAGGCTGATCTTCTGATCTCTTTCCATAAACATCAAGTGGCCACACGGCCAGCCACTGTGTAGTCGTCCAGGTAAAGGCAGCAGGTTCTGGAAAATGACTGGTTCTCTCCCTTGCAGTAATACTGGACTCACGAAGCAATGGGCCGGCAGTAAGAGGCCAGTACCCCTGTGGGTGCAGCCAGTGGGGGCCAGGGCCCCAGTTCGTTCCTGATCCCGGACCCCGCCCGTGCGCCCGGCAGGCTGGGGCCGGCAGCGGCCACATGCACCCCCTCTCCCCGGCAGGGCTGCCGCAGGGGCCCGAGGTGCTTACCATCCCTGGGCTGGGCCTTTCTGCACACAGCCCCCATCTTCCTCCCTAAAGAAGGACAGAAGATGGGGGGACCTGCCGAGCGCCCACCTGTCTACACCCTGCCTCCCTTCCCAGATCAGAGCCCTGCTGGCCCCCCAGCCTCCCACCTGATGGAGAAACAAGGTACCAGCCCCACCTCCCAGGTCCAGACCTCCGGCTCCATGCAGTCTTCATAATGGGGAGCTGCCCTCCTCCTCTGGGCCCCACAACCTACATCCTGGGCACCACCAGCCAGCTCCAGTGCCCCCTCATCCTGGGAACACCCCATGCCCTCCACCAGCATCCAAATGGCCTCAGGGTGCTTCCCCTTGGCTTTTTTTCTGAGCCCCCAGGCCTCCCTCCCCCTACTCAGCCAAAGAGCTCCCCAAGTGGGCCTGGACACCCCCACCGCCCGCATCCGGAGAGGCCGGTGCTGAATGGAGGCATATCCAGTGTAACCCAGGGTCTGCTGAATCTAACAAAAATAGACGTCTACTTGAGTGCCTGCTGAAGGCTTGTTTTCCAGTGATTTATTTTCACCGTGTCTCACAAACGTCAGCCCTTCTCCACCAAGAGCCTGAGAAACGGCGGTCTACGCTAGCCTCTCCCGGCCGACCGTCTCCAGCCACAGGACGGCCCCCGTCCTACCCCTCTGTCCTCACCACCAAGGTGGATGGGGCAGCGCTGGCCCCGAGCCTCCCGCCGGCCCCGCCAATCCACCTTTGTCCTGGGAGGCTGAGAGCACCCCTGCACCGTGACTCACACACCCGACAACTCACCCACTTGGAGTGCGTCGCCCGTAGTCCTTCGTGTGGTGTTCGGGGCTGTGCCCCCACCGGCAGGTGAGAGCACGCTCACCACCTGGAAACAGCCCGGTGCTTGCTGCCTATCGCTCCCCGTCCCGCCTGCCCGCCAGCGTCCCCGCAACCACTCATCTGCTTTCGTGCCCTACAGATTTGCCTGTTCCGGACACTCGGGTCAACGGACTCACACCGTGTCTGTCCTTTCGTGTCCGGCAGCTTTGATTCAGGGTCCCTCCACGTTGTAGCGTGGGTCGCTCCTTTTTATGGTTCAATCGTGTTCCGTTACACGGACACGGTGCTCGGTCACTCATCCACTGACGGACATTTGGGGCGTTTCCGCTCTTGGTCCAGCAGGTTTACGGGGCTGAGAACATCCGTGTGCAAGGGTTTGTGTGGACACACATTTTACATCCGTGTGCAAGGGTTTGTGGGGACACACATTTTCCCTGCTCTTCGGTGAGCACCTGGGGTTCCACGAGGGATGGAACGGCCCGGCCATGTTATGTGCAAATCCTCTCTCCCCTCTTGTGGGCTGTCTTTCCACCTTCCCAATGGTGTCCTCCGAAGCACGTCCCGAGCGCCGGGAGCACGTGGAGAATCAGGACCCTCATGCGCCGCGGGTGGGAAAGCAGAATTGTGCAGCTGCTTTGGGAACCGGTCCGGCTCCATGTCGCGCTGTCACGTGGCCGGGCCATTCCATCCCTCATGGAACCCTTATCCATTCTTCTCTCTCTCGTTGCTCGTGCTTTTAGTGTCAGATCTAAGAATCCTTCGCCAACGCAGGTCGTGAAGATTCACCCTGTTTTCTTCTACGACTTCTATAGTTTCCGTCTCTGATTCATATCCCGTGAGCTTCCGTCCACGGCGGGAGAAGGGGTCCAGCTCTGCTGCAGTGCACATGGCTTCCAGTGGTCCCAGCACCTCTGTCAACCGTCAGCTGATGGAATGCGTGTGGGTTTATCTCTGGACCTTCACCTCCCCCCGACAGAGGACCCCATGCTCTGCAGCACCCATCTGCACACAAGCCCCCCAACGTCTGCCCTGCTCTGTGTGTCATCGGCAGGGCACCCAGGCTGTGCCTGGGACGCGGGTCTCACCCACTGCTGGCAAGAACGTACGGGGGATGCTGGTTCCCTAAGTCGGGTAAAGCAGGTAGGGGTTTAGAAAAGGCGTCTGCGCGTTGTACCTCACGTGCAGAGTCGACGACGTCCCGTTTGTGGATGAAGATGGGGGCTCAGCCCGCCAGCGCATGGGGGACTGCAGATGAGACCCTCCACTCCGCCCCGGGACTCCTGGCACCCCAGGCTCCCCTGGAAAGGAGGGGCACATTGCAAGTTCTGAACTTCCCGTGAGGGCACATGACGTGCTGTATTCCCCACTCAGGAATAAAGGGCAAGGCCACCCCTGGAAGACAGGTGGGCTTCTCGGCCAGGGGGGCCCAGCAAGGATGTCGGAGAGCCTGGCTGGCCGGGCACTGACGGGACTGGTCACTTCCTCGGAGCCTCTCCAGACAGAGTGCCAACCCCGGTCACCCTCCCGCTCCTCGGCCCTCACCACAGGCCTGCGTGGAGCTCAGACATGGCCCCCCACCCCAGGCTCCCAGGGACACGCACCTCTCCTCTCCCCCCATGGCTGGGGGCCGGGCACCACCTCCTTTCTTTGCTTTGATTCCTTTCAAGAGTTTCATGAGAAGCCAGCTGATGGGAGGAAGAGCCTCCCCGTACAAAGACAGAGGCTGCTTCCCTGAGAAGGACCACAGGGTCGGTGGCTTCCTGCTGTGTGCCGGCCAGGGCTGCGGTGTGGGGCCAGCGCCTCGGTCCTCACGACAGCCCCACGGAGGCCCCGGGCCTGCACGTTCCTGCCCACAGGGCGAGGGGAGCTCGAGGCTTCACGGAGCCGTCACTGCGAGTGGAGGCAGCTTGGCCCGGTGCGCCCGGACAGCACTGACTGCGGTGTCCACGACAGGGACAGCCCCGGAGGCAAGCTGGAGGGCCCGTGTTTGTGTTGAGGACGCACGGCCTTGCAGAGAGGACTGCGGTTTGTTTCAGAGCCTCCTGTCCCACACAGGTCTAGCGGGTCACAGCACTGCCAAATACAGGCTGGGGAGACATCCACCCAGAAACACCTGGGGTTCAAAGACACAGCCAGGAGTTGTCCCCTCCTTTCAGGAAAGGAAGCTTCCCCAGCGAGCTCCTCTTCATCCCTCAATACCCTGCTCAAATGCTCCCTTGCAGATGTAGCTTCACCAGTGCCCTGGACAGGAAGAGACAGCCGTGCTCTGGGGTCCCACAGCCCCTGCCCCACAATCTGGGCCCCAACCCCGCAGCAGAGTCAATCCCCCTGGAGCACACACTGTATCTGAGTGAATGAGGGAATGAATGAATTAGCAAGTCAATTACTAAGTGAACAAACGTGCGCAGACGCAGGTATGTGCCACGCGTCCAAGCTCCCCTGTTGAGCAAACAGTAGGGTCAGCCTAAACCGTCCCAGTTCAAACTCAGCTCACACAGATTCCAACCAACCCAATAAGGCTCAAGGCGTCTCTTTCGCGGCCACCACCACACGTGAGGAAACTTATTATGCACACAGAGCAGGAAAATAGAAAAGCAAAAATTAAATTAGGCGGCAGCCGGGAAAATGCCCACCATGCAGAACACGAGCCAACTAATTTGTCTGGCGTCCCCTGGAAGCAGCCAGGTTTTAATCTGGGTCCCTGGGACCCTGTTTCCGAGGCGCAGGAAGGCTCGCAGGAGAGGGGCAAGAATGTGGTTTCAGATGAGCAGACCCAAATTCAATTAGTTTTCAGTTCTGACCCCAACTCTCCCCGCAGGCTCGCAGGACTGAGAGAGGCGGGGGCGCTGCTGTGAGCGTCTGCCTGGACCCCGCGCCCCTCGCCCGGCCCGGGGCAGAATCAGTCGGCCTCAGCAGGGAGGTGTGCTCGCCTCACAGGCGGCCTGTTCCAGTTTGGGGAGCCGGACAGGGCGGGACGCGCGGGGAGGAATGCAGCTCGCTGGGAGCTAGGAAGGCCGGCCCGAGCTCCCCCGGAATCAGGCTCGGCAGCACGGAGGCCCCGAATCCACAGCCAGCAGCCACACCCCTGCGGGCTCAGTCACACACCTCCTCCCAGATGCCCACGGAGAGACGTTTCTAATAAGGACAGACGACCATTCTTAAAACAAAGCCGGTCTCCATGAGGAGCGCCAGATCCTCAAGACACTCCCGCCAGCCTCGGCCTCTGCTTCCCCACAGAGCCCTTCAGGGCGTGGGGGCCAGAAGGCAGCCGACGCTGGGCCTGGGGGGGCGGTCAGCCGGAAGCCTGTGGGGCCTCCAGGGTACTCTGGGTACCGCAGGACCCCCTCAGCCAGGTGGAGCCGCCAGCTCAGCCCCAAAGGTGCCCCGGGCATCTGGACGGGGTGTGGCTGCGCCGGGCCTGCTCCTTCCTCCCCTGCCCTGCCAGAGGCCCAGAGGGGCCCGAGCTCCAGAGCAGACTCACTGCCCCTCCACGATCCCAGAGAGTCCTAGGACAGGCTCATCGGTGATGCTGGGGCACGGGGACCCCAAGCCGATCAGCCAATCAGTCTCCATCCCCCAAGGTGACCTTGTGGCTCTACTCTTCCCTTCCCTGGGGGCCTTTCTGACTTTGGGGGCCACCCTGGGGCCCGCCTGGCCTGTTAGAAACCTGCCCCCGGTGACGCTAGGGTCTTCACTCCCAAAGCGGCCCCACCACCGGAGCAAGTGAATTTCCAAGCTCATGTGCTCTGAGCCCTGAAGGTGTCCCAGCCCCTGCTCGGCACCAGCTGTCATTCCTCAGGTGACCTTCCCGAGGGCTGTGTGTGTCTCAGGGTCATAGGTCAGCAGGAAGTGGGCTCCCAAGCAAAGGCAGCTGAACCCGGGAGGCGCCCAGAGCCCCATGCAGAGGCTGCTGGGGCGCGAAGGGCACGGCTGACCGCTGGGACCCGGCGGTCTTATCAGGCTGCGACCACACCTCCTGCAGGCCCCAAGGAACCAAGGCCTCAGCACAGCCCTGCATGGGGCCCCCCACCCCAGGGAGCCCACAGCTGCTGTCGGCCTGGCCACGGGAGCCCCGCAAGGCCGCCTGCTCTGGTCACAGGGCTCTGGGCAGGGCCCCGCCTGCCTCCGGCGCTCCCAGCCCGCGGGGAGGCCCCGCTGTGCACCGAGGGAGGCCCGGTCTCACGCTGGACGGCCCACAGCAGCCCCCTCGACCAGTGCACGCGCCCCGTGCGTTGAGGGCTTCCCTGTACTTTTCCAAGAACGTCTGTGATTCTGTTTCAAAGACAATCCCCAAAGGTACCGCCTCAGACGAGGCGCCTTTCTGAGCTCCTTCCGCAAGGACGGCGCATCTCGGCAGTCGGACAGCCTGACCTCGGTGGCCGTGGGGACGCCGTCACCACCTCCCTCCCGCCCGAGGGGGATGGGGCCGGCCCGCGGGTGCCTGTCGCCTGCCAGACCTGAAGCAGGAGGAGCCCACCTCCTGCACGCAGCCTCAGCGAGAAGCCACAGGGGACGGACGCCACCGCGTCCTGAGCCACAGCCCATCCGGCGGACGGCATGGCCCGGGATCCGCTCCCTCTGCCCACGGCGGCACCAAGGGGCCAGGAAGTCCCGCAGGCCGCCCGGGACCCCGGCTCCCCGCCACCCACAGCCCTGCGGACACCACGCTGCAGACAAGCCAACGCTGCCCGGGGAGCAGTCACCCCATGGGGACTGTCCAGCCCCAGGCCTGACCCGGAGAACAGGAGGCCTCTGCAGACGTCCCGGGCTGGGGGAGGGGTGGGGTGGGCTGTGTCGGGCGGCACCTCGCCGCCCCTGCCTTCGAGGGGGTCCCTGGCCGTGGGCTCTTACCGTCCACGCAGGCGGGCCGGGCTCTCGTGGTGCCTGCGATCTGCCCCTTCCTGCAGGCGCAGCGAGCCGTCTGCCGGGCAATCGTCCTCCGAGGCTGGCTGCTGTCCCGGTCCAGGGTCACAATCTCACACGTGCCGGCAGCCAGCTGACCTGCAAGAGAGGCACAGGAATGAGCTGAGTCTGTGAGGCTGGGGGACGAGCCGCCCAGCCCCCCCGGCCTCGGAGGCGCCCTGCTGGCCGCGGGGAGGCAGGCCGCCACCCCAGAGCGCCCGTCTCGGACACCTTCAAGGACGTCGTCGGAAACACGCCCAGGGAGCGAGCGCCGGGTCGGGCCTGCGGCCTCCACTGGACACGGCCCCACGGTGGCACGCGAGGCCCTGCCGGGACGGGCAGGAAATTAAACGTGGCCCCATCTTCCACGCCCGGAAATGAAAGGCCGCGTGACGCTGCCGGGCGTCTGATGGGAGGAACCAGACTGCGCGCAGTACGGTGATCCAAACCCACGCTTGGCTCCGGAGTCTCTGCGCCCACCTGGCCCGAGGGCGGTGGACGTGAGGACCCTCCCCCGGGTCTGTTAACGGCGGTGAGGGAGAAACTCCCTGTTGGCACAGGGCTGGCTGAGAGCGGCAGGGACGCGGCTGTCACCCTCCACGCCGGGCCGTCCGTGGCCGCCCCTCCCCCACACAGGCTGGTGCACACACACATGCACACTTAGCACGTGAGATGCACACGCAAGCTCCCGGATGTGCCCCTCTCTCCTGCTTTCCCCTGTGGACACGGCCCCAGCTCCCCAGAGTTCGTGGGCACAGGACTGGGGACAGCAGGGTGCTGTGGCCTTGGTCTGTCTCTGGGCCAGCGCGGCACGCAGAGAAGGGACACGCTGACTTTGCAGGGGACAAGTCAACCAGTGAAGTGGCCTCCCCCTCCTCCTCCCGTCTCCTAAATCACAGCGGGGGCGCCTGTCTGGCCGAGGGCCCATGCGGCCCACATCCCAGCAGACGCAGAACCCCGCCTTCCATAGGACATCCCTCTGCCTGGAGTACCAGCGTGGGCTCCGCTAAGTGCCGAAAGCTGACTCGGACGATAAAGACGGTGTCAGCTCTGGACGGAGGACGGACCAGACGAAATCCGGCCACCTCGCCCCGTGGGAGACGGGAGGTCGTCCCTCACTCCGCCGAGCAGCACCGGTCCATCCCCGGCCGGGTCACCGGCTGCCCCCTGGCCACGCAGCCATGGCCTCTCCCTGCGTGCTCACTCCGGAGAACCACCGGAGGTCCCACTCACTCACAGCCTCGTGCGTCCATTCCCTCGGCAGGTAGTAAGCACCTACTGCATGCTGTCTGTGATGTTGGACCCTGGGACGCAGATGCGAGCGAAGCAGATGGCACGGTGCCCCGAGGGGCTCCCCACAACTGAGAGCACAACCTCATACAGATGCCCAGATGCAGGGGTCCCAGCCTGCCTGTCCATCACGTGGGGGCCAGCAGGGAGACGGGACAGTGCAGGGGGGGTGGGCTGCCCCTCAGAACAAGGGAATAACGAGGAAATGACGCCCAGCCACAGGGCCCAAGGGGCAGGTGGGGAGGGGGCCACTCCCTCCTTGCTGAGGGCGAACAGGCAGCACCCTGGGGCTCCCGGGTGGCATTTCTCAGTCCTGGGGTCCTTCCTCATCCACACTACTGCTGTCACTGCAGGGCTCTCCCCCAGGCAGGCCCCTGGGTCCTCCAGGCAGCTCACCGCACAAGACCACCCTGCTTTTCTCTCACCTGTGTCACCTGGAGGTCTCCAGCCCAGCCAGGAGCTGCGTCCAAAGCAGGGGTCACCCAAGTCGGCAGGACGAAGCATGAGGACTAGCCACCCACTCCGGCCAGCTAGGAGCTGCCCAGGCCACCCTCGACCCCTGGGGGTGCTGCGTCTGGGTGAGAGCCAAGAGTCACGGGGGCATCGGCGGTGGGCACCAGGCACGCCCAGCCCTGGGCTCCGCATGGGCTGTGTGCAGTGACCAGAGCCTACCGCGGATCACAGGGGGTTTGCTGGGGGCACGGCACAGGAGCCCAGTGGGGGTCTCCTGGGCACCCCCCCAGATGCTGGGACCCCTCCCCGTGTGGAGCAAAACCCGTCCACGGGCTGTGCCCCAGCGCCACCTCCCTGGAAGGCTTCGGCTGCACGCTTGGACTTCGGTCAGCTAATTACACGAAAAATTACATACTGTACAGAGAATGAAGTAAAAATAAACAGGGTAAGTAGACAAATGCAACAAAAGGAAAAATGTTGGGATGGACAGAACAGTCCTCTGTGACAACAGTGGATAAAGCCTCGAAGATGTGATCACGGGGAGCCACGCACCTGAGCTGGTCCGTAGGCCACGATAAAGACGCTGGGACTCACAGGCCGTCCGACGCTGTGATTTGCAGCTGGGAGGCCTCTGTCCCAGCCGCTCTTTTAAGCTCTGCCGGTGGACATGGGGCTGTTCCTCACTGCCGCCCAGCCTGACTCCAGACCCCTCCGGCTACGTCAGTGGGCAGCAGAGGCCCGTCTCCTACTTTCCTGGACACCGTGAGCCCCGGTTGCTAATTAAGCAGCCACCCAGCCACGCGACTCCCCACCGAAGGCCAGTATTTCGGCACCAGCCCCCGAGCCGTGAGAGATGCCTGCCTGGGCACACTGAGGCTCCTGAGCCTAGATCCCCATGTACGGGGATGGCTGGGCGGGGCCACAGCGCAGGGACTGGCAGGCTCTGCACGACCTAGAGCACCCCTCACCCAGGCAGGGTGTAACCAGGAGCCGTCAGCCTGGCACCATCACCCCAGGGGCCGCAATGCTGGGCCGCGCCCTACAGAGCAGGGGTGCTGGGGTTTGGAATGACAAGGCCGCCAAGGGCCCCCCACATGCTCTGCATGTGCATCCACACTGAGATGAGACCCAGAGCAGGTGCCTGGGAGGGCAGGTCAGCATCCTGGGGTGGCCGTGGGAGGAATCACAGACACTGCGTTCTCCCACCTTGGGAGCGTCCCCCACTGTGGCGCTTACTGAGCTAAACAGCTCGGGTTGCTAAGGGAGCCTTGTCTGGGCGGGCATGTAGGTGTGCGGGGGGCTCTGCAGGACCAGGCTGTGGACAGACACGCTCACGCCCGCGGCCTGCCTCAGGGCCCTGCTGGTGGTCGAGCCAGCCCCGGCTGTCCCCTGGAGCCCGGGACTGCAACGGTCAGGGACGAATCAACAGGGCTGGGGATGGGTCTGGGAGCCACCGGCCAGGACATCAGGAGCCCTGCAGGCGGTTCCGTCAGATCAGGGCCCCGGAGGGCGTGCCAGCAGGGAGAGGACCAGGACTGAGGCCGTGCCCGGAAGCCGTGTCCCAGCTCCACACCGGCGGCCACGGCCACCGCGGAACCCCGGGCCTCTGCTGCACAGGCCGTGGGCTGGAGTCCAGCCGGGCACTGCACCTGCCCCCAGGGGAAGCGGCCAGGGACGCCCACCTCGGCCCCACAGGGAAGAGCCCGGGGTCGGCCCCCCTCGCTGCGATGGTCTGCTGAGGCGCCGGCTCTGGGCTGGCCTGGTGTCGGTGCTGCCACAAGACCCCAGCAACTCCCTGCAAGCTGAGCACCCTTACTCCCCTCTCCCTGCAGACTTCACAGAAACTGCTCCCGAGGTTTCATCACCCTTCTAGGGCCATGATTTGGGGCCCCGGGACTCAGCGGAGGGACGGCGCAGGACACACCTGTGGATCAGGACTCGCAGGTGTGTGCTCGGCCCCTGGGGGCCTCCTCGGTGTCCAGGGCCCCGGGCCAGTGTGGACGGGAGCCCCCACCCCTGGAGCTGGAGTCCACATGAGCACGTCCCGGCCTGTCAACGCTCACGTGCGCCCCGAGGCAGCCCAGGCTGGGGGCAGGACACCGGCCCCCCAAGAGTTCCAACACGGTCCCCAAGGGAGGCCCGCCACCGCCCAGACCCAAGCGCAGTCCCTGGAAGGACCATGAGCCCTAAAAACAAGCTGTGCCAAGCTCTTTCTCAGGCTCACCGCGCCATTCTACATAAAATCGTTTCAATTGAGATTTATGGTCCAAGGCCTTGCAACCCACTGGTCCAGGGACTGGAGCCCCTTCCTTCTGTGAGAGTCCAGAATCCCAGGCCCCGAGGTCCAGCCTGACCTGGTCCCACTGCTCCTGCAGGGAGTCTGCCAGGGGCAGCCGCTCCAATGACAGTGACCCACCGTGGGGAGCCCCAGGGGGGAGCAAAGCTCTCCATTGGCCAGGGGGAGACAGGGGCCCTCGCTCCTCAGGAGGGGCTTGCTGGCCTGCAGAGGGCTTCAGACGCTGTCCTTAAGCTGTCCCCAGCCCTTGGAGGGCCACCAGCCAGGGACTGGAGCCGGAGACTCGGGTCAGGAGCAGAGCGGCCAGCACCCAATCCCACCTCCTGGCATTCCATGCCGCTGCCTCGCCCCACGCTGGCATCCTGAACATCACGGACACGGGGGATGCAGCCACCACACTCTGAGCTCGACGCTGACACTCCTGGAGTCGGCCCTGGGCTGGCCCCCACGGGGCTGGATCCCGGCCACGGGGCGAAGCCTCCCTTGGGACAGGCCGCAGACAGACAGAAACACAAGGACCAGTGGGGACAGGAAAGACTCTGCGGTCCCGGGGACCCGGCGGAACCTGCGCGGGGCGACATGGGGCTCAAGGCCAAGACCCGAAGATGCTAGGCGCCCCCGATCTGTGAGGCGACCTCCAGGGTCTGTATCAAGTAAGGGCGCGCAGACGCCAACGAGCGGCACATCACGGCGGGTCACGGGGACAAACCAGCGAGTGTGGAGCACCCAGCCCCTCAGGGTCGTGCTCGCTGGCACTGCCCACCAGGGTGCGAGTTTCAACACGGGCCACAGGTGCCCATGAACCATGTTCCCAGGATGCTGACAGGTCTGCAGCCGCCACCGCAGCGGGCACCCTGGTCCGGCGTCCCTGGGGCTCACGCCCCCAAATCCGCGAATCTGTGCTTGGCTCCAAGCGCGAGTCGACGAGAAAACATTAGCAAAACCACGAGGAGATGTGATTAAAGAAACCCCCGGTGGTGGAGGGTAGCACGCCCCCCGGCGCCCGACTGCGGACCGTGCACATGGCCTGGGGGGCAGGTGGGGGCCGAGCTCGCCCTCCACCCACACTTCAGGGGCGCAGAGGCTTCGTCACACGTCACAGGGGCACTAAAGGCAGTGCTCAGGGAGGGCAAGGCCGCGCTGCGGTAAAGGAGGTGGAGGGGCTCTGCTGTCCCAGCTCTGACTCGCAGCCGCGGTCGGGATCGCTAATGGTGCTGTTTTCCTCGGGACGAGACCCACAGCAGGACGGCCTGAGGCCAGGGGACAGGGGTTCAAGGCGGCAGCGGGAGGGAGGCCTGGCAGGAGCTGCTCCGTGTCCGGGGTCTGGGAGACACGCAGGTGCACGCACGCCCCGCACACGTCCGCGGGCCCCGCCTCGCCCAGCACGGCCCCTTAGAGCCCCTGCCTCCGTCACCGGGAAGGGCCGTCGAGGCAGGTGGAAGACAGAAGGTGCGGGACGGGGACCGCCCAAATGTGCTGGGAACTCTGCAAACGGATCCTCAGGACAACGACCTTTCCTCCGCCCCCCAGCAGCCCACGACACGCCCCTCTCACCCAACACGGACACAAGGACCCCCAAGTGGACAACTGGCTTGACTCACAACACGGGCGGGCTGGCCACACGGATGCCACGGCGTCCTCTCCTGCCTCCCGTGGAGGACTGTGCGGATGGCCGCTCGGCCACAGCTGCAGCCTGAGCCCACGCTGGTGCTGTCCCCAAACCGCGGACTCTGGCAGGCGCGCCGGGGGTGCGGACCCACCGGGCAGGACACAGCAGAGGACAGAGCCCTGGGCGCCCCTGCCCCACACCTGCCTCTCCCATTACAGAAGAGACGCGCTCCCGATTCACACCGTGAAGGACCCGGAGGGACCCACACAGAGCAAGCGACGTGCGGTTTTATCCCGATCACAGAGACAGTCGGTAAGAGGATTAAAATATACAGAAAAACCTACACAATCCGACAGAGCATTACAGCCTCAGGATCTGAGCTACAGGAGGCCCCTGTACCCGGGGGTGTCCCCACATGAGACCTGCCTGCACGGGGGGAACATGCTCCCGCCCCCCACAGCGTGGGAAGGCCCGCGGTGGGTCACCTGCCCACATCCCTCCGCCGCCTCCCTCAGGGGGACTGGTCACCGGCTGGCCTCACGGGAGGATGGGGAGGGCGGTACAGGGGACGTCACGTGACCCCTGCCACGGTGCACGTGGTAACTGTCCTCTTCCAGTCCTCGTCCTTGCTGTCCGTCGCCCACCGCGCCTGGCCCACGACTTCACGTGGGGCCGGGTCCTCCCCGCGGCTTCGGGCACCCACTGGGGTCCTGGGGTGTGTCCCCCGCAGCGAAGAGGGCTCTTGCACACTGAGATCCCTGGCCTCAGATTCTCTATCGCAGGTCGACCCGGTGGAGCCAGTTAAGTGCATGAGGCAGACAACCAAGCACAGCCCCTCGGCTCAGGGATGGCCTGCGCGACGGGCAGGAGGGGAGACCAAGAGAGGGAGGGAAATCGGGATTTACAGAAGCGCCTCCTCCAGCCAACCAGTTCTGAGTGGCAGACGGCGTGCGGTGCCCCTGACCCGGGCCGAGGCCAGCGCGTGCGGACGGCGTGGCTGGCCCCCATGGTGCATGTGCACAAATGACAGAATGACTGTCCCCACAGGAACCAGGGGCTCCGGGGACCCAGAGCAGGCCCAGCCGGCCCACGGGCCCCTCAGCGCCTGCGCGGCCCCTGGGGAGCGCTGTGAGAGCAGGTGTGGGCCACAGACCACTGCCCCCGTCCCCACACGGCGTGAGCTCAAGGCCGAGACGCAGACCCCCGTGCACGCCCACTGCGGTGTAGACTCACACGTGGAACACAGATGTTCACACACACGCGTGTACACAGGGCTCCCCCCCAGTGGACGTCAATGCTCCCTCCCACTCAGCAGCTGGGAAGCAAGTCCGTCCCCTCTGTCCACAGAGCCACTGTCCACCCCACCTGCCCGGCCAGCCCGAGAGGCTCCCGTGACCACCATCGGCTGCGCGCTGCCGTCCTCCGAGAGGACAGCTCCCCCGTCTCTGCAAAGGGGTGGGGGGTGCGGCCTCCGGCAGGGAAGCCTCCAGCACGGCCTGCGCTCCCGGAGATGCCCCCGAATCGGCCCAGAGGGGAGTCAGAGGGCCCTCAACCCCGCCTGGCCCTTGGGTCCCCACCGCTGAATTCCCAGCTGGCCCCGGGCTCAGCGAGCCCAGAAGAGGGAGGGGAAGCAGGAATGTGCGTGACCCCGAAGGCCAGGTTCCAGCGGGTTCCCAGGACCTGGGGGCGGCCTGGCGGGCGTGTGCCGGCGCCTTCCTGGTTCTAGCGCAGTGTCCACGGTCCACAGTGATCCTTCCCTGGCTTTACCTTACAGGCAAGCTCAAGGGCAGGGGCCTGAGCTTGGGATAAAGGCGGCAGGACGCATCTGCGTGGGTGGGTGGTCCTGAAGCTGCTCACAACCGGACGGCTACTTCCTTCCCCCATCCCGAAGGGAGCCCTCGGCTCACCCTGCTCTGCAATACAGCCCCGAGTCCCCTGGCCGTCCCCACTAACACAGCTCCCAAGTACAACTACGGCTTTTTCCAGCAAAGTCAACCATCTCACAAAAACCTCCCAGACCGGGCCGACCTTGTCCCAGCCTGCTCCTGCCCTGCTGCCCTTTCTCTCCCACGGCCATCCTCCCACCCGAGCCACGTCCCCTGCCCAGCCCAGAAGCCGGGTGGGCCGTGCCAAGAGGGGCAGACGGCAGCCCCACCCACGGCGGGGCCGGCTTACCGCCGAGACAAAGATCCCCCCAGCCCGCTGCCTGGCCTGTCCCTCAGCCACCTGTGAGCTTGGAAACATGGGAGGTTCCATCCCCGGGGGCAGGTGGGCTGGGCCAGGAGGGAAGGACGAGCCCCCTCCCTGCATACCAGCTCCGAGTGGAGCCTCAGCTCGAAGGCGCCAGTGCCCGCAGGCCTTCCAGGTGCTGCTCAGGCCAGGCAATCTGCGCGCTGGGCTCTGGAATCTGGGGAGGAGCAGGTGCAGGGGCCATCATAAAGAGCGGGGGGATAATAGCTGTGATTACCGCAACGAGGCAGGTTTTCAGGGCCTCCAGAGCCGAGATCAAAGCCTGTGTAGGTAAGTTCCCTCAGCTGGCTCCACAGCGAGCCTTAAATCCCGAAACCCGCCACGCCACCCTGTCCCCGGCCTGGGGCTCACGGGGCCGCACCGAGACTGGCGGGCAGTCCTGCACCTGCAGACACGGGTGGGGCCAGCCAGGCCAGGCCACAGTGTCGGAGCGAGCAGAAACCACCTTGTGTGGTCTGGGGCCTGCCCGTTGTCACCAGAAGCCGTCGATCCTGCCGGGGACAGGGCGGTACCCAGAGACGGTCGCTGGTCCAGGAGACAAGGGATTTCGGAGCCAGCTGCCACCTGGGCTGGGCTGACGGCCTTAAGAGGGAAATGCGGGAACCTGCCAGGGGCCCTGATGCACCCTTCACAGCCAACACCTGGGAAGACAGCCGCCTGCTACGGAGAAGCAGCTGTTTCTAGAAGGTTCATGACCCCCAACCTAAGGAGGGGAGGGTCCTGGAAAGGGAAAACGCGGGCAGAGTGGTGTGGGTCTGGGCTCTATGCTGGAGAAGGCTGGGAAGGGGGAGCCATCTCCCCGTACGACCTCGGGGCCCTCCCGCTGCCCAGCATCGCCTGCCTCCCCTGGTTGCTCCCTCACTTGCTTCACCTGCCGGAAAGCACCTGCTCACGCTTCAGATCCAGACTTGCTCCTCCCCACTCATGCCCACGGCCCCCCGTCTGAAGGACGTTCGCTGGGGGGAGCCAGGTGACCCCGCCTGTCACCTGCTCTTGCCCTTGCTGGGAGAAGGCAGAGGGGGCAGCAAGAATGCTGAGGGCCACGCAGCGCTCGGCCCCCGATGTCAGCAGGCTGGGCTCAGCTCCTCAAGCTCTGAGTTCCACAGCTCAGCCCAGTAGGCTCTGCAAATCGTGTAAAGGAGGGATGACTGCAGGGCTCAGGATCAAACCTGGCCATGGGGGGTTCCCTCTGCCTCAGCCCGCACCCTCCCCGGTTCCCTGACCTGTCTGCTCATCAGCACAGAGCCAGGCAGAGTCTCGCCCCTTCACCCAATGCTCTGGCTCAGGAATGCCACAGCTCGGGGTCTGGGGGCCTTCAGACCCACATGGGGTCACTGGCGTTCACCGTGGGCCTGAAGACCGGCGCCCCACCCTCCAGAGCCAACGCAGGCCTCCAGGGACCCCCTCGGACTTCATCCCTGCCAGGGACATCCTCCCTGAGGCCGTGTGCTCTCCGCACTGACGACAGGCAGTGGCCACTAGCACGAAGCCAGGACAGAGCTCCCAGCAGCGGGTGCCCAGGCCCCTGTGACCGGGAGCGCTCGCCCAGCACGAGGGTCAGGGCTCCAGAGCATGAATGACTCAGGCCACAGCCGCCCACAGAGCTCGGGGGAACCCCACCTGCCCGCCCCGCGTCACAGCCCGGGCAGCAGGTGGCAGCCTCGGTCTCCCCATCTGTAAAATGAGCCGGTGGGACAAGCCCACATCCTTCCCTCTCTGGACTGGGCCACCACCATGGAGACAAGAGGCTGTGTGGAGGGGGAAGCGGATGGTGGAAGGAAAGCCCCCACTGCGGCGAGCCGGTGGGTGGGGGGCGGCGGGCGAGAAGGCGGGCTGAGGGCACACAGGGTAGCTGCAGACAAGCCTCATGCGGACACGGAGCCCAGCCCGAGGGAGGCCCACATCCCAGACCCTGGAGCCTGTGACTCGGGGGCCTTCCCCACAGAAGGTGGGTGTCACCTGCAGGGCACAGATGTGAACAAGCTCGGGACCTCGTGTGTGGATCATCTGGTGGCCCGGGTCACCTCGGAGTCCCTGCAAGAGGGAGACACGGGGAGATCTAACCACAGCGAGAAGACCGGGTGACGACGCGGGACACAGAGGCCGGAAGGACAGATGCCCTCGGAGACGGAGCAAGGGCCACACGCTGAACAGTTCGGGGAAGACGAGGAGCAGGTTCTCCCGGGCAGCTCCGGGGTGGCACGGACCTGCCCACGCTCGGACTGTGGTGCAGTGAGCCCCCTTGTTGGATGTGAGACCTACCCAACTGTGAGGGAACAGGTTTGCGTGGTTTGAAACCATGAGGTCCACGGGGGTCTCCGACTCGGCCACGGCAAACACGCCCAGGGCGTGTGGTCACCACGAGGGCACGGGCCTGACCTGCAGGGGCTGCCGGACACGGGCCACCGGGGGCCACGCCGAGTGGGATCCTGGCTGGTCCCTGCAACCCCCTCAGCTCCTGCAAGGCAAAACGTGTGTCTGCATCTCAGAGAGGACTCAGGCTCAGGTTCCCCCAGCCACCCAGGGCTGGGGGTGTGGCCGAGAGCCTGCGTTCCCACCTGGGAGCATCAGCCACCACCCAGGCTCCTCTGTTGTCCCTGGAGACTTCATTATAGACTCTAAACCCTGTGACATGCCAGGCACTTCAGAAAACCCTGAAGGGGTGAGACTTTAAGCAGAAAGGGGCTCAGCTCAGGCCAAAGGGACGGTGACCCAGCTCTCTGCTCCGGAGCCCAAACTCTCTGCTGTGTCAGGACCTCGGCCCGGAGAGGCCTCTCAGGACTCGGTAATGGAGCTGTAGGGGGCCCTGACCTAAAATGCTCGACGAGGACACGGACCGAGAGCGGCACATCGGGGCTGGCGGCAGCCCCTGCCACGAGAGCCTCACGTTGCCTGTCCCCCATCCCCAGCCTGGCTGGCACAAAGGCCAGGACACCAGAGGTCATCAGGGGCTCCGCAGCTGGTCCCCAGAACTTGTCCAGGGCAGCTGGGCTCGCCCTGCCCTTTGGGAACGGCCGAGGCTCCCAGAGCCCCTGATTCGACCTCTGACCTGGCCCAGCAGGTACTCCCTGGGTGGCGGAGGGCCACGGAAGGGGGACTGGGCACAGACCCTCCCCAGAATGTTCCTGAAGGACAGCTCATGACTCCAGGTTGCATTCCAGAGGCTGTCCCCGCCTCTCTGACCCCACGTCTCCCACCCCAGGAACAAGCACCTGGCCGGCCTGCCCCAGCTGGCGGCCCCAGGCGCCGAATTACATCAAGGGAGCATGGTTTCGGGGCTCCCTCCGGCGGGTCCTCCTTGGGCCTGGCTGCTGGTGTCGGGCAGAAACACAGAAGGAGCCCAGAGTCCAGGCCCAGCGGACGGCATTTCTGCTTCCTTCCTTCCCCAGCGCTGGATTCATCCGGCAGTGGTTCAGGGCCCGGGCTCTCTGGATGGCCCCAAGGCCCTGCCCCTCTGCTAATATGCAGGCATTTTACGGGACACAGTAAGGGAGGCGTGGACGCTTTTACTGTTCTCCTTGGGACAGCGAACGTTGCCCTGAGACGTCCATTATCGAGCACCTCACCGCTGTCCAGCTGGCTCCCAGTCAATTATCCCCGGTAATGTGCCTACTAATGAGGCGTCGCCCTTCCTGGCAGGTCCGCACCGCGGCCCCAGGGCCCGTCCCGGGCGGGGCTGGAACGGGCTGGCACAACATCGTAAACACTGGCTAATTACGCCGCAGTTTATGACTTCGCAAAGGTCAATAAAGGCATGCCGGCGTCGCTCTCCAGAGCGGAGCACCCGGGGGCCGGCTGGGGACTGCAGCAGAGCCCGGGCCAGCCTTCAAGCAGACGCACCAGGAAAATAGGGCAGGTCCTCAGCGACAGGCTCCGGCGGCCCCCCTTCTCCGCCAGAGCCTGCAGCCCTCCAGGACGCCCGGTGCCGGTCAAAGCCACGGCCTGGACGCGGCACGGAGCCAGGAGGGAGGACAGCCCTCCCTCAGCTAGAAAGAGCCCAGCCCTGTTCCATGAGCTGAGCCCCTCTTAGAGCCTCTGGGCATTGCTGTGTTAGCTCCTCCTGGCTCCTGCTCTCACCCTCCCCACCACCTACTCCCAGGCAAGAGGCCCTCCGCCCAGGTGGGTCTGGCTTCTCCTGGCCCAGCTGCCTCCGTGGCAGACAGGATGAGCTCGGGATCCCCCGGCCCCTGGATCCCAGAGGAGCCACCGGGGTCACGGTGGGGGAGTCCTGGACGAGGGGGCTCCGTGTCCACCTGTGGAGCATGGAGGTCACGGCCATTACCCTGGGGACACTCCCAGCCCGTGACCCGTCCTCACTCCTAGTACCCAGTGTTGTTGGCAGCCGCCCCCTTGATGACCAGAAATGCCCCTGCAGGGCGGACAGGCCAGGCTCCCTGGGCCACGGGGTCTCCCACACAGCTGTCTGCCCTCGGCTGCAGGGGGCTGTGAGCCAGGCCCTATCCTGGGGGCACTGTGGACGGACAGTCAAGCAGCTCGTTCTCGGGGCCAGGTTGTCCTCCGCCGCTCGGGGTGTTCAGGCTGTGAAGACCACACGTCTGCAGAGCTTGCCGGATGCCTGCCCCCGGGGCCAGCACCTCCCCTGGCTGAGAACCGGCCAAACCCTGACACCAGGACCTGAAAACCATTTCCGGCTTCAGTCTGAAATGGCTTCATTTGTCTTTCAGATCATTTCTGTGTCCTGTGGACACGGAGATGAAATGGATTCACCGCAAACAGCAGCAGCAAAGCCAGGGCCTGGGGGTCCTGGGCGGGGGGCCGGAGAGGGCAGGGCAGGGTGCAGAGGGACCAGGCCCCTAGCTGGGAGGGGGCTGAAGGGGGTGGGACCCAAGCTGGGAGGGGACAGGAGGGGGAGGGGCGGGGTGCAGAGGGACCAGGCCCCAGCTGGGAGGGGGTGGGAGGGGGTGGACCTGAGCTGGGAGGGGGCGGGAGGGGGAGGGATCTGAGCTGGGAGAGGGTGGGAGTGGGAGGGGTGGGGTACAGAGGGACCAGGCCCCAGCCGCTCCATGTGCTGTGACCCTCAGAGAGGGGGGGCCCTGTGTTATCCAGGCCATCAGTCTGTCTGTCCTGAGCTGGAAGGTGACACCCAGGGAGGGCAGGGCACTTGCCTGCAGCTCACATGTGGTCTGCAAGGCTCTCCCTTCCTGCTCTGCTATCTTTCAGGATGTGTAGGAAATGAGCTGAGAAGGGTTAAAGTCATGTTGAAGAAACCATGATTTCCACTCATGAGCCAACTCAAAGGCCTGGACACCCTGGGAGTGCTGGGGTCCTCAGGTGGGGCTGGGGCAAGCAGGGGAGCCCCCCATCATCCGGGAAGGAGGGAGAGGCCTGACTGGGGCTGAGACGCCCCCTGTACGCCACTGCTGAGGGGGGTCTCGCCGTGAGGGGAGCCGGCCTGGGGCCCAGAGAACCCACACTCCTCACTCCCAAGGGCGTTTCCTCCTCCGGGGGGGCCTGCAGGCCCGACGCCCCTCCCCAGGTCTCCTTGCTCTTGGGGGAGGGGGCCCCTCCGCGCACCTGGGTCCCTGGAGGATGCTGCTCAGTCGCACCAGGCTCTCAGCCCACGCAGGCCAGAGCCCTCTGCTGGTCTAAATGCCCCCCTCAACCCTGTGACAGCACATACAGGTGTCCCTGACCTTTCCTGGAGGTGGTGACCATGGGAGGGCATTTTCGGCAGTGGCTGTTTGTCATAGAAAAAAGCACTCTTCGAGGAACCAGAAATGCTAACCTGGCCGGTCTCTCCCTGCCTTGGGCACCAGGAGGACAGAGAGTAGCTGCAGGGACAGCTGCTTGCCCTCCATGAAATCATGCAGGGGTGGGGTGCTCTGGGTCCATTGGCCCAGTCTCCGCACCAGGCGGCCTGGGGTATTTGTCCCAGAGAGGACACAGGGGAAGTGCCTCTGGTTCGTCCAGCTTGGACAGGGCACCTGGGGGCAAGCCTCCCTCGCGCATCAGCAAGAGGCCCGTGGAGGCTTCCCGTGGCTGCAGAAGGACCAGGCACTGCCCTGCCCTCCCTGGCCGAGACCCACGCTGGAGGCACCTGGAGGGAGGCAGGTGCAGGGATGGGGGCTGTGTGTAAGGAGCCGTCAGCAGGGCCCAGGAGCAAGACGCGTGGAGGGAGGGGACAGGGTTCCAGGGGCAGGAGGGCTTGCAGTGGGGAGGAGCTCCACGGAAACCCCAGCAGCCTAGGATCAGCGGAGCAGAGCCCATCCCTGAGCGGGTGCAGAAGCAGAACATGCTGACGTGTGCTGACAAATGGCCCCTTGCCCTCCTTCCGGCTGGATGTCCCCTCCCTCCCACACTGACCCCTCCAGCCCCTGCAGGCCAGACCAAGCCAAGTGGCAACACTTCCTGCCCCCGCTTTGGTGGAGGCCCCCACCCTCCCTGAGCCTCCGCCCCTGCCTGGGCAGCAGGGGTAACAAGGCTAAGACCCCTCCGCGGGCAGCCTTTCCACCCTGTGCCCAGGTGCCTCCCGCCTGCAGTCTCCCACCAACCCCAGTGAGGCAGAGGAGGCCTTGGGGATGAGAATACCCGGTGGGCACTTGTCCTGATGATCGAGGGGACGCCACCAGCAGCACCACTGGTACACCCAAGGCTGCAGGTGCGCCTCCCCCAGCCTGCACCGTGGGCCTGCGGACGGGGCACACGTCACCATTCCCGGGGCACGTGGAAGGCGCCTCCGCCTGGGCTGGCCAGCTCCCCAGCGCGTGCCGGCCGCAGGGACAGGTGATGGAGAAGCTCCCCTGCCGTGGTGGCTTTACTACCACGAACCATCCTGTGTTGGGAGGACCCACCCTCAGGACGCCCAGGATGGTTCAGAAAGGACGGATCGTTCATAACCACGTGTGGCCTCTCTCGTGGGCTTTCTTTACGCAGCACGGGTGGCACCCAGGCCAAGCTGCTGACTGGAAAACCATGTTTCCCAGCCTTGGCGTGCATCCTCTGGACCACGGGAAGCCACGGGATCTGAGGGCCGGTTACCTAGGAGGGTGGCCGGTGTGGTCCACACTGAGGGGGCCTGCCACAAGCCTTAGGACGGTGACAGAGTGCGCACTGAGCCAACTGGTCTCTGACAAAGCCGCGAAGGCAATTCCATGGAGGAACGATCGCTCTCCAGCAGAAGATGCTGGAATAATTGGGAGTCTGATAGGCAAAAAGTGAATCTGGACTCAGACCTTACAGTGTTCACAAAAATTAACTCAAAATGGGGATCTAAATAAAAAACACAATAATATAAAACTTACAGAAGAAAACGTAGGAGAAAATCTATGTGACCCTCAGTTTGGTAAGGAGCTGTTAAATAAACCACCGAAAACATGATCCACGAATGAAAAAAAGCCGTAACTGGGCTCTACTAATGTTCAATACTTCTGTTCTCGGAAGGCGCCGCTCAGAGCACGGAAGGGAGAAAATCCTCGCAAACCACACACATCTGACGAAGGGCTTGTGTCCGGAAGGTGCGTGAACCCATACAACTCAATCATAAGAGAATAACCAACCCAATGAAACAATGGGCACAAGATCTGAACAGACACTTCTCCCCCAGAATGACAAAGAAGCACACGAAGATATACTCAACAGTGCTCATCATCAGAGTTTCAAACGGGAGCAAGGAGATAGCCACGCGCCCCGCCGAACGGCTAAGGCAGTAACACCTGCAGGAGCGCGTGCACAGAGCGCAGGGCAGCCCTCGCTCAGCGCGGGGGGACAGGCACCTGCTGCGCTTACTCTGGAGGACGCTCGGGCAGGCTCTCAGCAACCCTCTGCGTGATCACGCGATCGTGACCCGGCACCTGGGCTCCTTGGTATTTACCCTCATCGGCGCTCACACTTGCATCCTCACGGCACGCCGCCTGTGAATGTTCACGGCACCTTTTTACCCACTCTCGCCAAAACCTGGAAGCAACCCAGAGAACCTTCTGCAGACGACTGGATAAACAAAGTGGGGAGTTTCCAGGCAATGGGACGCTGCTCGGGTGGCACCCAGGCCAAGTTGCTGATCAGAAAACCATGTTTCCCAGCCTTGGTGTGCAGAGAATTGGGACATCCAGCCACGGAAAGACACAGAAGAACCTTAAACGCACATCACTCAGCAAAAGAAGCCAGTCTGGAAAGGCTGCATGCTCTAGGACCCAACTCTATGATATTCTGGAAAAAACAAATGACAGAGAAAATAATGCAGTGGCTGCTGGTTTGCGAGGAAGGAAGGAGGGAGGGAGAGGCGAAGCATGGGGACATTTTCGTCCAGGGAAACTATTCTGGGTGACCCTTACCATGGTGGTGACCCACTGTGCACCTGCCAGAAGCCATGTTACCTCACCACACAGTGACCCTGAATGCACTGACTTAAAGAACTCGTGTTGGGACCCCAGGACGGGGTTCAGACGCTGTCGGGAGCACCCAGCCACATGACAGGTGCGTGACCCTGACTGCGGAGTTTGGGGACACCGAGCCGCCCTACACGGGTGGAGGAACCAGGCAGAAACGCCGTCTCTAGCTACTAACGCTGTTTCCCATGGGGCTATAGGTGCACAATTCTGATCCTGCTGAATGTCTGCACTCGAATAGAACAATGGAGCCAGTGAAGGCAGATGGTGGGGCCAGGCTTCGCACGGTTGCAGTGGGAGGTTGGATCAGCAGGGGCGGGAGGCTGGAATGACCCACGCGGACATGGGTTCATCGGTGTGAACTCGTGTTTAGCATGCATGCACGCGCTGTCCTGTCCACACAGAGAGACACCCCGCTAGCCCCAAGGACACCTAACACCCAATGCTGGTCTCGAACACCACTGTCCATAAAGGAACCGGGACTCCTTGGAGAAATGGCTCATTTTAGGACCGGGTAGGAAATACACGGCCTGCAGCATCCTGTGGAGCGAAGAAGGAAGTGCTCAACAGACAAACAAAACCATTGGCAGGTGAGGGTGTGTCAAAGCCACACGGGAGTTCCCGGTGGCCAAAGCTAAAATGTTTGAGCAACCACATAAATAAAGTGGATCTGACTCAAAACACAAAAATGCTCTCAGTCTGTACTGATGTCCATAGATGAGTCAGGCCGTGCTCAAACGGGTGGAAGGAAACAAATCTCCAAAGCTGAAGAAGCCCCACTCATGTCGGTGGAGGGGGGCTGCACGCCGTATGGTGACTTCCATCCAAAGAGAAGAGCATGAAGGGGCACAGGAGACACGTTACCACGGAGGAGCCTCGGCCACGTTCACGGCACGAGCCCTGATATGATGGGATGAGAGGGGCACTTCACCTCTGTGGTCCTCCTTCCCCAGACCCACACCCCAGTTCGACAAGCCTGATAGAGAGCCATTCGGCAAAACACCTGCCCAGCCCCCCCGACACCGCCGAGGTCATCAGACGCAAGGGAAGTCTGAGGAACCGCCCCAGCCAGGAGAAGCCCAAGGAGCTGCAAGGACTGGATGTTTTGTGGCGTCCTGAGGGGATCCTGGATCCAAAAAAGGACAGTCGGCAAAAACTACGGACTTCAGTTAATGACACGATAAAACTGTTTCTTTGGTTGTAACAAAGGCCCAGACTAACTAGGGTAAATAAGGGAAGTGGGCGCTGTGTGTATGTAGGGGAACTTTCTGAACTATCTTCCTGATTTTTCTAAGGATCTAAAACCTTTCTAAAAACACGAGGTCTGTTAAAACACCTGTGAAGAGCATGAAGGACCACGCGTGCCGAGGACCCTGCAGAGCAGGTGGCTGGGGGAGGCCGAACCAGCCTCGGACGCAGAGACATGGGCAGGGATTGGCCCCACGAGACTTCCAAGAAAGAGGCGGATCCCTGGCAGCCTGAGGTCAGACTCGGCTTGGCAGTAAACGACCTCACTCCCTCCCCCTCCCCACCCCTCGGATCCCGTGTAGGCACTTCTGGGCACAATGTGATGTGCCTCGGGTCAACACGCGTGAGCTACACCCCACAGTTACCTGACAGTGACCCTCGCCGAAGAGTCAGGTTCACGAAGTAGGCCACAAAGAAGCCAGTGAAAATGTGCAAACCCTTTCCTTGTCCATGAGTGCTTCCGCCGAGGTCAAAGGCGACAGCTCTGGAAACATGGCTCTTCCGGGGGGCTCGGCTTTCCCTTTCTCCGTGCTGCGTGGGGAACTCAGAGCCGCCCCGGACCCCCGGAGGCGGGAGGGAAGCAGGGGCGGGAGCGCAGTGCGGGGCCTGGAGGGCGGGTCTGGACAGATCACTCAGAACCTTCTAGAACCTGGGCCCCGGGCGCAGGCCCTGATGTCCAGCTCTCAGGGAAGTCTGAGAGACCTGCCACAGGACAAAATGAAGGCCCGGGGCGGGAGGGGAGAAAGATGTTCACAGGACAGCAAGGACAACCGTGATCGGGACCAGAGGGCGATGGGCGAGGGACGCCTTCTCTCCTTCCGTCCCATCCCCGGCTGCCCTGAACTGGGGGTTGCTCTTCTTCTTGTTCTTCTCCTCCTATTGGGTTGGACTGTCGGCATTTCTGTGGAAAGTCTGCAGCTCTGGGCCCCACAGAAAGTAGGGGCGTGGAGGGCGGCACGGCACCCATGGCCCGGGACAGGGGGCAGAACAGGCTCCTCCCAGCCCCGTGGCCATCCCTGCGCCACCCCTCGCTGGACGCTGGACACACATCCCCGAGCGCTGACCACTCCGCACCACAAAGGAAGTGTCTGGCAGCGTCACCCAAGTCCTCACCGACTGGGGTCCTGCGAGTCCGGGGTCCGCTTCCTTCCCGCGCTCTGGGGCGCACCCCGCCAGCAAGGGACAGACGGAGCCTCCAACACCACACTCAGCGCAAAAAGGGGAGGGCGCCATGGCTCGATTCGAAGGGGAAAAAGACTAGAAATTCCTGGCTCTCTCCTAAAACTCACCGAGGCTGGCGGCAGATCGCGATCTTGGAAAGCCTAGCAGCCGGTGTGTTTATCTGTC
Source organism: Mirounga leonina (assembly GCF_011800145.1). NCBI lineage: Eukaryota > Metazoa > Chordata > Mammalia > Carnivora > Phocidae > Mirounga > Mirounga leonina. The sequence continues at coordinate 1,825,744 of NW_023270717.1, forward strand.
CCGTGAACAGATGCGTTGTTCGGAAGGACTACAATGGGCAGCAAAGCAGTCGGCTCAGGTCGGGAGGCGAGGGGGACGGGATGGGCATGGGGATGCTCTGGGAGCAAGGGAGGGCCAAGGCACCCCCTTTGGCCACTGCGCCCTCTGGGACGCCCCCCACGGCCCAGCAGAGGCACAGGGTCCCCGTTGCTCACACTGCCCGATGACACGGGACGGTCATGAGGCCACGCCCACCGATTACTTAACACCAAGTCAACCGTCCACAGTCTCTTTATGAGCAAGTGAAGCCTGAGAGCTTCTTCCAGTAAAATATTTACGAGACCTCTTGTTTCCAAACTGCACGGATGGCCTTTTTCCAATTCCGTCTACCCTGCAGAAGTAAATACAGAAGCATCGGATGCAAGGCCCCACACGGGGAGCACTACGCATGCTCGTGGCGTCTCCCCACCACGGCGCATTTCAGGCTAGGGAAGCGGGGTGCCAGGGAAGGCCGCTCGGTGCCCACGCCAGCCTGCGGTCAGGGCGCAGGGTAGAGGGCCCCAGGGCCCCACTGTGCCCGGTCCTGAGGAGGGCAGGGCTACCCACTCTGAAAGAGCCCCCTGCATCTGAAATTCGAGGGCTTCCTGCCGGAATGTCCTGTTTCCCTGCAGCCCTGAGGCTACGCACAGAGCCTGGACTCACCAGGGTCACATCCTGCTCTGACACTTGCCAGCTACCTGGGTCTCCTTGTCTGACATACGACACCCAGGTGTCAGGGCCCTCAGGATGACTGTCTGAGGTCCTCACCAACCAAGTGCTCAGGACGGGGTCCACAGCCCAGCACGTCAGGTGAGGTGCCCTCCATCAACGGGGAGCGGCGTGACCCCAAGTACAGTGTGGACGCGGGGGCCTCGGGGCATCTCCCAGAACACCCGGCTCATCGCCACCAGGACCGGTCAGCAGCAGAATGGGGCAGCCCTACCCCCGGGAGCCTGCGAGCGCGACTGAGTCCCGCGGAGAGCGGTGATCCTGGAGGCTCAGGCGCCGTGTCTCTGGCCACATGTCTCCGACCCCTATACCACCCTGTACATCGCCCACGGTCTCCCCTGACCTTCCTGCCTCCCCCTTTGCAGGACCCTTGTGACTGCATTTCAGACGGACCCGGAGAACCTGGGCAAACTCCCCTCTCAAGATCCATAATCTCATGGCACCTGCAAAGTCCCTTTCGCCCAGAAAGGTAACAGGTTCTCAGCTTCAGAGGGTCAGGACACGATGTCCGTGGGGTGGGGGGGTGTACTATTAGGCCTATTGCATGCTGGGTCTACATGACGTGTGACCCCAAATGAGCACGGGAACCAAGACTCCCATCACAGCTCTCCCTGCTTCTCGGCCAGTGAGCTCCCTGGGACGGAGCTCCTGGGACGGAGACAGACCCACAGGTCCCAGTCGAGCCCGGGCATCACCGAAAATCCTGTCCAAGGCGGTGCTCAGGTCCACGCAGGGCTGCGGGGCTGCTCAGGCATGCTGCTGGCCTGCATGAAGCCTGGGGCTGCTGGGCCTTGCAGGTGTCTCCGGGGGTCAAGCTGCCCCCCGCCTGGGCTGGCATTCCCACCGTCCCAGACCAGGGGAGAGGACCACGCCCCACATCCCACCAGACGTCCCTCAGTGACATCGCTCCTGACGCCCATGTCCAGGCATCCTTCGTGGCCCTGCCTGTGGATTTCCCTCACGACGCCAAACCCAGCAGGACTCAGCGGCGCTGTAGACAGTCCGGATGGCCTGGATGTCCTGGTGAATCAGGACTTACCCCGGTAAGGTCAGGATCTTAGAAAAACAGGACATTGGTGTTGGCAGAAGATGAGAATGAGTGTCACACCCCCTCCCTTTGGCCTCTCCTCTGTGCTCTGCTGGGTTGCTCCCCAGGACAGGATGCTCACTGCCCGTGAGAGCCCACCCTGTTGCTGAACACCTCTGTGGTTGCTGGCCCCCATCCACAGTGAGCCCAGGCCACGTGTCCTCATGGGCCCCGTGCCCCTTCTCACGGATCCAGAAGCCAACATCTGATGGACAAACTGCCGCATCCACACTGAGACCACGCTTCCATCCACATCCTTCCTACCTCGGAGGAGCCGAGAAGGGTCCCCTCCATTCCCACTGAACCATTTACTCCTTGCTCGGGGACAGGTCTCAGGACAGGGCCCTCCGCCTGTCACTGCAGTCAAAGAAGGGTGATTTTATTACAGCTTTGGGCACGAAGGGCAAGTGTGCCGATCCCGGGTGGGGAAGGTGTCCAGGCCCCGTCTCCCTCTCCCCTCACAGGTCCGGCCCCTGGGGAGGTGCCACCTGCCTACCCCCATCGAGGATGGGCAGGCCCCCCCACACCGCTGTCCTCGACGATGCCGACACACAGGGAAAGCAGCCCCCGGGACGGAGGGAGGGAGGGAGGGTGGGGGCCAGGCTGGGGACGCTCTGCACACGGGGAGGCGTCCGCCCGAGAAGGAGCTGTGCCGTGTGTGTGTGTGTGTGTGTGTGAGAGAGAGAGAGAGAACGCGTGCATCCACGTGCCCACGGCTGTGTCCTCGCACACCTGCGGCCATAGTGCTGGTCGTGGGGGATGTCACCATCTGGCCGCTTCCCAATGGCCTGAAGAATGTGGCCGCCGCGCCCGTTCCAGCCGCGTGTCGGCTTCGATGCCGCCGAATCTCACCGAGTCCTACCAATCCCGGCCCCGCTCTCTAGGGAGGATAAAACTCCAGGTTACCACGGAACCAAGGACGGGATACGGGTGCTGCCGGTGAAACACGGGATCCGAGGCGGCAGCAACGCGAGCAGGTGTGTGGACACCGCTCTCACCGCGGGACACGCGTGGCCACCACGTGTGAAATTCAGTCACGCACAGCAAACAGCACAGATGAGCTGCCCTCGTCGGGACGTCTGGGCTGACACTTGCGCTGTCTCCACCAGCCCCAAACTTCCTAGAGCCTGGTCGTTTGGATGAACTCGAAGGTTAAAGTCTGCGAGAAAGCAGGGATGCTCCCCGGGCGAGGGTGGAGGCCCCTGAGTCAGTGCCTGCTGACCCCCGGGCATCAGGAGACCGAGCCCAGAGCTGACCTATGGATGCATCAGGGCACCTCGGTCGCCCCACATTTGGGCCCACGGTGCGTGCAGACCCAAAGGCTCCAGAGGACCTCTCAGGGCTCCTGCTTCTCACTTCGGAGCCATGGTGCGGGGGCAGGAACTGTTTGCTGAAGGAAAAGCATGCATTGGGGCAGCAGAACTGCAGAGGGTGTGTGTTTCCAGCCGTGCGACCTCGATGAACACGTAAGCAGAGACGCAGTCTCCTGTCCGAGCTGGGGGCTCTGTTTTCCCACCAAGGGCAGCAGGACAGATGCTGTGTGGGGCCCCCAGCACCCAACACGCCAAAGGATGCCCCCAAGTGACGCCCGCTGGTGCCCCCCACGCTGATGCTCCTCCAGGACCAGGATGCCCACACATGACGCCCAAAGCACGAATATAAGCCGAACCCTGACTCTGGGAAAAGGCTACAGAGTCCCCCGTGGGACAGCCGGGAGGCGTGACCTGGGGAGTCGGCGACGCCGTGGACCTTTGGCTCACCGTCCTGGGGTGGAGAGGAAGCATCGCTGTGCAGGGACACCCACCATCAGGACACGCTCCGGAAGGCTCCGCCGGGGATCGATGCCCCATGTGCCCACAGAAACAGCAGCAGGGCATTAAACATATGTACAAATGAGGGTGACCCGCAGTCCTATTTCTCTTGGGACCGAGGGGGGCGTGGGGTGCAGGATTTCACTCCTGAAATCAGGAAATCTCAGGCCACCCAGGGCAAACGGGTCTCCACAAATGAAGTGAATTTAGCAATGAGTGAAGAAGTCTGGGGTTCGCAGACCACGTGCACAGGCGGGGGCATGTGGTGTTTGGTGCACGACCCTGGACCTTTCCCTACATATGGAGGGTTTCATACTGAGAGGGGGGTGAGCGGTGGTCTGAACTCCCCCAAACCCACGCCTAGGGGCGCGAGGGTGGACGTACAAGCTGGAGGATGGACGCAGTCACGCTTGCTGGAATAGCTGCCCTGGGGCACTGGATCAGCCGAGCGGCACCTGGACCCCCTCCCCAGGCACAGCCTGAAAACACCACTGTCTAGACCCTTCACGGAAGCAGCGTCTGGGAGCTGGGTGGGGTCCGCAGGCCCCATGACCACCCATCACAGATGCTCATGCCGACGACCCGGGGGCGCCCCTTGGCTGGGCAGGTCCCACGTCAGAGCTGGTACGCGAACACCTGGCCCCCTGCCACCTCCCCAGGCCTCACCCTTCTGCCGCAACCAGCCGGCTCCAGGCCTCAGACAGGCACCGTCCACCGGCAGCCCGCCCCACAGCGCACGACGCCCTAGGTCAGCGGTCGGCAAGCATCTTCTGCAGGGGGCGAGCTGGCCAGCGTGCGGCCCTGCAGCGTGGATCCCTGGCAGCCGCTCAGCCCCGCGGCCGGGGGCAGACACAGCCACAGACGGGGGGGGCACGGCAGGTGCGGTGTGAAGACAGTTCTTCATTCAGGGCTGCACAGGCCAGGCCAGGGCAGGACCCGGACGGGGCAGCAGCTCAGGGTGGGTCTCCCGGGGCATCAAGAACATCCCCCAGCACCAGGTGGGAGAGGAAGGACAGACACCCACATGTATGTTCCAAAGGCACACCCACCATCATGCAGCTGGACCCTGTGAGCCCCTGACATGACAGGTGCCCCAGGGGCTGGCGGGGAGCTCAGGGCGGGGGGG